>NC_037335.1:61453680-61756710 GCF_002263795.3 Bos taurus | reverse complement strand
AGCTGTGGAACTGAGACACTCAGGGGTGCCCCGCGACTCACTAAGTGGCAATAAGGCAGGACGCTTCAGGTGATCGCCCCTGGCAAACCCCTCCCGGTCCAGGTGTGGCCGTAGAGACGGGGTAGGGCGAGTTGGTCTGCGGTCACTCAGAAAGTTGGCCGCTGGCCGTGGGCGCACTTGAACTCAGGTCGCCCGGTTTGCCGCTCTTTTGCACTATGCCATGCAGATCTCGAAAACTTAAGCAATACATTGATACTGTGTAAAGATTTAACCACCGCAGGCCCTGAGCGAGACCGGGACGCGCGCCCCCCGCCAGGAGTGGGGGCTCTAGGACTGGAGGCGGGCGCGGGTCACCAGGGGCCGGTGGTGCAAGCGGAGCGCACGGCGGAGGGCGGCGCGGAGGAAGCTGCGGGGACAGGCAGTCTGTAGCTCCCGGAGGCGCAGGCCCGGGGCGTAGGGACCTGCAGTCCCCCCCCAAAACTTTGCGGCGCCGGGACCTCGCCCTTACCTGCAAGGAAGCGCCGCCCGCGCGGACGCGGACCTGGCGGGCTGACGCTCTCGGCTAGGGGCGGCCCCGCCCGGCGGCGGCACGGACGCGGGCAAGGCTCGGCCAGCGGCTCGGCTCGGGATCGGCTCGGGCTCCGCCTCCCGCGCCGCGGCTGCAGCCGGAGGAGGGGGGCGCACGGCCCGGCCGCGCCCGCCCGCGCCGTCTGGCCGCGGCAGGTGCTGAGGCTGCAGCTGCGGGGCTGCCAGCTGCCGGCGCCGCGACCCCCGCCCCGGGGGAGGAGCCCTGCGCGCCGCCTCCGCGGGCCCCGGAGGTCCCGGCCCGCCGCAGTGGGCGGTCCCGCTCCCACCCGGGCCCTGCCTCCGCCGGCCTTGGCCAGCTCCTGCCTGGGCGCGCAGCGTCCGCCGGGTATCCACTGGGAGACTGAGGCCGGGAGAGAAAGGGACTCCCAGGCTCACCCGGACCGGCGGCGGTACAGCCAGAACTAGAACCCAGAAGAGTCACGATTTCCTTCTCACTCCTCCCTTCCCCAGGCTCTCTTACTCCAAGGCCTTTTGAAGAGAGCTCCAGCTACACGGGACTCGAGGGACACAGATGATCCCGACTGTCCCCGACACCACCACCACAGACACGCGAGCGCGCTCGCGCGCGCGCACACACACACACACACACACACACACACACATGCCCTCGCGCTGAGGAGAGGTAGAAGGGGTGGGTCCACCTTGGCACTATGGACCACCTCCCCTGCCTCTGCAAACTCCTTGGTCTCTGGGATGCTGGTTCCTCTGATCTCTCTAGCCACTCCTTCCTAGTCTTCTTGCTGCTGCTGCTGCTGCTGCTGCTTCTAAGTCGCTTCAGTCGTGTCCGACTCTGTGCGACCCCATAGACGGCAGCCCACTAGGTTCCCCCGTCCTTGGGATTCTCCAGGCAAGCACACTGGAGTGGGTTGCCATTTCCTCCAGTGCATGAAAGGAAAAGTGAAAGTGAAGTCGCTCAGTCGTGTCCGACCCTTCACGACCCCATGGACTGTAGCCTACCAGGCTCCTCGTCCATGGGATTTTCCAGGCAAGAGTACTGGAGTGGGGTGCCATCGCCTTCTCCTGAGGGCTCCTCAAAACCCAAAGCCCTAAAATGTTGGGGTGCCCTCAGGACTCTGCATTCAGCCCTCTTCTGACTCCCTGGCCACCCACCCACTCCACTGGCTCCAGTCCTATCGCTTCTCTTTCCATCCTACCCATTTGCAGGATGGATACTCAGAACTCTTTCTTGCGGAAATACCTACTCAACACCTACTAGGTCCCTGTACTGTTGTTAGACACCGGAGATTCAGCCTCGAATAAAACACAGTTCCTACTCTCACAGAATGTACTGCCTGGCAGACTGCTAATACAGTGCAGTTTCTGTAACCATAGTGTGATCCTCGGGGGCCAAGGAGGCATGGCAGCCTGCACTGGCTTAAGAAAGATCGCCTCCTGGAGAAGATGCCCTCCAAAAAGAAACCTGAAAGGCCAAGGGGGTTGCCAGTGAAAGGTACCAGTGTGGAGCAAGCCTTCCAGACATAGACCATAGAAACAAAGACCCCAGGGTTAGAGAAAGCACAGTGGGGAAGGGCAGGAGTCCAGGGCTGAAGCAGCAAAGTCAGCAGGGACCATGCTGGGAGTTTTGAGTAGGGAAGGGGCATGTTAGAAGTGGTGTGTTAGGTTGGCATGTTAGAAGGGACATCAGTTTGGCATGTTAGATTATTTTGGTGGTGGAATGGAGCACAAATATAAATTTGAAAGTGTGTCCTTCACCCCCACCACACACATACCCAAAAACACCCAGCTGCATTGCAGTAGCTGGACCTGGAACCCACCTGGCCTGGATGAAGAAAGGCTTTTCAGCACCTACCCCATCTCATGGTTCATTCCCAAATCCAGGCTTCTATCCAAAAACTCTCTCCTGAGAGGCTCCATCTTTAAAATGTGTCCTAGGTACCTCCACCAAAAACTCCCTTTTCTCTTAGTGCCCCAGGAGTGAAGTTAGCCCTTCACTCCTTGAGGCCTCCTTCCCTGGCCCATCTCCACACTAGTTAGAATGTACAGAGTTCTTCCTCCACCATCAGCACCATTAGGGAAAGTGGACAAAAATGGAAAATTTTGAAGCCATGGTGGAAATAAAGTCAGCTGCTAAAAAGTTAAATTTGTACCTCTCCATATTGTTACTTATAACTGAGTGTGAATCTACAATCTCTAAAGTTTAAGCTTTAACATTATGTGTTATAGATAAAAATAACCAAATTACTCTCCCTAATGTAGATTAAAGAAAGAAGAGGTCACTTGTCAAGAAAGAAAATAAAACTCAAACTTCTTGTCCAGTGAGTACAAATTTTGCCCATGGAATTTTGTCCTGTTCCTCTCAGTGTCCTAGCTGCCCATACCAGAAGTGTCTGCATCTTCAGGTGCTTTATGTATATCTGTATAAACAATTTCACCTTTAAACCCTGGGTTCCCACTGCCATTCTGATCCTTCATACCCCTTCAGCCTTCCTGGTGTGCCTGTTGCTTAAATACCAAGGTTGCTTGTGTCCCCTCTTGGTCCCTAGTCTCTCTTCACCCTCACTGAGAAGTTCCATCCACTGCAATTCTAATCTTCAACTGAGATCTTCTGTGCTCCACACCCAGAGACACCACTGGCTGCTGCAACTCCTGAATGCCCCTCAGGTCCCCAAGTCTCAACAGAGCCAAAACCAAATTCACATCTTTCCCCTACTGCATTGCTTCCATATCTCAACTGGTGGTGGGACTTAAGCCAGAAACCAAAGGAACATTCTAGACTCTTCCACCTTCCTGGCCCTCATATCCTACTGGTCACTAAGTCCAGTTAACTCCGTCCCCATAACATCTCTCATACACATCATCTCTTTATCCTGCTGCCCTTGCCTTAGTTGGAGCCTCATCATTTCTTAGTGAAGCACAGCTTCACCAAGTGCTGCCATATGCTGCCAGTGACCTTTCTAAACCATAAATCTGATGTCACTCTCCTGCTGAAGATACTGCCATTTTTCCTTCTTGGCCTGGTGATAAAGCTCTAACTCCTTAGCATGGCATGAAGTCCCCAGTGATCCAACCCATTACTGCTGCAGTCCCATCCCCACCTCACCCTGTACCTGCACACCAAAGACCTCATGTTCCTAGGGCAATCATATTTTACAATAGTAAAAGCAGCTATAATTTATTAATTTATTACTCTATGTCAGACACTGGGTTGAGTGCTTTACACACAATATCTCATGTAATAAAAGGTATAGAACCCAGTGCTAAAACCGACAGTCTCAAGCCCAACCGCCTGAGTTCAAATCCCAAAGAAGTCACGTGTTATCCTGTGTCATGTAGGGGAAATTCCATAAGCTCTCAGTTCTAGGTTTCTTCCTCTGCAGGGGGGAACTTAATAAGAATACCTGCAACCTAGGCATGTTCTAAAAGAGCTATTAGAGATGAAACAGTAGCTAGCACTGTTAGTCATGCTTATAATCAGAATACACAGTGAGGATTACTATGCTCCACTCCTTTTACAGTGAAGGAAACTGAGGCTCCAAGAAGGAACATCACTTACCTATGATTCCACAGTTTTAAAGTAGCTGCACTGGGATTCACCCAGGATTCTACATCCCATACTGCGAAATACTTTGCATAAGCTACTGCCTCACTGGGGAGGCTTCCCTACTTCCCCGGGTTTACCACAGCCCTCCAAACTTTCTTCCGCCTTTAAATCCTGGTCAAAAACATCTTCTCTTCTCTGAGGTCCCCCCAGTCCCTTGTTTGTGCCTGGGCTGTGCTTGGTTTGCTCCTTGGCAGAAAAGCTATGACAAACCTAGACAGTGTGTTAAAGAGCAAAGACATCACTTTGCCAACAAAGGTCCGTATAGTCAAGGTTATGGTCTTTCCAGTAGTCATGTACAGATGTGAGAGTTGGACCATAAAGAAGGCTGAGTGTCAAAGAATTGAAGCTTTTGAACTATGGTGTTGGAGAAGACTTTTGAGAGTCCCTTGGACTATAAAGAGATCAAACTAGTCAATCCTAAAGGAAGTCAACCCTGAATACTTCTTGGAAGGACTGATGCTGAAGCTGAAGCTCCAATACTTTGGCCACCTGATGCAAACAGCTGACTCTGGAAAAGACCCTGATGCTGGGGAAGATTGAGGGCAAAAGGAGAAGAGGGTGACCGAGGATGAAATGGCTGGATGGCATCACTGATTCAATGGACATGAACTTGGGCAAACCCTGGGAGATGGTAAGGGACAGGGAAAGCTGGCATGCTTCAGTCTATGGGGTTGTGAAGAGTTGGACACACTTGCTGAATGAACATCAAAAAGCGCATGGTTTATTCTTCAAATAAAGTACCAGGCATACCTCACCACAATGGTTTACTTATATGTCTGTCTTCTTGAGACCTCCTAGAAAAAGACACTATCTTCTTTTTGTCTTCCTGATGGTGGTTGGTGGTGATTTAGTTGCTCAGTTGTGTCTGACTCTGTGACCTCATGAACTGTAGCCCCCCGGGCTCCTCTGTCCACGCAATTCTCCAGGCAAGGACATTGGAGTGGGTTGCCATTCCCTTATCCAGGGGATCTTCCCAACCCAAGAATTGAACCCGGGTCGCCTGCATTGCAGGTGGATTCGTTACCAACTGAGCCACCAGGGAAGCGTTTGTCTTCCTAGAACTCCATAAATATTTGTTGAATGAATGAATAAATCAGTGAATAAAATACATATTAGATTCTCAGAAGAGTTTTACCCTAACAGCTGTCATTTCAACGATGATAGCTCTGTTTAATCTCTGTCATTCTGAGGTCATTTTTGGTGAGAGGATAACATTTAATGATCCAATATTATTATAGAGCAAGCTATGGCAAGGCAAGGCTTCCCTGATAGCTCAGTTGGTAAAGAATCTGCCTGCAATGTGGGAGACCTGGGTTTGATCCCTGGGTTGGGAAGATCCACTGGAGAAGGGAAAGGCTACCCACTCCAGGATTCTGGCTTGGAGTATAGTCCATGGGGTTGCAAAGAGTTGGACACCACTGAGCAACTTTCACTTTCACTTTCATGGCAAGACTGAAATTTCTCAAATTGCTATTTGGTCGTGTCTTGTCCCTCTCAGATGTCTTTTCTTTTTTTAGTGACACTATGTAATAACCCATAATAAGGAGCTATGTAGCATCCTAATGAGACTTCCTGACTAAAACATCTGAGGTTTGAATTTACTTCCCATAAGTACCATTTCAGCTAAAAGTTTGCTTTCTCTGTGGCATGAATGTGCCGTTTGTCATCTGTTAAGAGCCCATACCTTCCCCTTATCTGTATTAATCTCCTTTTCATTCAAATACTTTGGAGAGCTGACTTAATAGTAAGCTTTCCTATATAATTTCCTTCTTAGAATGCCTAACTCTTCCTGACTTTATATCTCTTGTTCCCAAAATAGAATCATTTACTGCTTCAAGTTTCAGCTTTACTGTCTGCTGTGATATAGGATGAGTTTCTGCTCTTCATCAGAATGATCAAATTCCACAGGATTAAGAAAAAAACAACCTGACCCTGTCATTTTGTATGGAGTAGCATTTTAAAATGAGATGTTAGAAACACTACTTTTATTTACCAGACAAGTAAACTGGCTATTTTAATGTCTTTGTATCAAATTAATGAAAAGCAGTGCAGGTGGAGAAAAGAAAGCTGGTCTGGGAAATAGAGAAAAGTTGGGGAGTTCTAGCTCTGTTCTGCCACTTGCTCAAATGCCCTCACTCCTCAGGCTGCAGAAGAAAGGAGGAGTAGACATAAGGACCTGCAAGGTCTCTTTTAGATCTAAAATGACGTAGTTCCTTAATGAGCCTCTAAGTGGTCATTCATTCAGCATTGTTGAGTGCCCTCCTAGCAACTCATGCCTTTTGAAGTGTAGTGATTCAAACATAAATCCAGACTGGTTAGGTAATGGAATGGTTTGGTTAAGACAGTATTATTACACTACATAAACTGGTGACATGTTTTTAATATTCAAGCTCTAGTTAACAGTGAACTATAATGAAGATAGTGTCACTGAGATTTTGCTGAGCCAAGACTCATGGACAGTTGGAATACTGCAGCAGGACCATTAGGAACATCCATACCAGCATTTGTGGTCAGCTGCTTATAGAAAAGCTGTGCCCTGCAGGTCTAGAACCTAGTTCTGTACTTAAACTTGCCACATGGCTATAGGAAAGTCACACTGCCTCTTTGGGCTCTTCTGTAAAAGGAGGGAATGATACCTTCTGACAAACAATGTCTCTTGAGTCCTAAACCAAATGATCCTCTGAGTTTAAGGAAGTTAAATATTATTAAGTTGAAAGAGAGGTTCTGCTGTTGTCTGCAGAAGAAACCGGGTGCTTATCATGTGGATTATATTACCTCTTGAGGACAAGTAAATTCTTGCCTTACAAAGAAAAACAATGGCATAAAAACAACATGTTCTTGCTTCCAAAATTCTAGGACACAGAGGCAGACATTCACTGCTCATGTCTTAAAAATGAATTGTCCAGTTCATTGTAAAATATCTAGAATAGAAAGTTAGGCTAGAACGTCCATTGTGTGTTAGCAAAGAGAGATCAGTCTCCCAGTACTTTCCAAACCTTACATGATCACCTATCATAGTCATTCTCCCAAAGATGATCTATTTTCCCTTCTTGGGGAAGGGTCAGGGAGTGTGGAAAACCTTAGCTCTCATATAAGGCTTGCCTGCTTAAATTTATTTTCTTGTTCCTAATCCTATTTTCTGATCCTTGATAAAACTGGTGTTCTAATCTGTTGTAATTTGATAGACTTAATGACTTGGTTGGAAACAGAGAAAAAGGATGGGGTATTTGCATAGGGAATGGTTATCACAATTAAAAACTATATATTCAAGATCTTTATATCTCCTATCAGATATTTTTATCTCATTCTTTAGATGATAAATCTTTCAGTGTTCTGAGAGACAGCTTTGAAAATATATGAGTGGTTTTAGCATCTTTACCCTTTCCTTTTTAATCTTTTAAAAATTCTCTTTTCCTCTGCTGCTTCAGCTTTTGGAAGGTCAGCTCCTAATAAGAAGGCATGTCCTTGAGGTTGTGGCCAGTGTCTGGGGTGGCCCTACTCTGGTCTTGCCAATCCTGACTGCTACAGTTCCCCCAGGTTTGATCCTGCTCTGATTCTCCTGGGAGACTATGGCTTCACACCACTGCCCTGCTTCCCACGGCCCCAGGGACGGATGTCACCATCACCCGTTTCTCATCTCCTTTACCTTTTCATTGTACTTTACAGTTTAATAAAGCGTTAGACAGAGCAGTCGTCTCATTTTATTCTTTCAATAGCTCCTTGAATTATAGAAGACAAACATTATGACCCTCCTATTACAGACAAAGAAACTAAGACAAACTTAGAGAAGTCAAATGATGTGTATGAAGTCACAGATCTGGTAAATGGGATTTGAGTTCAGGTTTTTCTAGGTAATATATCTCTATCTGGGGTGGGGGTGGGACACGGAGATGACTGCAATAGAATTGCAGTATGGGAAAATTTCCTAAATAATTTTAGGATGACTATCCAAGGGAATTCTCTAAAGATGGGGGCTTGCACCCTACAGCTGACACTGTCTCTCTCAACCAGCTCTCTGCAGAAGTGACTCAAACTGTGAGACATATGTTGAATAGAGGGTAGGATGTTAGGGCCTAGATCTGGGGCCTAAAGCAAACCTCACACATCCCTGGGAGACTGAGCCAGTGCAGGACTGGAGAAGGATGGTGCCTCCGCCACACTTTTTAAAACTGCAGGGAGGACCAAGGCCCAGAAGCCTGGGAAGTGCTTGCTTCACTGGCACACGTGCAGCAAAGGCTTCCAATTTTAAAGCTACCCAGCTGGGCCCAACTGAATGGGACCCCTTAGCAGTGAGAAAGAACTGTCTTTGCCCACTTCCTGCACAGAGTGCTGAGTGAATTCTATTGGGGCTTGCTTCCCTAGAGGGGAATGTCACAAGTAAGTCAAACTACCCCTCCCAGGGCCACTACTAGCTTATACAGCATCTTCATGTGGGTTACAAAAAGGCATCACATTCAGATGCTTTTGTGCAAATGAGGAAGTAATGTTTCCTTCTTTCAGGCAGATGTAGCTCCAAAAACAGCTCAACAAGTGGATTTTAGCTCCTAATATTCTCTCAACTAGGTACCCTGTATGGAAAACAACTTACACATTAACAGAAGCCCCATCCTTCCCCGTTCATCCTGGGAGTGTCTAAAGATTCCAAGAATCTCTCCCACATCACCTCAGCCTGGTGGGCCAGCCGACCAGCCTTGTTCACCACCAGGTCACTGGAGAAATAGCAATCTTTCTTCCTTTTTACAACTGTTCAGCTGTTGATACCCAAGAGGCCACAAGAGCCTGACCTGCCCAGGAGCTGGTATGAGTAGCCAGGGCAGATCAGAGATCAGTTAAGGCAGCAGACCTCGGCCTTTTTGGAACCAGGGATTGATTTGTGGAAGACAGTTTTTCCATGGACCAGGAGTAGGGGAGAAGGTTTGGGGATGATTCAAGAGCATTACATTTATTGTGACTTTATTTCTAATCTAATGTCATTGCTGATCTGACAGGAGGTACCAGTCCACAGACCTGAGTTAGGGAGCTCAATCACTTACAGGAGAAAGACCAAGGTAGATAACTAAAAGAGAGGACTCATATTCAGACAGATTTAAAATAAGACAAAATAAGCTTTGAAAATAAGATTTTTAAGAGGATTTAGAGATTGGGGGGAAAGTAATAAGAATGAGTAAAAATGGTTTTGGGATGTAAAAGAAAATTCAAATTTGAACATTTCAATTGTGGAAGCAAAGAATAGAATGAACACCACTGAAAATTGATTTAATGGTCTGAAAGATTAAAAGAGAGAACAATCCCACAGAACCAATCCCAAAATACAAAGAAATGGAAATGTGAGGGAAATATTAAAAAAAAAAAAAAAGTGGATGAAGTATCTAGGAGTCGTGCAAATAACAGCAGTACCAAATAGAGCAAAAATAAGAAAAGAACAATGCAACAGCCAAAGAAGTAATAGGAGAATTTTATAATTTATAATTCCAGAAAATCGGAATTTTATAATTTGAGAAAATGGAATTTTCAGGTAGAAAAGACTCATTAATGGTACACAGTAGTAATTTAAATTACACACCTAGGAATTCCAGTTCTGGACAAGATGGAGGTGATACATTTCTCCCTATTCCTCCTAAACCCCTAACGTATAAAACAAACATAAGAAAACTCTGAATGACAGAGAAAGCAGACCAGCCAGGGACCTCAGGACTCAATGAACAACATGACAATGAATTCCCTAGATTTTCTTTTTGCCTCCTATACATCCCAGACTGAGTACTAGAGAAGCCCACAGCTAAGAAATGCCAGTAGGGACAGACAAAAAGAGCCTCAAGGAAAGCCTGATCTTCATTGTCAAAGGAGTGGGAAAGAGCAGCCTAACAAGACAGAAGCTTTGGAACTTCCCCAGTGGCCCAGCAGCTAAGGTTCTGTGATCCCAATGCAGGGGTGCCCAGGTTCGATCCCTGGTCAGGAAACTAGATCCCACGTGTCACAGCTAAAGATCCCACATGCTGCTTTGAAGATCCTCCATGCCACAACTAAGACCTGGCACTTCCAAATATATAAATATTAAAAAAAAAGAAGAAGAAGAAGAAGCTCTTGTGATAACACCAACCCACTTCAGACAAACACCCCCCCAAAAAAAACACACACACAACACTCCTATTCTCCCACCTCTGGTCAGTAGAGGCTAAGTGGGGAACTTGGACTTCCACCCCTGTCCGTGGGTAATGAGGCAGTGTTCCCTTTCTCCACTAGCACAGTGTCAGCTTGCTAAAACAGAAGATGCAAATAAGATGCAGCATTTAGAACATGATACCTAAAACGTCCAAAGTACAATTTTTAAAAATCATGCATCACACCGCAATCAGAAAAATTTCACCTTGAATGAGAAAAAGACAATCAACAGATGCCAAAAGGGAGAAACTACAGATTTTGGAATTATCTGACAATGATTTTAAAGCAGCCATCCTAAAAATTCTTAAACAAGCACTTCTGAATTCTATTGAAACAAGTGAAACTTTAGAAACTATCAGCAAAAAAATAGATGTTATTAAAAAATAACTAAATAATATATAACTGGAAAATAAAAGGAGTGAAAAACTCACTGGATAGGCTCAATAGCAAAGCAGGGATAACAGAGGATAAAATTCAGTGGTCTTGGGGCAGATTAATAGAATTTAACCAAGCTGAACAACAGCATGAAACAGCCTTGGGGGAAAATAAAAGAACAAAGTTAAACTAAAATTCATATCATCATAGTCCCAGGAAAGAAGAGAGAGAGAGAAGGAGAGGGAGGGACTAAAAAAATAAAGAAACAATCTCTGAGAATTCCCCAAATTGGCAAAAGGCTTAAGCTTAGATTAAAGAAGTTGCACAAACTCCAGAAGGGATAAGTTCAAAGAAACTTAAAGAAATCCACAGACAGACTTAAGTCCTAACATTTCAATAATTATCAGGCATTGTAATTATACTTCTAAAAACTGAAGACAAAAAAAAGAGTCTTGATAGTGGAGAGAAATGACTTAGAGAGGAATACCAATTCAAATGATAACAGAATTCTCATTTGAAATCATGAAGACTAGAAGGAAGTGGTGTGATGTTTTTCAAGTGCTGAATGAAAACGGCTGTCAACTCAGAATTCTGTATTCAGTTAAAAAAAAAAATCCTTTGGGAATGAAGGTGAAAAACTAAGATGAAAAACCAATATAACTCGTGAACAATTAGATCCACCTAAAAGAATGACTATAGGAAATTCTTCAAACAGAAAATAAATGATAAAAGAAGAAAACTAGGAATATCAGCAATGAAGAAAGAATAAAAGAAAAAGTTAAAATATTAGTTAATATAATAGATTATTACTTTCCTCAAGTTTTTAGACTTATATTTGTGGGAGCAAAAAATATAATATTGCCAGATGTCCTCATTATATATAGAGGTAATATTTAAGACAATTATATTGGAAGAGGAGGCTTCCCTGTTGGCTCAGCTAGTAAAGAATCTGCCTGCAGTGCAGGAGACTTGGGATCAATCCCTGGGTTGGGAAGATCCCCTAGAGAAGGGAACTGCCACCCACTCCAGTATTCTGGCCTGGAGTCACACAGAGTCGGACACAAATGAGTGACTTTCACTTTCACATATTGGGAGAGAGGCTAAACAAAGGGACCTAAAGGCACATTTTACTTGAAGTGGTAAAATGTCAACACCAATAGACTGTGACAAGTTGGGTATGTATCAGTTCAGTTCAGTTCAGTCGCTCAGTCGTGTCCGACTGTTTGCGACCGCATGAACCACAGCACGCCAGGCTTCCCTGTCCATCACAAACTCCCAGAGTTTACCCAAAATCATGTCCATTGAGTCGGTGATGCCATCCAATCATCTCATCCTCTGTTGTCCCCTTCTCCTCCTGCCCTCAATCTTTCCCAGCATCAGGGTCTTTTCCAATGAGTCAGTTCTTCGCATCAGGCGGCCAAAGTATTGGAGTTTCAGCTTCAACATCAGTCCTTCCAATGAACACCCAGGACTGATCTCCTTTAGGATGGATTGGTTGGATCTCCTTGTAGTCCAAGGGACTCTCAAGAGTCTTCTCCAACACCACAGTTCAAAAGCATCAATTCTTCTGCGCTCGGCTTTCTTTATAGTTCAACTCTCACATCCATACATGACCACTGGAAAAACCATAGCCTTGACTAGATGGACCTTTGTTGCCAAAGTAATGTCTCTGCTTTTGAATATGCTGTCTAGGTTGGTCATAACTTTCCTTCCAAGGAGTAAGCATCTTTTAATTTCACGGCTGCAATCACCATCTGCAGTGATTTTGGAGCCCCCAAAAATAAAGTCACCCACTGTTTCCACTGTTTCCCCATTTATTTGCCATGAAGTGATGGGATGGGATGCCATGATCTTAGTTTTCTGAATGTTGAGTTTTAAGCCAACTTTTTCACTCTGCTCTTTCACTTTCATCAAGAGACTCTTTAGTTCTTCTTCACTTTCTGCCGTAAGGGTAGTGTCATCTGCACATCTGAGGTTATTGATATTTCTCCCAGTAATCTTGATTCCAGCTTGTGCCTCTTCCAGCCCAGCGTTTCTCATGATGTACTCTGCATATAAGTTAAATAAGCAGGGTAACAATATACAGCCTTGACGTACTCCTTTTCCTATTTGGAACCAGTCTGTTGTTCCATGTCCAGTTCTAACTGTTGCTTTCTGACCTGCATACAGGTTTCTCAAGAGGCAGGTCAGGTGGTCTGGTATTCCCATCTCGAAAAATTTTCCACCGTTTGTTGTGATCCACACAGTCAAAGGCTTTGGCATAGTCAATAAAGCAGAAATAGATGTTTTTTTTTTTAACTCTCTTGCTTTTTCTATGATCCAGCAGATGTTGGCAATTTGATCTCTGGTTCCTCTGCCTTTTCTAAAACCAGCTTGAACATCTGGAAGTTCACCGTTCACATATTGCTGAAGTCTGGCTTGGAGAATTTTAAGCATTACTTTACTAGCATGTGAGATAAGTGCAATTGTGTGGTAGTTTGAGCATTCTTTGGCATTGCCTTTCTTTGGGATTGGAATGAAAACTGACCTTTTCTAGTACTGTGGCCACTGCTGAGTTTTCCAAATCTGCTGACATATTGGGTATGTATAGTTTAATGTTAATACTTTATCAACAACTGAAATATATACAAAACTGTACTCAAAAAAAATCTGCAGATAAATCAAATTGAAATTCTTAAAAATGCCCAAGTAGGGCCTCCTTGGTGGCGCAGTGGTAAAGAATTTGCCTGCCAGTGCAGGAGACACAGGTTCAATCCCTGATCTCGGAGGATCCCACATGCCGTGGGGCTACTAGCCCACGCACCACAACTATAGAACCTGTGTTGTAGAGCCCAGAAGCTGCAACTACTGAGCCCATGTGCCACAGCTACTGAAGCCTACAGGCTCTAGAGCCTGTGCTCCACAACAAGAGAAGCCACTGAAATGAGAAGCCAGTGCACTGCAACCAGAGAGTGATCCCCATTTCCCACTACTAGAGGAAAAAAAAAAAGCCTGCACAGCAACAAAGACCCAGCATAGCCAAAAATAAATAAAGAAATAACTAAATAAAATTATTTTCAAATGCCCAATAATTCACAGGGAGGCAGAAAGAAGAAAAGATAAATGAAAATGGAGAATAAATAGGAAATAAATAATAGAATGTCAGACTTAAGTCTTTACATTTCAATAATTACATTAGAAGTAAGTTGTCTAAAATACACCAGTTAACAGAGATTGACAGAATGGATTTTGCATGACCTGGTAAATTTGCATGACCTGAACTCCAAGAATAAAGTATAAATGTCATAAGCTTCTAGACAATGTGAATAGCTTATTTATGAAGGAAAGAGAACCCTCCAAAATTATTCTGTGGACCCTACAAAATTGTTAAAATTTATCGAGACCTAATACTTGTTAGTCACAGTTCTAAGCAATTCATGTTATCTCATTTTAACATAATTCTACAGGATTTATATTATTAATTAGTACCTTCATTTTGTAGATGAGAAAATTAAAGCTAAGTTTTCCAAAGTCACTTAATTAGTATGTGGCAGAGCTTAGATTCAAACCCAAGGAGTTTAATGAAACAATCTAAAAAATAAGTACAAGTTAGCTACCAGGGGAAGGAGAGGGAAGATAGAGCTCATTGGCAGAGACAACAGTCTATGAGAAGGTTCTGAAGGTCGGAAGGAAAACCTATGATATGCAAGGTGTTTTAAATAGAATATTAATCAATCACAAAGCTCTAATAAGCAGATATTACGGTGTCTGTTTTGTAGACGAAGAGGTTCAGCAAGGTTAAGTAACTTGCTCAAAATCCAGCTAGCAGGCAATGAAGACAGAATTTAAATCTGGGTCAGTGACCATTCTCTATTCAGTCAACAAACTAGAAAAGCTCTTGGGACCTATTTCCCATGATGATCATCTTTGTCACCCGAATAGTTTTCCTGCAGGAACTCAGCAATTAAAACCTTAAAGAGAAAGGGATCTGTCCTACCTTTCTGGATAATTTTGGTCACAGCTGCTCTGGGTCTTAGTGCCTTATCTATAAAAGAAAGAATCGTGCTACATCAGCTTTTTTCTCTTTGGCTGAGGGGAGACTGTGGAATCCTTTATTCAATGCAAAACCTATTAAACAGCCCAATGTGGAAGACAGGTAAAGGCAGAGCAAACCTGACTGAAGGGGCAGTGCTAGCCTGGACGCTTTTCAGTTAGTTGCTCAGTAGTGTCCAACTCTTTGTGACCCCATGGACTGTAGCCTCCCAGGCTCCTCTGTCCATGGAATTCTTCAGGCAAGAATACTAGAGTGGGTTGCCACGCCCTTCTCCAGAGGATCTTCCTGACCGAGGGATCAAACCAGGGTCTCCTGCACTGCAGGCAGAGTTTTTACCATCTGAGCCACCAGTGAGGCTCTCAGTTAAAACACTCCTTTGCAACCTAAAATCTGGAACGGGTGCATGCTCCAGGCACAGGGGAGAGTCTTGGAGGCACCCTCTTTCATTTTTAGTCCAGGACAGGCAGAGAGATGGGTGATCTAGATTTTCTTAAAAACAAGGCTTTATTCACGTTCTGTTACTATGTACTGTGGACTGCAACATTGTGCTTCAGTCTGCTTTGAATCTCAGGGATGTTCTGGGAAGGATGGGTGCTGGAGTCAGATGGGCTGAATTCCAGCTTCTGTCCCTTGTGAGTTTTGTGTCCTTGGACAACTAATGTAACCTTTCAGTTTTTCTCATCATAGCAAGGAGATAATGCTGACCTTGAAGGGTGTTGTGAGGAGTAAATCAAATAATAAGAACAAAGTACATAGCATATGATCAGGAGTGTTGTAGGCATTTGATAAAGGCAGCTATTATTATGCACGTGGAAACTCCCGGATCTGAATACTTTGCTGTGGAGCTTGTGTCTGTCTTTTTTCTTTTTTGATGAAGATTTTTTTGATACAAAAAGAGACAATACTTTTTGCAAAGGAACGCTGAAAGTGAAAGTGAAGTCACTCAGTCGTGTCTGATTCTTTGTGACCCCATGGACTGTAGCCTGTCAGGCTCCTCCATCCATGGGATTTTCCAGGCAGGAGTGCTGGAGTGGATTGCCATTTCCTTCTCCACGGGATCTTCCCAACCAGGAATCGAACCAGGGTCTCCCTCATGGCAGGCAGACGCTTTACTGTCTGAGCCACCGGGGAAGCCCAAAGGAATGCTGAAGGTATTTTAAATTTAGGGTGGTGAATTATGAAAAACTGCGTACTTGTTAATGACACTGAAGATATGGTATACTTTCCTAATCTGGACTCTGAATAATGACTGCTATACATGCTAATTAGCTTGAAATCCAACAGCAAGAGCATTCACAAAATAATCCACAAAATAATAATAATATTTATTAAAACATTCTTTTTTTTTTTTTTTTCAAAAATAAAACATGACTTTATGAGCCTAGAATTGACAGGATAACCTGACTTTACAGATTTTCTGTCTTATGCATCATCATGTAGCTGGGGGCACGGCCTGACACCCCAGAGCTAGGAGATCTAGGAGTGTGTTTTAATAAAGGCTAAAGTAATGGCAGATTTCCTATAATGGACCATGAATTCCTGCTATTTCCCATGGAATTTAATGGGAGAACATTTCAGAAGCATATGGTACTTTGTCAACTGATACTAATGTGACCATTAGTATGGCTCCAGAGGGAATTTGAGTCTATGCTCAGAGAATAAACACTTGGGGAACAGAAATAGCTACTTACAGCCCTGCCTTCCCCACAGCTCTGTTCAGCTTCCCCCTCTTCTTTCAGTCCTACCAGAAAAGGATGCATAATAGGGGCGAGTCGTTAGTGGCATCTGCACTACTCACGCTTGAACCAGAATCCCTTAAGGCGCACCACCTTGATATCCTTCAGACCCCTTATGCAAAGAGTATCTCATTTGACTCTCACAGTACTCCTCTAAGCTATGTATTGTTATTCCATTTCACAGACAAGGAAAACAGAAGCTCACAACAGTTAAACTATTTGCTTGGAGGTCAGAGATAAGTGGCAGAGCTAAAGCGTAGTCCAATGTAATAGCCCAAAACCATGCTGGATATGCGGAAGTATTGACTTGACGTGACTGGATTCTGTGAATTGCTCACCTGAATCAGATGTGGCCCAAACTTAGTATATGCAAATGCATTCATTTATTCAATTGTCATTGACTGGGAGCCTTTGAGTGTGCTAGGTGAGGGGAAGTAGTGTCCTGGGGAAGTGCAAGGGTCCTGGAGTCATTCAGCACAAGAATGTACAGACATCCTGGCCTGAGTAAGTGCTCATTAAGTCCTAGGCATTATTAGTGAGAGATATTATGGAGCATGGAAAGATGCATCAGATATGGTCTTGACACACAAAAAGCTCTAAAATTTAAATAAAATATATGACTATCTGAAAAAACTAAAGAACTGAAACTCTATCTTGCTTCCTATATCTTACTCTTTATTCCTAGATAAAATTCAAATGAATCAAATGTTTAAATGATGAAACCATCAAAGCACTAGAAGAAAATATGGGAAAGATTGTGAACATTAAACAGAAGATGAATAGATATTATTACATAAAAATAAAAAATCTTGCATAAGAGGGGAAGGGGAAACCCTATAGGCATACTCAAGAGATAAATGAAAAATTGGGAAAAATATCTGTAATACATGTGCCAAACATGGGGATGATATCCTTATTATATATTTTTTCTAAAAATCAATAATGAAAAGATCAACAACCCAGTAGTAAAATAAGCAAAAGATAGGAATAGATAATTTATGATAAAGCAATTATAAATGACCCTAACAGTGATAGAAATACTCAACCTCACTCATAAGGGAAATTCAAATAAAGGTTAACATCGAAATGTCATGCATTACCTATCATAGTGTCAAAGATCAAAATTTTTCATAATATACTGTGTTGTTGAAATGTGGAGAAACAAACTCATATATTATCGGTGGAAGCATGCTGCTGCCGCTGCTTGGTCGCTTCAGTCGTGTCTGACTCTGTGCGACCCCATAGACGGCAGCCCACCAGGCTTCTCTGTCCATGGGATTCTCCAGGCAAGAATACTGAAGTGGGTTGCCATGCCCTCCTCCAAGGGATCTTTCCAACCCAGGGATCAAACTCGGGTCTCCTGCATTGCAGGCAGATTCTTCATTGCTGAGCTACCAGGGAAGCCCTGATGGAAGTATAAATTCATAAAATTTCTGTGAAGGACAATTTGGCAATACCTATGAAAAATTTTAAAAGTACATCAAAACATTTTAGACAACCTAAGTGTCCATCATTAGAGGATAGGTGAGTTATGGCACATCCATTCAATGGAATAGTGTGTAACAGTAAAAAAAAAAAAAAAAAAACCTCTTTTGTACCACTGACTGAGAATGGTTTTCATGATATATTAATTTTTTAAAAGCAAGGCACAGAACCATGAATATAATGTGGTACCATATGTATATAAAAAAGGAAGGAAATGCTTCTTTAAGAATAGATATGAAACTGATAACACTGGTTAACTCAGGGAATAGAACTAGAAGGCTGAGGACAGAAATGAAAGTTAAACTGTCTACATATACCCTTTGAATCTTATGAATTTTGAACTGTATAATGGTATTAAATATTTTTAAGTTTTAGTATTGAAAAAAATCTTTTAACTCAGGAATTCCAATTCTAGGAACTAATTCTATAGGTATATTTACACATGTGTTCCATATGTACAAAGATATTCATTGCAGTGTATTATTTAATGGCCAAAGATTGGAGACATCCTAAATGCTCGGAGGAGGGCTTAATAAACTATAATACAGTCATACAAAAAGTTGCATGCATTCATTAAAAAAATAAGGAAAAAATAAGTTGGTAGCACTATATGGACTGATAGAGAATAATCTTAGTTTTGAATGAACAAAGACTATGTAGAATAATCTGTATCATCTGCTTATGGTATGCTTATATATACATAGACTATTTATGGAAGAATAATATGAGAAATTCCTGGGAACGGGGACTGAGTGACTGAAATACAGACATGGGAAGACAACTTCCTTTTCATTGTATGTCCCTTTGTGGTTTATGAATGCTTTATGATGGCAACTATGACCTAATCAACAAAAAATGCTCAAACATATGTTTAAAAATAGGGGAGTGTCTCTAATGAGTTGAATCTTGCCTCTCTGTGGGTTCTTGCCTGTTGACTCAGATTCTGTCATTAGAGTCATTACCCCTCTCCTACTAGTCTCTTTTGAGATATCTGGACACTCTGAGTCTTCACTTCCCTGGTCAAGCTCCCCCAGAGCCCCAAACTGTTTATGAGAGGCTCTTCCTCATCCTATTCTCCATCTTTGGACTCTCTCAGGTCCCAGGATTTCTTGAAAAGAACATTATCCCAAATCAGGCTCTGCTCTTCACACAGTGTAGTAGGCGATAATTTTGTAGATTATGAAATGAAAAAGTGTATTTGCATTGATTGGGTTTCCCTTGTGGCTCAACTGGTAAAGAATCCACCTGCAATGTGGGAGGCCTGGATTCGACCCCTGGGTTGAGAAGATCCCCTGGAGAAGGGAAAGGCTACCCACTCCAGTGTTCTGGCCTAGAGAATTCCATGAACTGTACAGTTCATGGGGTCGCAGAGTCGGACACAATTGAGCGACTTTCACTTTACTTGATTATAAGTGAAGCTTAAATATGTTTTCATAGGCTTCCCAGGTGGTGCTAGTGGTAAAGAATCCACCTGCCTATGCAGGAGACACAGGAGATGTGGGTTTGATCCCCAGATCTGGAAGATCCCCTGCAGGAGGAAATGGCAACCCACTCTAGCATTCCTGCCTGGAGAATCCCATGGACAGAGAAGCCCGGTAGGCTACCATCCATGGAGTCGCAGGGTCAGACACACACCTTAAATGCTTTTTCATGCATTTATCAATATTTAATCAATAGTTACTAGTTTAAGTTTGTGGTCTTGGGTCCTATTTAAGTATTGCTCATATTTCAGAAGAGTTGTATCAAGTGCCTGCCTAATATTATTGCTGTCAGAACTTAAGTTCATCAGGCAACATTTTGATTATTAATACTGTGCTTTTATATAAGCACCCTCACCCAGCACTTGTTTCTCCCATGGAACAGCAGTGGGAAACAAACAAAAGGTGTCTAAATTACTGCTCATATATTTAAAAATATGGACTTCAATTGCCCTCCGTTACCTTCCATGAGACTAATTGAGCCTAAAAAGACCCTGGTATGGAATATCAGTGCTACAGAAAAATGAATTCATATGTTTAGTAGTGAGTGCTCTCTGTTCAGTTCAGTCCAGTTCAGTAGCTCAGTCGTGTCCGACTCTTTGTGACCCCATGAATTGCAGCATGCCAGGCCTCCTTGTCCATCACCAACTCCCGGAGTTCACTCAAACTCATGTGCATCAAGTCAGTGATGCCATCCAGCCATCTTATCCTCTGTCATCCCCTTCTCCTCTTGCCCCCAATCCCTCCCAGCATCTGAGTCTTTTCCAATGAGTCAACCCTTCGCATGAGGTGGCCAAAGTACTGGAGTTTCAGCTTTAGCATCAGTCCTTCCAAAGAACACCCAGGGCTGATCTCCTTCAGAATGGACTGGTTGGATCTCCTTGCAGTCCAAGGGACACTCAGGAGTCTTCTCCAACACCACAGTTCAAAAGCATCAATTCTTCGGCACTCAGCTTTCTTCACAGTCCAACTCTCACATCCATACATGACCACAGGAAAAACCATAGCCTTGACTAGACGGACCTTTGTCGGCAAAGTAATGTCTCTGCTTTTGAATATGCTATCTAGGTTGGTCATAACTTTCCTTCCAAGGAATAAGCATCTTTTAATTTCATAGCTGCAGTCACCATCTGCAGTGATTTTGAGTGCTCTCTGTAGTGATCAAAATAATTGCTTTATATGGTTCTAAAAAAGCAAGGAAGGATTCTTCCTATTTTACTGTATGCATGTTAGACCAAGCTAGGAGGCAAGAGGCATATGCCTGGCCCTGGGCTGGGAGTTGGAATGCTGCATTATATTCCTCGATCAATCTCTAATTTTAGCCTCACTTGCCCTGGATCTTGAAATAGGTTCTGGATATCTTGAGGACATCTCCGTCAGCCAAGGTGATGAGTTTCTTTTCCATGGGAAACAATTCTCTGGAAAAGGGAAAAGAATGGGCTGCTGCTGCTGCTGAGTCACTTCAGTCATGTCCGACTCTGTGTGACCCCATAGACGGCAGCCCACTAGGCTCCCCTGTCCCTGGGATTCTCCAGGCAAGAACACCGGAGTGGGTTGCTATTTCCTTCTCCAGTGCATGAAAGTGAAAACTGAAAGTGAATTTGCTCAGTCGTGACCGACTCTACGTGACCCCATGGACTGCAGCCTACCAGGCTCCTCCATCCATGGGATTTTCCAGGCAAGAGTACTGGAGTGGGGTGCCATTGCCTTCTACGAAGAATGGGCTATTTGGTCTATATAACTGGTTAGAGCAGCTGGCATACCAGAACAACTGCAGATGAAACAATGCATCATTTTCTCATCTGGAGAGCACCCAGATGAACCCTGGGGTTACTTCCAAGCTCCGATACTCTATGAGTCACTGATGGGAAGTTTGTCTTTGTATACCGAGCATGGGCTGAGTCCCAGTCTGGGATCAGATATTTCACAGACTGCAGTCTCTGGAGGAACCAGTTGGTAGATGGTTGGATCTAGCTTCTCACCATTTTCAGAAAAACAGATGAAAGTTTCTGCTTGTCTCATGATGTGACACCCTCATAGAATACAGTGAGTACTTTCAGATTGCTCCCAAACTGCCCTGCAGCTTTCAATTCTGGACCCAAATCAGCAAAGGGAGCCTGTCCAGCAAACCCTGAGAAGTGTGGGAGCTCCTCTCCCATGAGCCTCCAGATTCTGCAGGGACTGCTGCAACATCAGCACCCTCCATTCGTGAGGATGTGCTCCTAGGAGGCATGTACAGTGACAGCTTTATATCAGCTTTATACCCTGCAGAGGCTGTTTCAATCTGCACTGAATATCAGCAGATGTCCTCTGTTATGAAAATGCATTATCTCAGTCAGAGGGGAAACATCAGAAATATGAGGGAAGATGATGGCTGTTTTCGACTTTGTGGAAGCTCACAAAACAGATTCGGTTTGTTTTGTGAGCCTCATAGGGCAGAGCCACAACCAATGGGAGGAGGTGGAATCAATGGATGGAAGACTTTAGGAGTTAAGACAGGCTTCTCTGTTCCCCAGAGCCTGTTCCTTGATGGAGCACATAGAGAAGGCCCCACCTTGCCTCCTGGGCCTCAAGCTCAGGCACTAAGAGCAATGCTCTGAGAGTGGGGCCTGTGCTAGGGTTCCTCCTCTTATACACTGGCAAGGTGGTGATGCCTGACTTTGCAACCAATGAGAGCAAAATGGGGTCCCTTCAACTGTGGTGTTGGTAGACCCCTCACAGTATTATCTGTAAAGGGGAGCGACTTGATCTGCATCCACCTGTACTCAAGCCTTGGAGAAGGCAATGGCACCCCACTCCAGTACTCTTGCCTGGAAAATCCCATGGACGGAGGAGCCTGGAAGGAGGAGCCTGGAGGAACCTGGAGGAGCCTGGAAGGCTGCAGTCCATGGGGTCGCTGAGGGTCGGACACGACTGAGCAACTTCACTTTCACTTTTCACTTTCATGCATTAGAGAAGGAAATGGCAACCCACTCCAGTGTTCTTGCCTGGAGAATCCCAGGGACAGGGAAGCCTGGTGGGCTGCCATCTATGGGGTTGCACAGAGTCGGACACGACTGAAGTGACTTAGCAGCAGCAGTACTCAAGCCTGAGCTCACAGGAATCCTTGACTCTACTTCCTTCTCTTACAAGCAAAACTGAGGTCCTATTAAGCCCTATAGCTCTCAGTCTCTAATTCTGTGTACCTGTAGCTACCCCATCCATTCCCACCCACAGACAAATTATTGTATAACTCTACTACTGCTGCACTCCTGAAATACTTGAACAACACTAATAATCTCTATCCAAATTATTAAAAGAATCTCTTGCTTCAGATTTTTTGATGACAAAATCCAGATCGTTATGGGAGATGGAGAGAGAAGGCATAGAACATCGTTCTTTCCTAAAGCCAGTTGGAAAGGTTTGTTCAATTGCTCACTTTTCTATTAGTTTTCGACAATGATTTTCTTCAACACACAAAAATCTGTTTCAGAAAGGGTCAGAAAGATAAGAGAATTTTCATTAAGGACAAAAGTTTGCTGGTTTGTCTTTAAATTATTAAGAAGGCAGAGAGATAACAGGTTTTTTGGACTATATTTGGAACTCTTAAACTGCCTTAGATGTTGTCTAGTCCAACTGCCTGCTCTTTTCAAATGAGGTCTAAAGAGAGAAAGCAAGGCAGAAGCTATTCAGTATCCATTCTGTGCTTCCTCCTTAGTAGTAGAGTTCTGGGTATTGTGCCTAACCAAAACCTTACATCTCCTAGCCTATGCCTTAGATAAAGGTGCCCATTAGGATTTAAGAAGTCATGGGAAGATTGTCCTAGAAAAGCTTTTTAGTGCCATGCTCCCTTTTGCCTGTCTCCCTTTTCTCCTTCCCATTTTCCTAGAATGTGGATATGATAGCTGGCACTCTAGCAGCCATTGGGACCATGAGGTGACCTTGAAGATGGAAACCTATGCTAAAGACTGTGAAAAAAAAAAAAAAAACAAGATAAAAGAAATCTGGGTCTATAAGAAGTCGAGGTTATATATTATAATCTCTAGGGTAGCCACTAAAGTAAAAGAACATATAATTAAGAAATTCAAAGAGGGAAAACATGGAATAATGAAAAACAGTTGATTAATCCAAGATAAACAAAGAACAGGAAAAGAATATAAAACAGGTGGGATCAATGGCAAACAAATAGTAAAATTGTTGCAATAAACTTGAAAATATCACAAGCCTAAATCACTGCTGGAAACTGAGCTATCATACCTACACTCTGGCCCAAGATGGGATACTCTGAGTTCCAATAAGAATAATAAAAGCACTATGTTGAAACTCATATCCAATATATTTAAATCCATAAATTCTAATGATATATTTAAAAAACCTATTTGGTCACCTTTGGGTGATGCTGGAGTAAATAAAAAGGAAGCAGTGTTTACCCTGCCTTACCTATATGAATGGTCCAGTTAAATGCTGGTAAAAGTTTAACTACTAGCTTTCTGGCAGGGGTGGGGAGGAAGCCCGGATTTGCATCATCTGCTAATTTCCAGAGTGTAAATAATACCATAGCCAATTTCAAGCTAGTCATGTGACATAGGTGAACACCAGGCTGGGAAGAGATGTGTACAATCAGTTTTCATGAGCTAGCTGGCTCTATCTCTAAGTAACAAAATAGTCAGTGAAGGGAAACATCTCTTTATCAAAAATATCCCAACCTATAAGTGAAAAAGAAATGATGGAGTTAGAACAATCATCATTTTGCAACTTCCAGTGAATTAGTAGATCTTGGCATTTGGCACCACAGCTGCGGACATCACACTAGGAGTCACAACTGATTAAAGAATCCTGCACCACTGAGGGTCTTGCCAGTGGGAATGAACCCAAGTCTGCAGAGCCCCTGGATTCAGCTGTAGTTTTGCAGGAAATGCAAAGAATGGGGAATATACTACACTGCACCATGAGTGTGATAAGTAAACCTAGGCTGTGGAAAACTCAATGGGTCAAATGATCTAGGTTATTCAACAGATGAATTGTTAGGGGGGGAAAAAAAGGAATCGAAGGGAAGCTGGTAGACTAAAAGATTTAAATGACATAATCAACTTCTTTTAATGGGCAAGACTAAAAATATAGCGTCTAGGGATGCAGAGTCAGGTGATAAAGCTATAGGAAGTACAGGACATTGTCATTCTAAAATCAGGAGAGTGAATATTTATGGAGGAGTGGAGTTCAGATTGCAGCAGGGCACAGGGAGTGTCCCTGGGTTGGCTTGCAGTGTTCTATTTCTTGGCCTAGGTGATAAGAACTCATTGAACTACATAGTTGTATGTTGTTTTCTGTAGCTATGTACAATTTTACAATAAAAGAGGTTAAAACGGAAGCCAGACAAAAACAGTACATACTATTGATTTCATTTAACAAAGTTCAAAACCAGAAAAAACTAATTCATGTGTGTTAGAGGCCAAAACAGTTGCTGCCTTTGGGTAGGGCTAGTGTCAGGAAAGAGGAGTAATATTCTGTTTTTTTATCTGGTTGCTGAACACATAGGTGAGATCATTTTGTGAAAATTCAGGAGAGAAAATGAATTCATTATGTGTTAGTGCCCGTGCACGCGTGCTGAGTCATGTCCGACTCTTCCCAACCCCATGGACTGTAGCCCACCAGGCTCCTCTGTCCATGGGAATTCCCAGGCAAGAATACTGGAGTGGGTTGCCATTTTCTTCTCGAGAGGATCTTCCTGCCCCAGGGATTGAACTTGTGTCTCCTGCATTGGCAGGCAGCTTCTTTACTGCTAAGCTACCAGGGAAGCCCCATTATGTGTAAATGCCACTGTTATTTTGGATTGTCTGTTATATGTAGCTGAACTTAATCCAAAATCCCAGGGTAAGTCCTGGGAATCCTCTCTCCTTCACAGAGAATCCTCTCTCCTTTTCTATCACTATGATGCTGCCTGCCCTACGGGTCCTAAGTGACTAAGCACAGCCCCAGTTGCTAGGCTTTGGGTCAGTCTCCTCTCCAGCAAGCAAAGGGTCCTGAGCACCAGGTCTCCCACTGCCTCTGAGAGTCACTCAGTCATTCCACGAATACTACCGAGCCCCGACTCCTAGAACTACAGAGATGAGCGACATAGCTGCCATCCTCATGGTCTCAAGTGTTCATATGAATGAGAACCAACTGTATTGCACTGGGAACTCTGCTGAGTGCTCTGTGGTGACCTAAATGGGAAGGAAGTCCAAAAAAGAGGGAATATATGTACACGTATAGATGATTCACTTTGCTGTACAGCAGGAAATAACACAACATTGTAAAGCAACTATGCTCCAACAACAGCAAAAACCAGAAATGCACGATCCATGACATTAGTTTAAACTGTGTTGTTCAAAGACCCTGATGCTAAGATGAACTTTAGAAATTCTTTAAAGTTTAGCACTAGGAAAACAATTTGTCTCTTTTGAAAAACTGACGTAGTTCCCTTTATCAGTAATGAAAGCTGTCTAATTCACCACCCATTTCTTTGTGCCCAGACTGCCAAGAAAGAGTTACATTTAGTGCTAAATGACAGCAGCTTTTCCTGCCCCATAGCAACAAATCCCACATTTTCACAGACCATTCTGCCAACTTCCAAATCCCTGTTTTCTACTCAACACTCCCGCCTAAATTTCTGGCCACTTCAATTTCTTAATAAAACAAAATAAAACTTTACAATCTCATTACAACAAAATGTCTTCCTCATCTTTCACCACTGACATAAGCACCCTCTCTGCTGGTCACAAAGATGTTCTTGTCATTTCTCAAGGTACACTTTAGGCTCTAAGCACTTTCCTTTTATAAACAGCTTTATTGTGCTATAATTTACATACCATAAAAATCACCATTGTCCACGTATCCAAGTGCTTGGAACACGCTGTTCCTGCCTTCCTTTTCCACTTAACCATCTCCCACTCTTCTTGAAGACCCAAGCAGTATCACCCCCTCTGTGAATTCACACCCAGTAAACCCAGACAGACTGAATTTTTCCCTTCCGTGGAAGTTTATATTTGCCTCTGTTGGCGATGGCACCCCACTCCAGTACTCTTGCCTGGAAAATCCCATGGATGGAGGAGCCTGGTAGGCTGCAGTCCATGGGGTCGCAAAGAGTCAGACACGCCTGAGCAATTTCACTTTCACTTTTCACTTTCATGCATTGGGGAAGGAAATGGCAACCCACTCCAGTGTTCTTGCCTGGAGAATCCCAGGGACGGGGGAGCCTGGTGGGCTGCCATCTATGGGGTCGCAGAAAGTCAGACACGACTGAAGCGACATAGCAGCAGCAGCATGTCATTTAGCCTATGACATTATTATTGTTCGTGGACATTCATGTTGTATCCACTAGTATGTGAGCTCTTTGAGGGCTGGCTGTGTGTCAAGGCCTTTTCCACCCATTACACTGTCTTCCAGAACAATTGTCCTTCTGGATTGATCATCGTAATCAGTCAAGCTGCCCAGAGGAAGCTGCTCACCCAGCCCTGAATCACCTAGGAGTCACCACGGTCGTGGGAGCTTTATCAAGAACTGCCTGGATACCTTCTGCTTGAGTGTGTCCAAATGCCTGAACCATGGCGCACACTGCAAAGGAACTCTAATTCCAGACACGGGGTTTTTAGAGAGTTTTAGACTTCCGAAAAGGATAGGGGGGAAATCTTGACATAGAATGGCTTCTAAGGAACATCAACAGTGCCAACAATATACTATATTTCATTGGATCAAAGGCACCATGAATTGTAAGACACATCCCAATCTCAGAAGTAAAAAGATACACTTTTTAGAAGTCTGTGAAGTATAGTAAGTTACTTACTGAAAATCTGAAGGAAAAACAAGGAGAAAGGGAAGGTAGGATGGAGAACTTTAAATACCCTAAACTTTGAAAAGGCTATATAGAGAGCCTACCATGTTCCCATCTCTGCCTTGAGAATTTCAAACATAAAAGCACTAAGTAACAAACTAAATATAAAGAGGTCTAACAATGTTCTGACTTTTTTCCTAGGAGGTCTATGTACTTTAATGGTTTTTTTTGAAAACTAAGGTTTTGAATTTTTTCTAAACAAAAATAACACTAGTAAGTGCTTTGCTAGTGCCCTGGGCACGTGCTCAGTGTGCCTACGATTGGGCCATCTGGTACTGGAGAGACAGAATGACAGGGCTGTGGCTGAGAACAGCCCCACGACACTCCACGGCACCCCATGACCAAGCAGCTGTGTCTTGGCCTGGAGCACTGACATCTGCCTCGATTGTCTAAATCTGTTTTGCCCAGGCTTACTTCATTTACAGAAACACAGAATGACTAGTTCAGTGGGTCTCAGACTTGAATCAGCTGGAAGCCTTATAAAACGATACAGCTGGGCCCCACGCCAGAGTTTCTGCTGCAGCAGGAACTGGCATTTCCAGCAAGTTTTCAGATGATGTCCCTATTGATGGTTTAGTGACCACACATTTAGAACTACTGACCTGGTCAAAACTACTCAGGATATAAACTGGAGCACTGAGAAGGGAAGGGGTTTGCTGAAGATCACACACTATATCATGCAACGCCAGGCCTGAACCTCAGCCCCTTCTCTTCTTTATCCTCATCCCATGTGACTTCCCCTCATATAGTTACATTAGTTGCCAATCCAGAGAGTTAAAGGGTATGATGAGCACTTTGTATCTACAAAATTTGTTTTATATTTAAATTTTTAATATAATTGCCAATAATCAAGTGAGACTCGTGTCATTAGGTTGATTGGTACAGCAAATACATCCCATCTAAGCTATTATTTCTGTTTGCTTTTAAAACTTCATTTCTCCTTCCTAACTCTTTTTCTCTGTCCTTTTTCTTCTCTCTGTATTCTTCAGAGCAATTTGCAGTAAGATTTCCCCAAAGACTAATATGTTTACAAGTTCTCTTTTTGTCTAGATTCCAAGTGTCTCCTTCACATTTTCCAGTAAAACTCCGTCCTGCTGCTGCCCCATCCATTATCACAGAAGCAGAAGGAGAACAGGACTGGGAGGAATGGTACACACAGTCTTGCAACATAAAGCACTATAAAAACTGCTCTGTGAAACCCAAATTCACAGCAACAGAGGAAAAGACATGTATAATCAAAGGCAGGTCAGTCTTAAAGTCTTCTTCATTTAACCAAGATTTTTCATTAAGCGTCTACTCTATGCAGAGGAGCAAGCCTCATTAGTAATGGGATCCACCAGTGCTGGGTTTTCCCTTTTGTCTGAGCCTTCTCCTGTATACATCCTGTTCATTGTTTAGGCTCTCAATAAATGTTTGTTGAATCGAGTTGAGCTTAAGCCTGGTTGGGCCCTGCTGATAACTCTTAGGACCCTTCCATTCTTCCCATTACTTTCATTACTTTGTAGCCGGAATAGGCTATATGTTTTCCCAACGAAAATTCGGCAACCTCATGTACTTGAGTACATATCCTCCACCCCTCAGCATTCCAAACTAGAGAGATTTAGAAGTCACACACTCCGGGGGGAAGGCATGAAGTCAAATAGGTTGTTTACGGTGGAAATCATGACTGGGGATGAAAGGAGAGGACCTTGAATCTTAAAACTCTCATGGGCAGTGATGTGGGGAGATGCCACCAATATAAAGAGTAAGAAATAAAATTTTGTCAGGAGAGTTATTATTTTAGAAATTGAAGAAGGTAGAAGTCAAAAAAGAAAAACTTAAAAGAAGGGGAGCAAAGAGTCTGAGGGATCTAAAGCAGCTCTTAAGCCGGGAGGGAAGACCAGGGAAATTCTGAAACTCAGGGGCTTGAGATAAAGGGATTAGGCTGGAATTTAGAAGATCTTGAGATCCTAGTTTCAAACTGGGGTTGAAAGAGTAGAAAGTAAAAGAACTTACTTCTTTGGGACCATCAGAGCTGAAATAAACAATTTCAGGCACATGTAAGGAAAATTGGAACAGCAAAGATGGCCTGAAAGGTGGAAGAACTGACAGTGACTAACACACACACACACACCCCAGTGTGGTCTGAATCTCTGTTATGCTAAAGGGCATGAAGACAAACACAATCACCTCACTGCGTATGATTTTACCTTCAAGATCTTCACACTCTTGGGCAAAGCAATCTCTACACCCTCAACCAGTACTTCTCAAACCTTAAAGTGCACACAAAACCTCTAGAGGCCTTGCTAAAACACATTTCAGGGCCCTTTCCCCCAGGGATTCTGATTCAGTAAGTCTGCAGTAAGGCCTGAAATTTGCATTTTTAACAAGCTCCAAGTTGATGCTGATGGTGCTGCTGGATGGACCACATTTTGAGGAGCACTGCTCACACAGCCAGTTTCGTGGGGTTGGAGAATCCTGGGCATGGAGGGGCAGAGCTGTGGGCACAAGATGGGTGTCCTCTCTGGGGAAGACAGCCCCCTCACTCCCAGAGATGGCTGCAGGGTGAAAACCACTTCATGTCTCCCACCCCAGTTGTCTCATCTTCATGCTCCACACTTGTAGTTCTTTTCGCTACTCACACATTTTCTCCAGGTCTTTCAGCTCTGGAAGCAAGGATATCAACAGGCCCTGGGACAGGTCTGTGGCCAGGAGACCCCCTAAACATTTAGAGGTTCCCAGAGTTCAGGAAAGGTTATCGGTGCTGATGTTTCAGGGAACCAGTGAAGGGGAGTACTCCTGAGTGTGCAGGAGTCTCCCTGCCCTTGCAGGGCCAGAAATCACAGGCCTTCCCTCAAATGACTTCCTGGCAGGGAGCTCCGTGCCTGCATTTCATTGTACAGACTTCAGCAAAATCAGAGCTCTGAAGGCAAAATCACAAGTACTGGAGATGGAACCAGCCTAATATCTCATCGAGGGCCTCTCCCTGAGGGCCAGACTAAGGAAAGCAATTACAGCACGAGCACTGAGTCACTTCACATATGGGGTTTAGAGATTTCATACTGCTTTGAAGGGCTTTTCATCTTTCAAACTGTACCTCCTCCAGATCACAGTATGTGCAGCAGTTTTAGGCTGTGAAAGGAAACTAGTAAATTCAGAGAAGGAATCCTAGGTCCAGAACCTGGGATCCTTGGTCAAAAGTTATTCACAATATCTTACTCTAAGAACACAGGAAGGAACTTTCCCTTGATGAAGTTAAATATTTCCTGATTATTTTAATTTTGAGCGGTCTTAATTTTTTCTTGAGAAAGAAATGGCAACCCACTCCAGTATTCTTGCCTGGAGAATCCCATGGACGGAGGAGCCTGGTGGGCTACAGTCCACGGGGTCGCAAAGAGTCGGACACGACCGAGCGACTTCACTTTCACTTTCAATTTTTTCTTGACAGCCTATTTGAGGGATAGAATATGTTGAAAAAGGGGAAAAGTCCCACAGTAGCAAAAGCTGATTGAAAGAGATTGTGCAAGAATCATGGGAGAAAGGAGAAGTGCGTTCAGAACTCAAGTTAATTCAATGCTGTAAATGTGGATGGAGCAGCAGCCCCCTGGGCCAGGCACTGTGCTGGTAGGGTGGAGAGTACCAAACCGCAAAAGGGATGATCCAGGTGATAAGAAAAACCCTTCACATCTTGCAAATGATTTATGCCCCAAATTAATTTTTTAATACTTTAAAAAATTTATTTATTTTTGGGCGTGTTGGGTCTCATTGTTGCGCGGGCATTTCTCTAGTTGTGGAGAGGGTGTGCTATTCTTCGTTGCCGTGTGCAGGCTTCTTCCTACAGTAGCTTCTCTGGTTGCAAAACATGGGCTCTAGTGCTCACAGGCTTAACACTTGTGGTTCCTGGGCTCCAGAGCACAGGCCCCACAGCTGTGGCACACGGGCTAACTGCTCCACGCATGTGGGGATCCTCCCAGACCAGGTATCGAATCCGCGTCTCCTGCACGTACAGGTGGTTCTTTACCACTGAGCCACTAGGGAAGCTTGCAAAAGTTAATTTTAAAAACACCTTTACGGGATGTCCCTGGTGGCCCAGTGGTTAAGAGTCTACCTTCCAATTCAGGGACGTGGGTTCGATCCCCAGTCTGGGAGCTAAGATCCCATATGCTGCAGAGCAGCTGGTGTGTCACGCCCACAACGAGACAGAAGCCAGAGTGCTGCAACTGAGACCCAACACAGCCATAAATAGATATTTTTTTTAAATAAAAAACACTTTTACAACCTTTATCTCACTTTATTTTCATAATCACCTTACTGAGTAGGCTCAGCAGGAATTATCATTGTTCTACAGATAAACTGAATTTCAATAGTTAAATTATGTGCCTAAGCCTGGCTCTCACCTTTCATTATGTATATTTGATTACTTGCTTTTATTATCAAGAGTGTAGTGATGATTTTATTGGAATCAGGATTCATGGTGAAACCCCTCTGTCTGAAATCTGTAGGATTCAAGAAGCTCCAGGACACTATCACCTAACATTCAGCACAGTTTAGCACTGTTTCTTGGTTATTCTCCATTTGTTCTCCCTACTCTCTCCCCATCATTATTTCTGCCCATCTTTCCCCTGATCCGTGCCCTGAGAGGCCCACCCCTGTAACTGCATTACCTCGACACCTTTTCAGCTGAGTTTGGCCAATGAAAGGAACCAGCAGATCAAACAGCAGTAAAGGAGAGAAGTAAGGGTATTTCTTTCCAACTCTCTTGCTTTTCTTTCCTAGAATACAGCACCTCCATGGCTCCAGCTCTCACTGGACACTGGGAATGCTGTTTACTCCCCTTGCTCTGTAGGTATGCTAAAGCTTCTCACTCTTGCTAATCTCTGGGTGCCTTACCACCTCTTGCTGGTTCCCTTAATCCCACTCACCCCTCTGCAAGTAGTGCTGTCATTAAAAATCTCACCTCAGTTTCCCCCAGGACCCTGAATGCTACAAACCTCTCTCCCACATAGTCCTAACCTGTACAAATAAATCTAATGCCCAGAAGAACAGACTAAGCCTAAAACATCCACAGTCACAAACTCATTGATTTTTCCTTTTTAATAATTAATGTTTGTTTCTCCAGTGCTTATTTGCCATAATCCTACCTTGGGCTCTTCTTTATTCCTGGCCTGAACTTTTGCGATGGTCTCTAAAGCCTCCCACCTCCAGTCGATTCTAACCAGAGCCTGCTACTGGATTAAATTTCCTTGTGCACAAATCTGATCATATCATTCCTACTGTGGTTCCCAAGTGTCTACGACAAAAGGTTTCAACCCTTTAGCCCAGCACTCGGTACTCTCCCCTGTGAGTCTGTGCCCTCCAGGCTCCCACCCCTCACCCAAATGTATCATCTTCATTTTGTTTACACCGTTCCCTTAGCCTAGAAGGGAAGGCCTCAATTTTTTAATTTATTTTTTAAAATGTTTTATTGGAGTATAATTGCTTTACAATGTTGTGTTTGTTTCTCCTGTACAACAAAGTGAATCAGCTATATGTATGCATATTTCCCCTCCCTCTTGAACCTGCCTCCTACCCCCACCCCCCAATCCCACCCATCTAGTTCATTATAGACCACCAAGCTGAGCTCCCTGTGCAGCTTCCTACTAGCTATCTATTTTACACATGGTAGTGTATATATGTTAACCTCACTCTCCCAATTCATCCCACCCTCCCCTTCCCCACTTGTGTTCACATGTTTGTTCTCTATGTCCGTATCTCTATTCCTGCCCTGCAAACAGGTTAATCTGTACCACTTTTTTTTAATCATATATATATATATATATATACACACACACACATTAATAGGATATTTGTTTCTCTCTTTCTGAAAAAAAGCCCTCAATTTTAAAACTGTTCAGAGACTTCAAGGTCAGCCCAAATGCTGCCTTCGGCCTAAAGATTTTCTATTTCTTAATAAACAACCACTTCCTCTTCTAAACCCTCATGGGTCTTCCCGCATCTTTCTTATGGCACTTAGCATGTTGAATCTTTCAATATTGTTATGGGTTTCTATCCAATCCCACACCCTATTCTAAGCAGCTTTCCCAACAGAGACTGTCTAGTAGATGGTGGTCCACTAATAAAGAGCACAGGACATAGCACAGAGTAGGTCTCAGCAAGTATATGTTGGATGAATGAACACATGAATAGATTCAATTTAACACATTCTCAGCAAACTCGAGGCTAAACTTTCAAATATTTGAATGATCGCTGAACAAGCTGCCTAAGGTATGCTAAATATCCTATATAAGATGCTGTATATAAAAACATCTGCATATTTGCCTATTTTATTTTTTATTTTTTAAAATTTATTTTTAATTGAAGGATGATTGCTTTACGGAATTTTGTTGGTTTCTGCCAAACATCGGAGCCTATTTTATATGATGATCTCTTAATATGAATATATATATTATCATATGCTATTTTTTTAAAAAGGTCTCCTTTTGGAAAGTGGTACCACATACACAAGCATCTTTAAAAAAAAAAAAAAACAACTTAAGTGTTCTAAAGCTGAACAAGGTCCTAGAAGAGGTTTCTGAAGGGCAATTGAATGCGTGCAGTTTTGAAATATTCTACTTCTTTCTCATTTCCTATCAGTCAGCCCCATCCTCTCCTTGCATCCAATTTTGTTTAATGAGGCTACTGCAGTGTATTTATTTTGGGGTGATTGAATTTAGAAAGACATTCATCTAACACGTAATTGCTGCCACAAGCTGAATGGCTGAATCATAACAGGGGTGATGGCATTAATCCGAGGACAGCTGTTCCTTATCATTTCTAACACAAAAAGAAGCTCAGCCAGGCAGGAGGTTTTGCCTCAGCTGCAAGATGGGAGTGATAGCATCAGAAGCAGAAATGTTTCCAGACAGGTGGACAAAGACAAGAAGAAAGGAAAAATGCCCCACAAGGGGCTAAGTCTTTGGTTTTCAGAACCATGTCTGTCATGATGGAGGAGAGTTGCCCCTGGCCCTTTGGGATGCTCACGAAATTCCTGTCAAAAGGAGATAATTTGGTGAGGACAGCAAAAGCATCTTGTGGGTTAAATGACCTTTTAAGAAGAGCTTACAAATCTCTTGTGAGTAGTTGAAGCTATTAAAGAATCATGATAATGCTGGCTCACATTTGCAGGGTATGTTATAGTTCACACCATGCTTTCCCATTTACCATCTCAGACAAGTTAAGCTGGAGAACGGGTATGCACCTGGGCAGCTGCCCATATGCCTAGAGACCAGGTTCCCAGGGAGCTGGGGAGCCACAGCCAAAGAAATCTCCGTCTACATTTGCCTGCTGCAAATGCCCCAAACCCACCATGAAGGCATCACTTCTTTGAACTCAGGCATTTCACAATTAAAGCAAAAATGTCCCTGGAAATAAGCATTAGCCAGATCTTGACTCTTCTACGCCTGAGTGTGAACGCATTCTGAGCACCTTCTCAGCAGAACAGCTAGCTAAGGTTTTCAGCAGGAAATGAACACAATCAGAGAGTAAAAGGAGGTGAGGGACGTAACAAACATTGGTGACCCACTTCACTTGCTACAGCTTTGGAGGTAACAGGAAACAGGTAGGATGGTGCTCATTTCAATATGGGACCTTAGTATAGCTAACAGCCAACAGTAATGTCTACCTATAACCACACACCCTCCAAAGATGATAAAATGTCATAAGAATTCAAGTTTTAAAAAGCCCTGGGATTTCCCTGGCTCTCCAGTGGTTAAGACTTTGCCTTCCAATGCAGGGGTTTCTGGTTCGATCCCTGGTTGGGAAGCTAAGATCCCACATGCCTCGTGGCCAAAACATCAAAAACATAAAAACAGAAGCAATACTGTAGCAAATTGAATAAAGACTTTTAAAATGGTCCACATCAAAAATACTTTTTAAAAAATTAAGAAATAAAAAGCCCTATGTTTGCATCATAGTGCACCCTAATATAAACAACACTCTTTCATTCAGTTTTAATCTGTTCATTTATTCATTCTGTAGCCAGTACATTGAACAACCAAAATTCAGGGAATATAACAAAAACACTATTTTAAATCTTCCACCACCCTTTAAACTTAGCAGGGGTGGAATGGGGACAGAACTTCCTCTGTCACTAGATGTAAATTTAAGCATGCCCCTAGGTTTTAGTGGCCACTCCTAAGTGGCCACAAGTCCTGGCTTTAAGTCACAGTTAGTAACCATTTCAATTCAGTAAATTAAAATATCCACATCCACGGAATAGTAACAGAAACTTCTAACCTCGTTCAGGGGGCTTTCAATGGCTGGGAAACCAGAATCTAAATCCTCTTTCCTTCCTGTTACACTCCTGTCTTCCTAAATGGGGTTTCTGACCCCTCCTGGAGAAAGAGAGGAGGAGAGGAAAAGTGGGCATGGAGGGCCTGCTTGATTGGGCCCCTGGTGAGATGGGTTCATCCTCTCCAGGCCTGGCAGTTGTCTGAAACTGATTTTCCCCTATATAATATTATTTCAAGTTCCTCAAAGATCTTCGCCCTTCCCCAGCCCTGGTGGTTTCTCACTTTAGACGGTCCCTTAACCTGAGCAAAAACATTCTATTCAATGTTTCTAGAGTTTCTAGAAAATGCTGCAGCCCTCACAGAGCTTCTCCTCATCTGGGGCCTCTTTGAACTCCCTCTAAGCAGATCTAAGGCGCCTCCCATACTGGCTCTATCCACTCCTTGGAACACTCCTTGGAACTCTAGGAGTGTTGGCCAATCTGGGAGCAGCAGCAACCTCCTTTGATTTGCTGCCAAAGCATCAGCCAGTCCTGCTCTTTTCCTGTAAATTAGGGAAAGGAGTCAGACCCAGTCCCCAGGGCCCATAACTGCAGGAGACACAGCTCACGCTCTGAGTGGTCTTGTTGCAGTGAGATGAGGTGGATACCCACATCCCTTAAGCCCTGGGGCCGCGGGTGGCACTTACACTCATCACTTCCTCCAAGGAAATCCTCTTCAAAAGCTTCCAAGAGTGTGGCATCTCTGGACCCTTGATGGGGTAATAGCACAACAGTCATGTAACTACTTTTCTGCTAAAAATCTTTGGTAGGTTCTTCGGGGTGGTCTGTCTCACAGCTTTGGGTATCTGATAGCTATTATGTCTTGCTTCTCTCTGAGAACTTTCAGTCTAATGCTCTGAAGTTGCAATTCATTAATGTGTCCAGCGAACGACTGTCAAAGGTCTACCCCAGTGTAGACTCTCCTGTTTCCTGCTTCTTTCTCTCCTCATTATCTTTTTCACCTTCCTGTTATCAAGAGTTATGATGAATCTGTCATTTTTCCCTGCCTTCCTTCCCACAAACTTCCAGCTATCACTGTAGATACACATGAGAAAATGTTTTCACTTTCTGTACCAGAATAGATAAGGAAACTGAGAATAATTTTAAAACTACAATAATGAAAATATTGGAAGCCAGATTATCTTACAAGCAGAATAATTTTTCTAACCCAAAGTCTAGAATGTTGTCTATTTGGATTGGAACTCTTCAAAGTTCAAGTTGCAAAGTTCTTGCAAAACTCTTGCAAACATGCACTTTTTAAAATGTTATAGAAAAGAAAGAGCTTTATCCTGTGTTCCTAGTAGGGCCTGGGGTAGAAGGAAACTAGACGAGGATAAATTGGGGCCAGGAATGAATTTAATTATTGCTAAGTGTGCCATACTTTCTGTAGCATATAAATACAGGCACAGGAATGGGATAAAATAAAAACAGGGAGTGAAAGGAATACCAAGGGCTCTAAAACTATCCCATCAGACAACTGGAGCAACTAACAGGATTTCTGAAATATGTATTGATAACAGTTGTCTACAGCGTTAGGCCCTTGAATCCTTACCCCAAATATTGGGTTGGCCAAAAAGTTCAGTTGGGTATTTCTGTACCATCTTATGGAAAACCCAAACAAACATTTTGGTCAACCCAAAACTTTAAATAATGATGATCCACAGCTAACCATTTACATAGGACTTGCTCTATGCTGGGTGCTGGACCAAGGTATTTGTGGTACGTGTTACTTAATTCTCACAACAGTCCCGGGAAGAAGATAGTATTTATTCCCATTTTATAGATGAGGGAAATAAGCTTCAGTGATTAAGGTGCTTAAGTTGTGTGCTTTGTAAGTGGTGAAACCGCCAGGCATGCCTGCGCAAAGCCAGAGTCACCGCTCCTTCTGCTATGCTGTGGCCCCTGACTGCAGGCAGGTGAAAGAGAATGTGTGAGAATACTGGAATGGGTTGCTAAGTCCTCCTCCAGAGATCTTCCCAACCCAAGAATTGAACCTGAGTCTCCTGTGTAGCCAGAGAAGGCGATGGCACCCCACTCCAGTACTCTTGCCTGGAAAATCCCATGGATGGAGGAGCCTGCTAGGCTGCAGTCCATGGGGTTGCTAAGAGTCAGACATGACTGAAGCTACTTACCAGCAGCAGCAGCAGCAGCAGCTCCTGTGTAGCAGGCAGATTCTCTATGCACTGAGCCTCCTGGGAATCCCTTCCACTCCTAATTTTGCCTTTTATGTAGAAGCAAGGGAAAAAGAATTTCAGCCTCATCTGGAAGTCTTTGTTTTTTTTTTAAGAGTTACCTTAAGTGGCCATTTGAAGGGTCTTTGTGTCGGTGGAAGCTCCAGCAATCACAATGATTGTCTGTAATGAAGGAGGAATGGATTGCAGCTGCCAACTGCCTCCTAATTATCTTGTATTGAGGAAAGTATCACTGTGCTAACTCTAGGATGTGGGAGGAAGAGGGGGACAAAAGGATCTAGGAATACTGAGTTGGGTTTTTTCCTTATTTACTCAGTGCCAATTAGCACCTACAAAAAGCAGTATGTAAGAAGTGAGCACTTTCATTACATCAAGCTACTCCACCAAGACAATTTGGCAGAGCCCCACTTACGACTATACGTCTTTGGATTCAATTTCTTTATAGTGTTCACCTTTTTCCATCTCTACATAAATAAACTCTCCCTTCCCTCTCTCCCACCCTCTTTTTCCTCCTCCTACAAATAATTGCTGAGCACCTACTATGTGCCAAGCACTGGGCTTGGTACAAAAATATAACAGGGACTAAAGCTTGGTCCCTGCCCTCAAGGATCTTCTCATCCAGGAGATAAATCAGATATATTTGTTGTTGTTGTTTAGTCACTAAGTCATGTCTGACTCTTTGTGACCCCATGGACTATAGGCTCCTCTGTCCATGGGATTTACCAGGCAAGAATACTGGCGTGGGTTGCCATTGTCTTCTCTAGGGGATCTTCCCAACCCAGGGATTGAACCCACATCACCTGCATTGGCAGGCAGATTCTTTACCGCTAAGCCACCAGGGAAGCCTAAATCAGATATATTAATATAAGGGAACAATTAAAATACCAAGTTGTGAATACTACAGTGGGGAGCAGAGCATGGCATACAAGAAGGACACATGTCACAAGAGGAGGAGAAATAAGGAAAGGTTTACATGAAAAAAATGAAACCTTTCCCGGTCTTTCCTACTTGGAATTCTTTTCCACTTTGGAGCTCTGGCATAGAACCTTGTAGCATTGTGGCTGACAATAGTCACTTTCGGCTGGGTTTATCTGCCCCATACCATTCAGTATAATTCACTACACATGAGTACCATGCTCGTTAAGCTGTGGGAGAGGAAAATAACAAAGCCAACCCCAGGACCAGTTCTTCAGGAGACTTGCTGGAAGAAAACTCAGGCATGAGAGCAGGACAAACCAAGTACAATGGAGGATAACATGGGGATTGTTGACATCCCATGAGAGGCGGCCAGCATCAGACAATACTTCAGAGAAGTGGCACTGGAGATGAGCCCTGAAGCCTAGAGGCAAGATCTCTCTGGTCAGAGATGCAAGGGGAAAGCATGCTGTGCCTTGTAACAGACTCAGGAAAGCAGGAAGATGGGGAGAAAATGAAGACTGCATGTTTGAGGAAACCGTAATAGACCAATAAGGCTGACATGGAGGAGGGCAATGTAGTTAGAGAAAAACCTGGAAAGATTAATTTGGACCAATCTATGGGGTCTTTAACATTGGCAAGACATTTGCACTTAATGTGTAGGCAATGGGAACCATTTTGAGCGAAGAGTTATGAGACCAAAGTTTGTATGGATTGTGGCTGAGGAAACACAGGAGACGGGAGATTAGGTAAGAGAGGTTACAATGGTCCGTGTGAGAGGAATTGCAGGTACCGATGACATGTGGGAGTCGGGTTGGAGAACTGACACCCTAGAGTCAGGGGCTGAGTGTCACCCATGTTGTTCCCATAATGTCTAGCACTGTTTCTTGCCCTATTCACATTTCATAAGTATTTATGAAATTGAACGGAATTAAAGATTCCATGTGAAAGCATGAAGTTATGTCTTGCACTTTGTGGCCCTATTTGCTTTAATCTCGTCACCTAAGCCATTCAGTTTCAAGTCATAGAAGGTTCTTGCTCAAGGCTGTCATTATCTGGCACGTATGTGGCACCTCATTCAGTCTTTAATTAGCTTATGCACCATTTTAATTGGTCTGCAGTTGTCTGTGTGGACAGAGCTGATTCCCTTCCTGGAGTCAACTGGGGCGGCCTCACCCTTCCTGCCAGCTTAGGCATCTGGAATCTCACCAGCTGAGAAGATGCAGGAGCCTGCTAAGCTACAAAGCATGCAAGGAATGGGCTCTGTGGGGAATGCTAGCCACCTGTGAGCTGCTGGCACCCACATCAGGGCAAATCTCCAGTAAATTTATCAGTCACTTTAGACAAGCATTTCTAGGAGAGGGAGGCAGAGGGTACAACAGAGGCAAACTGTAGGGACTACCCATGTGACCCTAGAATTCTAGATGACGTCTAGTATTTACATCAGTAGGGATGTGTTAAAATGCTTAAGATGACCCATTAAAATAGTTCAGATGACCCATCTAGAAAGCAACCTACCCCAACAGGTGGCTTCAGTTCAGTTCAAGTGCTTGGTTGTGTCCAACTCTTTGCGACTCCATCAACTGCATCATGCCAGGCCTCCCTGTCCATCACCAACTCCTGGAGTTTACTCTAACTCATGTCCATCGAGTCGGTGATGCCATCCAACCATCTCATCCTCGGTCGTCCCCTTCTCCTCCTGCTTTCAATCTTTCCCAGCATCGGGGGCTTTTCCAATGAGTCAGTTCTTCACATCAAGTAGCCAAAGTATTGGGGTTTCAGCTTCAGCATCAGTCCCTCCAATGAATATTCAGGACTGATTCCCTTTAGGTTCGATCTCCTTGCTGTCCAAGGGACTCTTAAGAGTATTCTCCAACACCACAGTTCAAAACCATCAATTCTTCAGCATTCAGCTTTCTTTATAGTCCAACTTTCACATCCATACATGACTACTGGAAAAACCATGGCTTTGACTAGACGGATCTTTGTTGGTAAAGTAATGTCTCTGCTTTTTAATATGCTGTCTAGGTTGGTCATAACTTTTCTTCCAAGGAGCAAGCTTCTTTTAATTTCATGGCTGCAATCACCATCTGCAGTGATTTTGGAGCCCCCCAAAATAAAGTCTGTCACTGTTTCCATTGTTTCCCCATCTATTTGCCATGATGGGACCAGATGCCATGATCTTAGTTTTCTGAATGTTGAGTTTAGAATTATGGAATTAATGAGGCTGCAGTGTCTCCCAAAGCCACTGAAGGAGTCAGACTGGATTGAGGTCAAGACCTCAATTTAATCAAGATATTAATGGCTAATTTTATTGAGCATGTACTATGTGCCAGATACTTTTCTAAGCACAGGCAGATTCTTTACCATCTGAGCCACTAGGGAAGCCCCTTTCTAAGCACCATAGTTATATTAATGTATTTGATTCTCACAACAATCCTGTGAAGTGAGTACTATTATTTTTTTTAAGTGAGTACTATTATTCTCCTCATTTTAGAAGTGAGGAAACAGGCACAGAAGAGGGTAAGGCTTGCCCCAGGTCATCCAGCTAGCAGGTGGTAGAACTTGAACCCAGATGATACGGCTCTAGCACATACTGAATGCAACACTTTCCTGCCTTTCTCCTGTCTTTTGTTCTCATCACTCTGACTGCAGGACTGGAGGACAAAAGAGGCCTGAATTGTAAGATCTCTTTCAAAGACATGAATGTATTGAGGGTCAGCACGGCACAATGGGGAAGTTTGACTTTTACATCCAAACCAACCTACCTTAGAAACCCTTTTCCAACATATATTGGTTAAGTGACCTTGCTCAAGTTACTTAACGTCTAAGAGTTATAGTTTCCTGGGTTTAGGTTGGAGGCAATACAATCTTCACCCTTGTTAGGAGCAAAATAATGTCCCTAGCCCCGAATTATCACAAAGGGAGGTGGGTTGTATAAAGTATGGGGCAAAGACTCAAAGAGTGTGAATGTATCCTCCTATTTCCAGCAATAAAAGAGTGTTTTGATTCCAGAAAGGCTAAGAGGCACCATTCACCCAATTTTCCCTGGGGAATAGTGGCACCATCCCTCAGGAATACCAGCCCCTTTTTCCCAACTCTGGGCTTACCCAAGGGCCTTGCGGTCTGTGATCTGGTCTTTGTTCCTACTGCTCCTGCCGGTTGTGATCGCAGGGATCTGTCTAATCTCATTGTTCTGCCTCCTTGAGGTAGGGGTGGGATTTTCATATCTACTGCTAATCAAGCCCTGGTCCTGATACTAGAATTCTCCATCACTCGTGATGGAGAATTGATTTGACTTCTCTGCATGATCTTCAGTTAGATAAATTAAATGTTAGTGTAATTTGATTTTTTCTTTCAACGTAAATGGAATTTAAAAGAAAACTCTTCTGTTACACGGTCGAGGAGTGGGATATACTAGAAAGTGGCCTGGGATTTGAGCTCTGTTTCTGTCTCTTGTTAACTATGTGACCATGAGCAACTCAATCCCTGCCCTCTTTACCTTAAGAGGTAAGGAATTTCATCTTAGAGTGATAAAAGACATGAGCCTGTGTTTTGATTGCAAAAAGGAACATGAGTGGAATGGAAATAGTTATTATCACTGAGGCTTCATCTAGTTTGTAACAATCTCACAATGTTAAATAAGATTGTTTCAAACCTTTGGAGGCTTGGGTTGCCCTAGAATCTCGAGGCTGGAAAGTGTTGTCAGTACTAGGGCCAACAGTGAGTGAGTGATCCTGAAAGAATCAGAAATGAGATTGTCCTCTGAGAATTAAACTGGGACATCAACACAACATCAATTACAGGAGAGATTTGCTAAATCACTCTAAAGAAACAGAATGGTTCTCAGACCAGGAAAACTTGATGAAATCGAGTTGAAAGTGTTAACACAGCTAGAAAAGCCAAGCATCAGTCAGAAGGGAGGTTGACCAGCCATACAAATGCAAAGAAAGGAGGTCAGACATGCAAACCTTGGCATTGTCCATTTAATACCATCTAGAGAAGAGGGGTTCTGGTTAAAAACGTGACCCAGGTAATTCTGGTGACAAGTACCTGCCTATTACAGATGTCAGATGTCTAGAAACATTCTTTTAATTTTTATTTTATATTGGAGCACAGGAGACCAGGGTTTGATCCCTGGGTCAGGAAGATTCCCCTGGAGAAGGAAATGGCAACCCACTCCAGTATTCTGTGCCTGGAGAAATCCCATGAACAGAGGAGTCTGGTGGGCTACAGTCCATGGGGTTGTAAAAGAGTTGGACACAATTTAGCAACTAAACAACAAATAGTTCATTAACAACATTGTGTTATTCAGTTACACATATGCCTGTATCTATTCTTTTTCAAATTCTCTTCCCATTTAGTTTATTACAGAATACTAAGCAGTGTTCCCTGGTAGGCTGCGGTCCATGGGGTCGCTAAGAGTCGGACACGACTGAGCAATTTCACTTTCACTTTCATGCATTGGAGAAGGAAATGGCAACCCACTCCAGTGTTCTTGCCTGGAGAATCCCAGGGACGGTGGAGCCTGGTGGGCTGCCGTCTATGGGGTCGCACAGAGTCGGATACGACTGAGGCGACTTAGCAGCAGCAGCAGCAAGCAGTGTTCCCTGTGCTATATAGTAGGTCCTGTTGGTTATCTATATTAAATACAGCAATGTGTACATGTCAATCTCAAACCCCCAATCTATCCCTCCCCTCCTACCCTTCCACCAACCCTGTAACCATAAATTCATTATCTAAGTCTGTGAGTCCATTTCTATTTTGTAAATAAGTTCATTTGAAACATCCTTCTAATGAGTTTCCCTTGTTCTAAATTCCAGGTTTATCAAGCAACTGATTGTAGTTTGGCCTCCCGTCTAAATCTACCGACAGGAAATGACTACCTAGCTACTGGACTTGGGCATCCTTGGGGAATGTATTTCTTGTGAGTTAACAAGCTAACACCTAATTATATATGACTTTTTATGTGATCTGCTTACAGGGCTGGAACATTTTAGGACTTGACTATATGATACCTGTAGCAATGCTAGTTTTCCTTATGAATTACTAAATTAGCATCCTGGTTATATACGGTAGCCTTGTGAGCTTTGATCCACCTTTGAGTATGGATAAACAGATTTTTGAGCCTGACAGATAAAGGGCAAGAACCTGAACCCTATGAGATCCCTGATAATTACACCCTACTTTGAGGACATTTAAGGAGACACACAGCTGGCCTTCTACTGAAGTCACCCAGTCCTTGTCCATGTCATATCTTTTGAAAAGCTACAAAAGGAACTGACACCCATGCAATGCTGGGGTCCCCTCTATGGCAAAGCCTGCCAATAGATGAATAAGTCTAAACCCTTTATCCTGCCTGCCTCAGCGGGATCCCAGCCTGCCTCCCCATGTTATATTTCATCACTCCTGTACATACACTCTGAATTCCAAACTGGATATCTTTGCTCATGCTGTCTATCTCTAGCTAGAATAATCTTTTTCCATCTACTTCTCAGTTCCACTTGCCAAATCCCATCTTTGATTCGGTACTCAGGTCAGGTGCCCTCCCTTACATAACCGCTTCTATCATTGCTATTCCATCTCCGAAGTCCCATAGCTCATTTCCTGTCCACTCACATTTCTACCTTATGTTAGAATCCTGCTCTAAGTGAGGTCTCCAAGAATTCCAGAAATAAAAGTCATCTCTCTGCTCAGAAAATTCTTCTCTTATAGGAAAAAATCTTCCTGGGAAATCAGATTTATTCCATCTTTCATTTATTTATCCAGTCATTTGACAAGTATTTACTGAGTGCCTCTGTGTGCCAGGCAATGGGATACAAGGGTGAATAAGACTGATGCAGCGTCTGGTCTAGTGGGGAAGAGAGATGCCAAGGAACAATGAATAAATTACAGCTGGAATAAGTGCCACATAGAAATATCACTCCGTACTGTGAGAGTGCAGATGAGGGTTTTCCAGGAAAGTTACATTTATGTTAAAACCTGAAGATAAGTAGGAGTCATCCAGGAGAAGAGATCTCCTTGAGAAGAGTATGAGTGGTATAATCTCCATGGCCAGTGTCACTGAGCTGTGACAGCCCAATGTTCTCAGTCCCTGATCCACGAGCCTGTGTTCAGATCTAGCTAGGAAACAATTCACAAACACTTGCCTTTTAACTCCCTGTCCTCTAGCTCCAGACAGACCACTCCCTTCACACTGTCCTCACAGTTGCCAAAGTATGATTTGTTTTTGTTTAAATTTTTTCAGTTAAAATCACATTGCCATTAGCCAGTTGATTTTCGTTTCATGTTAACTTTTCCTAGTTTCATTCTCGAAGACTGACATTAACTTCATGCTTTAGGGGTTCTTATTGTCAAACTCATCTACCAGCTGCAAGACACACAAACTCTCTGTTTTATGCAGTACTGTATAGCACCCAGCGCTATGATACCTCAATATACAGTTGGCCCTCTGTATCTAAAAGTTCTGTATCCCCAGATGTGGAGGGCAGACTATACTGTTTTATAGATGATACTGTCCATCTTACACAAGGAACTTGAGCATTCTTGGGTTTTGGTACCTGTGGGGAGGGCAGAGGTCCTGAAACTAATCTCCCATGAAGACTGAGGGACCACTGTAGATTCACTGGATTGATGGATGGGTTTTATCTTCCCTCTTACATCTATGCTAAGAGCACAGTACTTGTCTAGTTCACATCTGGGCTCCTCCAGCACTCAGCATAATGTCCTACATAGGGTAGGTAATAAATCAGTAAGTTATTTGAAAATAAGTCATTTAGCCTTTCCTTAAACTTTTCCATGGCTGGGAAAAACTCCCTGCCTTTTCAGGCATTGGTTCCACAGTTGAACTGCTCCAACTGTTGAAGTTCTTCCCACTCTTGGGCTAACACCTGCCTCCCCACTGGTCCTGGTTTTGCCCTCTGGGTCCAAGAAGAACAAATCCTCTGCCCAACAGCAGCCCTTCTTATGCTGGAGACAGGGACCGGGTTCCCTGTAGTCACACACAGGACACGTCTCCAGTGCAAAATCAAGTGCTCCACAACTCTTTGAAGTACTCCCAACGTATGGCAAATGAGGACACATCCCTCACAGGTTTGTAGGGTGCTCTGAACTCCAACAGAGGCTACTGTGCAAGCAGATCCTCTCTCCAGGTCAGGAACCCAGACCAGAACTCACCATGAAAACAATAATTAATGTTTACTTCATAACTGATTATGGTTTACTGGTTAATCCACACAACACCCCTGGCATATGTCAGGGTTTCTAGTCTATAAATGGTTGAGATGCAGAGGATGATTGAGTCCTGGGGTCTCAGTGACTCAAGAACCCATATCCAGGCTGATCCACCTGCAAACACTGCTGGTCTCTCTCCCTGTTCAAGAGAATCACTTGGCTCCAGTCTCATTTTACAATTTGCTGATCTGTGAAATGATTCAAGTTCTAGGATAAGGGGTAAAGGCATGAAGAGCATACAGAATATAGACATCATTACTCTGTGCCCAGCTTTACATTAGGCTCTGTGAAATTAAATATGTCAAAAATATTTCCAAATACAACACCTTACATATAACAGCCCCCAAACTGTACATATAGGTTTGATATTAATGAGAATAAGAGAACTGTTAGCTAAGGCTTAAACATCTATCTGTTACACATAGATTTTACTATAGTCAGATATACTCTGAATCCTCTTAGAACTGATATACTTGGGTCACAGAGTCTAGTAAAATAATTAAACATATTGATTTCATTGTACTGTAAATGCACAAGACATTTTCAGTGACTCTTTTCATCAAATAAAAAATCCTTTTCAAAACATTTTATAATTTGAATAAATGCTTTCCTTAAATTGGATTTTCAAATACGAGGTTTCCTCCAAGCAGTGATTCTTAAGCTTTGGGGAGGTGCTGAGTCTTTCAAGAAGCTGGTAACCACTAGATAGGTTCTCCCAGAAGAATGCACAGATTTATATATGCACAAGACACTGTAAAAAATTCAGGGTTGGTGAACTCAAGGTGAAGATCAGAAAAGAAGTTAGCCCTGACTGAGGCTTTGCAGCTGTTGGAAGGGCTTTGATTTCTACTCTGAGTCAGATGAGTAACCACTGGAGGATTCTGAACTTGCCTTTTAGCAGAGGCAGTCTGGCCTCCATGAAGAGAATAGAATTGAAGGGGGCGAGGGCATAGACTTGAAGATCACTGCAGTCATCCAGATGAGAGAGGATGGTAGTTGGAACCAGGTAGTAGCCGTGGAAGAGTGAGAAGCAGTCAGATTCCAACAAGGTTTGAAGGTACAGCGCCAGGATTTTCTAACCACGTGGGATGCGGCGCATGAGTGAGAAAAGAGGAGTCAAAGACGACTCCAAGATTTTTGGCCTGAGCAACTTGAAGGCTGGAGTTGCCATTACCTGCGATGAGGAACTACTGAAGGCATGCAAGTATGCTGGAAGAAGGGGAAAGAGAAAGGGAATATTAGCAGCCAAATTTTGGACTTTAAACTTGAGATGCTTATTAAATATCCAAACAAAGATGCTGAGTAGACAGTTGATGTCTGGAGAGAGGTTGGACTGTAATAATATTCATCTGTAAAATTAGGATAATAATATAATAATGCCTACATAAGAATACTTTTTATTGGGAGGATTAAACAAGACAATGCATGTAAAGCTCTCAGGGTAGGATCTGGTGCACAATATGCCCTTGATACATTTTAATTATTGTTTTTGTTAAAACTTAAATACTTTCAGTACTTCTATCATTACTATAAAGTTATGATTGCGGTTGCTTTTAAGGTTGATAAGTCGTTATTAGCGACAGTTCTCAGGCATGATTTGCAAAGGAAAACAAGGTTTTCTGCAATGGCAGTGGTTTGGAATTGGTTTCTATCCCCCAGAGTTTAAAATCTGGAAGGCTTCTGCACACATTCAATAATCTTCACAGGTAGGTTATGTCACGTTTCTTAAATAATCAGTGTGTTGTTTCATCAACCCAGAGTTCACTTTGTTTTAAAGAGAATTTGATGTGAAGAAAACCAATGTCTCCCTGAAACAGCAAGATTCCTAGGGGTATTCTCCATGAAGAAGCACACCTTCGCTGTCTCTTATTATTCAGTGATTTTTTGGCTGTTGAGAAGGTGAAAACAAGAGCTGACATGGCTTTATTACATACTTGTAGATCTTTGAAATAATGAGCTTCTAGCATCAAAACCTAAACAATATCTCCTTCTTTTTGCATCCCTTTGAATTTTGACTATAATTTCTTGACCCTGTAATTCCCTTCAACATCTATGACAGGCCTAACACTCAATAATTGTCTATTACTATTCCTCCTAGTCTCTAGCTGTATCCAAAAGGATGAGGTGATGAAGCCATTCAAACAGTCCAAAAATGCTTCTGTAACAAATAGATGACTAAGGTCACGTACAGCCACAGGTCTTGCTTGATGGCTTTAGCAACAGCAGCGCAACAACACAGGCAAGGGCAGATGTCCCAGTGAGGGGAGAGAAAGCAAAGGACACACAAGAGAGCTCCTTCCCCAAATCCTTGTTTTCTTCCGTGTGTAAATGAGACCATATAAACTGAGCTAAGGGATGCTAATAAGCAGGGCAATGCTCAATTAAATTTCATGAAACACCACCAGTTTCATTCCTTTTCCTTGATTCTTTTGCTAGTTTCTAACAATTGCTACAGTCACAGTGACTATGTTTCAAGCAGATCTCCAGGGGTGGCTCCACATGAGAAAATAACTCTCCTCCCTCTCTTCCCTGAGGAATCAGGAGATTACACCTCAAGGACTAGGGTCCTATAGAACAGCAGGACATGTGAGAGGCTGACAGGACCCCTCTACATCTGTGGTTGCCTACCAGCACCCTGCTCCAGCCTCTGTCTGCTGTGGGCCCCAGAACTTTAAGTGGAGGAAAACTAAAAGATTTGAGAACTGATAAGCCTAACTGACGCTAGTCAAAGAAATCTATGGCAAAAGCTGAATGAATTTGTACCTTGCCCGTGTTTTTCTATTTCTAAAGAGATTTCTGGAAGTGGGGAGAGGTTTTATTAATTTTTAGAGTAAATTTTAGTTTTACATTTTCCAGCCAGGCTAAGGGGGGAAAGGACTGAGTTTTGACCATATTCAGGCATGATGGTAACAGAGGAAAAGGCTATCTAGCAAGAGGTGTTTATACTTCAATCTCTTTGGTCTTAAAATGAAGAACTCAAGCCCACCAGAAAAAATGCAGGTGTTTTTTGGGTCCTTGGGCAGCATGACCATAAAATTTACCATCCAAACCAGGACACTTTTTAGAGTGAAACAAGGCAATATAAATAAATAATGCCAGCAGTATAACAAGCATAAACTGTGACTAGCCAGGCAAACCAGACAGACATCAGCTTCATCACTTACCACCAAATGAGTCCCTAGTCTGCCAAAATTGCTTCATCACTTAAGACACTTGACCCAAAAGATGGTTCCATAATTAACACAGAGACTAAATGTCCTCTCCTCCCTACTGGGTAAATAGGTCCTAGTGTTTATACTTCAATGGGGGCTTTATGTGGGGCTTCCCAGGTGGCGCTAGTAGTAAAGAACCTGCTTGCCAATGCAGGAGACTTAAGAGATGTGGGTTTGATCCCTGGGTCAGGAATATGCCCTGGAGGAAATGGCAACCCACTTCAGTATTCTTGCCTGGAGAATCCCATGGACAGAGGTGCCTGGCAAGCTACAGTCCATAGGGCTGCAAAGAGTCAGACATGACTGAAGCGATTTAGCACCAGCAGCAGTGTTTTATGAACACATGAACAGCTATCTTTCTTTTCTTCCTTTCTCTTATCCAACCATCTCTCTAGCCATTTTAATTGCAGAGCCCTTTTCCAAGTTCTTGCCACCATCTTAGCCCTACAGTCTTGATCCAGAAAGTTCATCCAGAGGCCTGAAAGTTACATAACCCATCTCCTGAATCCAGTTAGTGAGAATGAGCTGAATTTTAAAACTCTGTAAGAAAGACAGTAGGATTGAGAATTAGTCTTCTCTGGCCCTGCAAAGCAGGACAGGAGTCCTAAGGCAATTTCCTGGGTCCCCTCAGATAGGTAGCCCTTCCAAATACTAGCATAGAGCTCCTCCGGGGCATGGAATATGGACAATCCAACTCTGTATCACAGTGGCCAGTGCCCAGTACAGGGGCTGGTGCAGAGGGTTCTCAGTACATGCTTTGGAACCAGAAGTCTGCTCCCTCACAAGCCCCAGCTCTGGGCTCTTCTATACCCATGGTTTGCCTCCCCATGTCTGTGCAGTAAGAGGGAACCCTGCACATGATCCCACATCTGCTGGTCAGACTGGGCTTCAGCTGTCAACCCCCAGGGACCGGCTAGCATTCTGCTCCTCTCAAGTACTGCGCTGAGTCAAACAGAGCCTCCCAGAGTCCAGGTGGGCACAGGCTGGGTCTGTTGGGTTCCATTCGGTTCACGAACGCTCCACAAAGCCCATTACCTCCCCAGCCCCAGACTGGATGCTGGAGATACATGGCGAGAGTTGTATATGACCTTGAAAGGTTATGGATGCAGCAGGGCACAGGGGTAAACAGCAAGGACCCTACAGCCCAACTACCTGGGTCTGTATCCCAGCTCTACAATCACCACCCGATTCTCCTTGGGTGACTGTTTAACCCCTCTGTACCTGAGTTTTCCATTTAGAAAATGGAATAAGAGAGGCTGCCTCAGAGGGATGGTGTGAGAACTATTAATAGTGTAATTCTGATTACGATCATTGTGATTTGGAATCACAGAGTAAACAGTCAGTGAATTTAACTATTACTATTTCTGTGTTTTGGCTCCTCTTCCTGGAGGTCCATTTCCTTTCATTCTTTCTGCATCTGGCTGGTCCCCTCAGGAGGGGCTTTACTTTGCTCCTGGCTCAACTGAATCCTCAGAGCCAAAAACGGAACTTTGGCACACCAACACTTGTCTTGTGCTTTGTCCAGTAGGATACAAACCCAAACACCCTCAAGAATTAAGAGATTATGCATCCATCTTTCTGAACCCAAGTGAATCATCACACAGGCATTTTTCTAAGAAGATGAGGAAACTCTTGGTCAACACAAAGGAAGGACAAGACTTGAAGGAGTTATCCTGGGCCAGAAGGTTGACTTCCTGAGCACACCTTGTGCCTACGTGCTTCCAGTTCCTTCAGGAACAAAGGTGGGAGTTTCCACACACCTCTCAGAGACTCTGACACCAGTGTACTAGACCTAGTAAGAGTTGGTTATGAAGTATTTATTCAGTTAGGCATATATATATATATACTTTTCTTTATGCTTCTCAAGGAAAGGAATCTTTCATTTAATTATCAAAGGCACTACCACCCATTTAAGACTTCAGAAGAAACTGGATGTTTTTCACTTGGCTAAGGCAAGTTTCTATGACTTGATGGTTCACAGCCTCAAACTCAAAAAAAAAAAAAAAAAAATCTCAATTCATCCACTTAACAGTTCCATTCAAAAACACTTCTGGAGAAGGGAATGGCAACCCACTCCAGTATTCTTGACTGGAGAATCCCATGGATAGAGGAGCCTGGTGGGCTACAGTTCATGAGGTCTCAAAAACACTGCACTGCTGTCAGGTCTCCCCTAGCTAAGCTCCAGGTGGTACTCTTTGCATCATTTCCAACACTCATATTTGGGATAATTTCAGTGCAAAAAATTTAATCAAACTATTGGCTAAAAAACCATAAAAACTTGTCCCAAATGTGATCATTTTATTATGAAATGAAAACTAACACTGCTCTGCCACCCACCCCCACTCTAATCCTTGGAAATGCTTCCTTCTGACAGACCTGAGTTAGATCCTTAAGACACAATGGTGAGCCATTGTGCCTCAGATGTCTCCACTTCTGGGTTGATTTAAAGCAAATCTGTACACTGGCTTGGCTCCCTTTTGCCAAAGGCCTGGAACAGATGGCTGATTGCCACATGCTCCTAATACACACTTACCTGCTTCCTTCCACTGATGTCTGCAGTCTTCACACTTCACAGAATCCCAGAGCATCAATCCTGGAAGGGACTCTAGAGACCAGCCAATCCAAGCCCTCATTTTACAAACAGGGACACTGGAGCCTACACAAAGGAAGACACTTGCTCAAGATCACACAGCTCATGAATGAAAGAGTTGAGACTAGAACTGCTGAACAGGAGATCCATCTTCCTGGGGTGTCATCCTTCTTCCAACCGGTTCTCATACTCTCTGCCCTAGTTGGCTTTCCTACACTTGACACAAAATCCACACCCTCTTGAGGTGTGCCAGCAGCCTGTGAGGCTCACCCATAGTGCACTAACCTAGCTCAGCTGGCCCGGGGCTCTTTCCCTGCAGAGGAATGGGCGTCATGTGACTTGGAAATACACTGTGTAGGGATGCATGTGACGTTCGTGTGTATCAGTCCTTGCATGTCTTCCAAGTCCATCAGGTTGAGAAGGAAACAGAGCCTATGAGTCATTTATAATGTCTCAGACTTCTAAGTCTTTTCTAGGCTTACAATTCCAGGTTATCCAACAATAAAAGCTTTGATACCATTCCTCAAAATCAACTTATTTGACAACAAGCATTTACCTAGGAGACACTTACTGAACAGTTCCCATCTGCTAGGTACTATGAGATTTAAAATGAGTAAGACATGATGGCTATCCTTTTTAAGGGACGGAGAAGAGCACATACACAATGGCAAGACATTGTGCTCAGTGCTTTAACACTCTCACAGGGGTAGGAACAGGCCATGCAGACACACAGCTAAGCCAGCACAGGACAGTTAGTAGAGGTTTGTCTTAATTTTAAATTTTATTTGTTTTTAATTTAGTTCTTCCAATTTTACTATAATTGACATAAAACATTATATATGCTTCAAACAGTTTACTAATTTGACTTGCATACGTCATGAACTTATCACAATAAATTTAGTGAACATTCACCATCTCATGTAGATACAAAATCAAAGAAATAGAAAAGAACATTTTTTTCATTGTGATGACAATTCTTAGGATTTACTCTCTTAACAATTTTCATATATAACATATAGTAGTGTTATATTTCTCATGTTGTATATCACATCCCTAGAACTTATTTATCTTATAATTGGAAGTTTGTACTTTTTGAATGCTTTCATTCAATTACCCCACCGCCACACCCCATCTCTGGTAACCACAAATCCTATCTCCTTTCCTCTGAGTTTGTTTTTGAAGTATAGTTGACCTACGAGATTATATAAATTCCTGTTACACAAAATAGTGATTCAATATTTCTGTACATTTCAGAATGATCACTGCAATGTGTGATCTGTACGCCAAAAGATATTATATAACTACCAACTATATTCTCCACACTGTACACTTTATACGTGTGACACATTTATTTCACAAGAATTCTGTATCTCTTAATCTCCCTTACCTATTTCTCTTCTCTCCCAAACCCCCTCCTCTTCAACAATCAACAATTTGTTCTCAGCATCTAGGATCCTGTTTCTGTTTTATTTTGTTTGTTCATTTGCTCGTTTGTTTTAAATTTTACTTATAAGTAAAACTATATGGTATTTGTCTTTTTCTTTCTTTCTGATTTCACTTTGCTTATTTAACTTATATGCAGAGTACATCATGAGAAATGCTGGGCTGGAAGAAGCACAAGCTGGAATCAAGATTGCCGGGAGAAATATCAATAACCTCAGATATGCAGATGACACCACCCTTATGGCAGAAAGTGAAGAGGAACTCAAAAGCCTCTTGATGAAAGTGAAAGAGGAGAGTGAAAAAGTTGGCTTAAAGCTCAACATTCAGAAAACGAAGATCATGGCATCTGGTCCCATCACTTCATGGGAAATAGATAGGGAAACAGTGGAAACAGTGTCAGACTTTATTTTGGGGGGCTCCAAAATCACTGCAGGTGGTGACTGCAGCCATGAAATTAAAAGATGCTCACTCCTTGGAAGAAAAGTTATGACCAACCTAGATAGCATATTGAAAAGCAGAGACATTACTTTGCCAACAAAGGTCCGTCTAGTCAAGGCTATGGTTTTTCCAGTAGTCATGTATGGATGTGAGAGTTGGACTGTGAAGAAAGCTGAGTGCTGAAGAATTGATGCTTTTGAACTGTGGTGTTGGAGAAGACTCCTGAGTGTCCCTTGGACTGCAAGGAGATCCAAACAGTCCATTCTGAAGGAGATCAGCCCTGGGTGTTCTTTGGAGGGAATGATGCTAAAGCTGAAACTCCAGTACTTTGGCCACCTCATGCGAAGAGTTGACTCATTGGAAAAGACTCTGATGCTGGGAGGGATTGGGGGCAGGAGGAGAAGGGGACAACAGAGGATGAGATGGCTGGATGGCATCACCGACTCAATGGACATGAGTTTGAGTGAACTCTGGGAGTTGGTGATGGACAGGGACTGAGATTCATGGGGTTGCAAAGAGTCGGACACGACTGAGCGACTGAACTGAACTGAATGCCCTCTAGGCCCATCCATGTTGCTGGAAATATTAAGATTTCATTCTTTTTATGGCTGAGTAATATTCCATTGTATATTTATACCACTTCTTCTTTATCCATTCGTCTATCAAGGGGCCCTTAGGATACTTCTGTATCTCAGCTATTATAAATAATGTAATGAACATGGTAGTGTATAAGTGTATATATCTTTTCTAATTAGTGTTTTCATGCTTTTCACCCAGAAGTGAAATCACTGGATTGTATGGTAGTTCCATGTTTAATTTTCTGAGGACTCTCCATACTATTTTCCACAGTGGCTGTGCCAATTTTTTGTCCCCACCGACAGTGCACATGGGTTTCTCTTCTCCACACCCTTACCAATACTTGTTATTTGTTGTCTTTTTGATAATAGCCATTCTTACAGGTGTGAGGTGATAGCTCATCTTGATTTTCATTTCCCTGATGATTAGTGATGTTGAGCATCTTTTCATGTACCTGTTGATCATCAGTATGTCTTTTTTGGAAAAATGTGTATTCAGATTGTCTGCCCATTTTTGAATTAGGTTTTTTTGGGTAGAAGGGATGTTGTATTGTATGAGTTCTTTGAACGTTTTCTATATGAACCCCTTATCAGCTATACTGTTTGCAAATATCTTCTTCCATTCAGTACATGACCTTTTCGTTTGTTGGTAATTTCCTTCACTGTGCAAAAGCTTTTTAGTTTGACATAGTCCCACTTGTTCGGAGAAGGCAACGGCACCCCACTCCAGTACTCTTGCCTGGAAAATCCCATGGACAGAGGAGCCTGGTAGGCTGCAGTCCATGGGGTCGCTAAGAGTCGGACACGACTGAGCAACTTCACTTTCACTTTTCACTTTCATGCATTGGAGAAGGAAATGGCAACCCACTCCAGTGTTCTTGCCTGGAGAGTCCCAGGGACGGGGAAGCCTGGTGGGCTGCCGTCTATGGGATCACACAGAGTCGGACACGGCTGAAGTGACTTAGCAGCAGCAGCAGTCCCACTTGTTTATTTTTGTTTTTATTTCCTTCACCTGAGAGGACATGTCCAAAAAATATTAACCCAGATCAATGTCAAAGAGTTGATCACCTGTGTTTTCTTCTGGAAGTTTTATGGTTCCAGAGCTTACATTTAGGTTTTTGTTGTCGTTGTTCAGTTTCCAAGTTGTGTCCAAGTCTTTGCAACCCCACAGACTGCAGTATGCCAGGCTTCCCTGTCCTTCACAATTTCTTGGAGTTTGCTCAAACTAAAAGCAAAGGAGAAAAGGAAATATATACCCATCTGAATGCAGCGTTCCAAAGAATAGCAAGGAGAGATAAGAAAGCCTTCCTCAGAGATCAATGCAAAGAAAAAGAGGAAACTAATAGAATGGGAAAGACTGGAGATATCTTTAAGAAAATTAGAGATACCAAGGGAACATTTCATGCAAAGATGGGCACAATAAAGGATAGAAACAGTATGGACCTAACAGAAGTAGAAGATATTAAGAAGAGGTGACAAGAATACACAGAACTATATGAAAAAGATCTTAATGACCCAGATAACTATAACGGTGTGATCACTCACCTAGAGCCAGACATCTTGGAGTGAAAGCTCAAGTGGGCCTTCAGAAGCATCACTACAAACAAAGTTAGTGGAGGTGATGGAATTTCAGCTGAGCTATTTCAAATCCTAAAAGATGATGCTGTGAAAGTGCTGCACTCAATATGCCAGCAAATTTGGAAAACTCAGCAGTGGCCACGGGACTGGAAAAGATCAGTTTTCATTCCAATCTCAAAGAAGGGCAATGCCAAAGAATATTCAAACTACCACATAATTGCACTCATTTTACACACTAGGAAAGTAATGCTCAAAAGTTTCCATGCTAGGCTTCAATAGTACGTGAACTGAGAACTTCCAGATGTTCAAGCTGGATTTAGAAAAGGCAGAGGAACCAGAGATCAAATTGCCAACATCCATTGGATCACAGAAAAAGCAAGAGAATTCCAGAAAAATATCTACTTCTGCTTCATTGACTATGCTAAAGCCTTTGACTGTGTGGATCACAACAAACTGTGGAAAATTCTTAAAGAAATGGGAATACTAGACCACCTTATGTGCCTCCTGTGAAACCTGAAACCTGTCAAGAAGCAACAGAATGAGACATGAAACAACAGACTGATTCCAAATTGGGAAAGGAGTACGTTAAGGCTGTATGTTGTCATCCCACTTATTTAACTTATATGCAGAGTACACCATGTGAAATGCCAGGCTGGATGAAGCACAAGCTGGAATCAGATTGCTGGGAGAAATATCAATAATCTCAGATATGCAGATGACATCACCATTATAGCAGAAAGCAAAGAAGAACTAAAGAGCCTCTTGATGAAGGTGAAGGAGGAGAATGAAAAAGCTGGCTTAAAACTCAACATTCAAAAACAAAGATCATGCCATCCAGTCCCAACACTTCATGGCAAATAGATGAGAAAACAATGGGAACAGTGACAAACTTTATTTTCTTGGGCTTCAAAATCACTGCAGATGGTGACTGCAGCCATGGAATTAAGACACTTGCTCCTCAGAAGAACAGCTATGACAAACTTAGTGTATTAAAAAAACAAAGACATTACTTTGTCAACAAAGGTCCGCATAGTCAAAACTGTGGTTTTTCCAGTAGTCGTGTATGGATGTGAGAGTTGGACCATAGAAGTCTCTGAGAGCCACAGAATTGATGCTTTTGAACTGTGATGTTGGAGAAGACTCTTGAGAGTCCCTTGGAATTAAGAAGATCAGGACAGTCAATCCTAAAGGAAATCAATCTTGAATATTCATTGGAAGGACTGATGCTAAAGCTGAAACTCCAATACTTTGGCCACCTGATGTGAAGAACTGATTCACTGGAAAAGACCCTGATGCTGGTAAAGATTGAAGGCAGGAGAAGGGGACGACAGAGGATGAGATGGTTGGATAGCATCACCAACTTAATGGACATGAGTTTGAGCAAGCTCCAGGAGATGGTGAAGGACAGGGAAGCCTGGGGTGCTGCAGTCCATGGGGTTGCAAAGAGTCAGACATGACCGAGTGACCAAACAACTCACAGATTAAGGCCTGGCCTTTATTGGCACTTCCTTCACTCACAATTTGTACAAACAACATATAGCTATTCAAATTTGATATGCTAGAGCGAAATATATTCCTACCTTTAGGAAGCTTTATGTTTTCTGAGATGAGAAAATATGCTTGTGGGTATCTACTTGTTTGCTTTGATCAGGCAGGTGTGTCATCTGCAAAATGCCGGGGACAGGGTGTGGAGAATTCATACTGGTAGCCTCGTCCTTTTTTTCCTGTGGAAGTTAAAAGTAAGGAGCTCATTTCCAGCTTTTGCAAAGGTCTCCTGACATGGGATGAAGGCAAGTCTAACAAAGGTGGATGTGCTGTCACTGAATCAGTAAAAGATTCTTTTTTCCTTCTAGTGCTTTCTTTCACTTGATAAATATTAATTAAGCACTTATTATACAACAGGTTCTACATTTTTACTAATAGGCAAGAAACTATATCCATCTGTGTATAGGCACATTTCTACAACATATACTATGTGTGTTTTGTGTGATGGGGGTGAGGTGGGAGTAGTGGCAAAAGCAATCATCTAACCTCTGCCAAGGAGATGGCTGGTAATTATTATGTGCTCTAAATAATGTCAATGCAAACTAAACCCTGGAGCATATTTTACTTCTCCTGCTGCTAAATAATAAGAACTTATAGTACGAGGAAGAAAACCTTTTCTGAAAACAAACAAAATTTCCCATCCCTTGTTTGTAATTCCCAGAGATCTGGAAATCTGATACCTATGCTCTTGGCCAGAGAGTGCTTTTTTGTCCTTAGGAAAAAAAAAAGGTGGGGAGGGTCACTGAGAGAAGTTGAGAACTCTGAATTTAAGGTAATAATTATAATGATCAAAACATGTTGAGGGTCCACAAAGATTATTATAAGAATGTTTCTCAGGGTAATATTTATAGGGAAAATATCGAAGTAATCTAAATGCTCAAAAGTAGAGGTTAATTACATAAATTATGGTACATTCATATAGAGAATCGGAGAAGGCAGTGGCAACCCACTCCAGTGTTCTTGCATGGAGAATCCCAGGGATGGCGGAGCCTGGTGGGCTGCCGCCTACGGGGTCGCAGAGTCAGACACGACTGAAGCAACTTAGCAGAAGCAGCAGCAGCATATAAAGAATACCACAGAGACATCATTAATGATATTTAGAAGAATAAAGATGTAGGAAGACAGTCAATATAGCTTAAATGGAAAATGCAAGTGAAAACAGTATATATCATGTTATCCATTTTGGTAAAAAATAGATATATAAATAAGTGCACACACACGCACAAAATATATATATATATATATATATTTTTTTTTTTTTTGAGAGCACAGACTCCTACCCCAGCCCCAGCTGGCTCTGCCTCTAACTAGCTTCCCTCTGGACCTCAGTTTTCTCATCTGAAGGGGCTGTAGGTTCAATATGTGAAAACTACACATCCCCTATAAATTAGAAACCACAAAGTTCCTGTGATTATATGCTGGAATTATTCCCCAATCATGAGTCATCTCTCATCTCTGACTTTGCAAATACAAATTCCTCCCCAGTGATAGAAATTAAAATGGTTAATTATTTTATGGGTAGTCTGTACACAATGAATGCTTGTGTGCAGTACCATCTGGGAAGTTGAGGCAAAGGAAATAGCTCTTAAAACCCTCCTGGGATTGAAACGAAAAACAAGTCAGGTTGTGACATCAACTACCATTTGATTAGACTAAATAATACAAATATCAATATTAAATTATGTGTGCATACTTTTTATTTTTGCCTTCCGTGGCAAAGCACAGGGAATTCTTTGCTTTTAGCCTTTCGTGTAAGATTATAAAGGAAGAACAGGAAAGACAGACACAGAATTTCAGCATTTTAGAACTGCAAGTAACTTTAAAGATTTGACCCAAGTCCCTCATCATTTCAATGAGGAACAAAATGAGGGGTCCAAGATGTGAAACAGCTAATTCCAGTATTAACTTCCTGAAGCATGGTCTCTCAATTTACCTCACCTATGTCAACCATAATTGGACAATACCACCACTTACATACCAAACAAACAAGCGAAAAAATAAAAACCATGAAAAGAAAAGACAAATAGCCAAACCTCTTTTACTGTTTCCTCCATTACAACTAGAGGAACCATGCAAGGGGAAGGATGAACATTTCTGAGACAGGAATAGTTCACCTTCTAGCCTGCATCCAGAACCAGTTCCTCACCCCAAGACACAGCTGTGCCATACTGCCACCCACTACTTTCCTGTCTCTCTACAAGAAGGCAGGCACCAGACCTTTGGAAGGGAATTGTTATGAGAGTAACACTGTCCTTTAACAAATCAGCCACGAATTACCATATCATCAGATAAACATTGGATGAATAAAATGCAAATGCTAACAATCTATTCTTTTTCATCAAGAAGCATGATTTTCTATTAATTTCTCCCCTCTTTGGTTCCCTATGAATCCAGGGAAGTTACTCAAGAGCATCTTAGCAAAGTAAAAAACGGGTAGTTTCATATGAGAACTGTTTATCTAAATTCAGTCAGCATTAGAGACCCAAGTTACTGGAATCACTTAAGAACTCACCCCTTTCCAATCTGTTTTGCCTCACTATTCAGATGGATGTGGGATGCTACATTTTTCCTACCATGGAAAACACACACATTGGCCATTCTGATATCTCACCACATCTGATAATATTTTGATGTCCATACCCTCCAGACCAGAATGCCCTAGATGATACAATTAGAATTCAAATGCACAGACTGTTAGAAGTGAAAGGGACTCTCAAGAGAATTGAATCATATCTCCTCTGTTTATAACTGAAGAAACACAGCTGCAGTGGAACAGAGACTTGTCCCTCCTCACATGGCTAGGAGAAGGCAATGGCACCCCACTCCAGTACTCTTGCCTGGAAAATCCCATGGACAGAGGAGCCTGGTAGGCTGCAGTCCATGGGGTCGCTAAGAGTCGGACATGGCTGAGCAACTTCACTTTCACTTTTCACTTTCATCGATTGGAGAAGGACATGGCAACCCACTCCACTATTCTTGCCTGGAGAATCCCAGGGACAGGGGAGCCTGGTGGGCTTCCGTCTATGGGGTCGCACAGAGTCGGACACGACTGAAGCGACTTAGCAGCAGCAGCAGCACATGGCTAGATAACGGTAGTGCCAGATCTGAAGGCTATGTCTCCAGTTTTCTGGTTCAAGCTCTTTCCACAGCCCCTGCTACTTTCCAACATCACTGCAGGCTTTCTAAACACTCTCAAAGGGTGAGGTGGAGCTCTTTCTTGGGAGTCAGCCCCTCCTATCTCAGAGCTGCCTCTGCTCTTCCATTGCATGAATTATAGATGCAAGAAGTTACTAAAGCCTGAATAGGCAGATGAATTCCCTTTCTTGACCCATTCTGTCAATCAGGAAGGTGGTCAGCAACACTTAGAGTTATCAATTCCTCCTATAGTTAAATTCTTGTTCTAATTCATCTAAAATCCAGTCACTATGCAATGTGCATAGCACACTGAAGAAGGAGCATTCTGGTTTTGAAATATGTGACCAGTTCAGTCATCTGGTTCGTGTCTAAGAATTACATATATGGCTGGTTGGCGTGCATAATTTGGGGCAGCAGCCTTCTAACAACTATTTGATGATTCTTCGACAGGAAATCTGGTTGCATTAAATTCCTTTTTTCTGGCTCCAGAGATGCCCATCTAAGCAGCCGCTAATGGCTAATAAGACTAACAGAGGAACAACAGAGTTCACAGGAAAGAGAATTCAACTTGACATTATAATTATTTGCATTAGAACCTTGCCTCTGCCCATCACCAGCAAACCAACTTTAATACTGGTGGTTTCTAAGCCTCTCCCGTAAATCTGTAAGATGTTGAACCGATATAAACTTGATTCATATATAAGTTATTATTGGTCCAATACTATACTTTGATAGTATTGTCAAAGTATAGTATTGGAGCAATACTATAATTGATGATCGGTTAACTCCAGAAATGAGAAGACAACAATAATATGGAAAATGTTAAACACTCTGTGTCTGGGATCCTACTAGTCTGCTGCTGCTGCTACTGCTAAGTCACTTCAGTCGTGTCCGACTCTGTGCGACCCCATAGACGGCAGCCCACCAGGCCCCACCGTCCCTGGGATTCTCTAGGCAAGAACACTGGAGTGGGTTGCCATTTCCTTCTCCAATGCATGAAAGTGAAAAGTGAAAGTGAAGTTGCTCAGTCGTGTCCGACTCTTAGCGACCCCATGGACTGCAGCCTACCAGGCTCCTCTGTCCATGGGATTTTCCAGGCAAGAGTACTGGAGTGGGGTGCCATTGCCTTCTCCCAGTCTAACTAGGTATAAAACCCTGCTCAGCAACTTATCAGTTGTGTAATCTTGAGCAAGTTTCATCATCTTTATCTTTTATCATGAAAAAGTTCAAAAATACTCAAAATAGAAGACCAGGACTAACTAAAGTGATACACTATCACCAGCTTAAGTAATTTTCAGTATTTTGCTAATATCCTTTCATCTCTCTTTCCCAACACTTCCCCCGTTCCGAGGTATTTTAAAACATATTTGGGCAAGCTGTTGTTTTAAAGATCTCTGTGCTTCAGTTTTCTCATCTAGGAAATGAAGATTATAACATCGAATTCATGGGGTAGCAGTGTACTGAGTATTCCGTAAGTGTTAACTATTATTATTTATGATGGTACCTATGCACACCTCCCCCTCTGACGGGCTCCCTTCAGCTAAGCGCACCCGGTTCAGGACAGAGGTTGTTAAACAAAAGGCCTGGAAGAACACGAGTCTTGCGTCGCTAAGACTGCGAGCACCCTCTTCAGGCCGCCTTCCTTCACAACAGTTTAATTTAAGGAGGAAGTTTGTCCTTCGCAGGCTCTCGTCGTCACGCGTGAAAATGAGGGGCGGGAACAGGAAATGGGGTTGGGCCGAATTCCGGGCGCCGGGAGGCTGCGGAGAAGATCCGAGAGGGTGGCAGCTGGAAGCCGTTAGCGAGAGCTGGGATGTTCCGGATCGAGGGCCTTGCGCCGAAGCTGGACCCGGAGGAGATGAAACGGAAGATGCGTGAGGATGTGATCTCCTCCATACGGAACTTCCTCATCTATGTGGCCCTGTTGCGAGTCAGTAAGTACTCTCCCAGGCTGTGGCCGCGAGACTCACAGGGAGCTCGCCGCCACCTGCCCACCCAGCTCTGGTCCCACCGGTCTTGTGGGGGCCTTGGAGCAAGAGCTAAGCAGTTGCGAGGAGCAAGAGTTATGCACGTTGAAGGCGACCGGCGCAGGAGGGCAAGGCTTAGGATTGGCGGGTCAGGGTGGGGGTACCGAGTGCACGCGGCGATCCGGACCACGAGGTTAATCACTCAGCCCCTGCTTAAGGACGATTGAGTTGAAAGAGCCTCTAAGGTTTGCCGGTGCTATCCCTGGGGTCGGGAAGATCCCCTGGAGAAGGAAATGGGAACCCACTCCAGTATTCTTGCCTGGGAAATCGCATGGACAGAGAGCTAAAGTATATGGGGTCGCAAAGAGTCGGATGCGACTTGGCAACTAAACAAAACTAACTTTATCCCCAGGAGCAACCCCCTCGTTTTGCAAACAGAAAAACTGGTATCTAGAGTGGAGCAATAGTTGGCTCAAGGTCATTCAGCGATTCAGTAAATGGTCTTGACCTAGAATCCAGAGTTCTTAACTGACTGCCAAGTTTCCTTCCATTAGTGCTAACCTTTGAAATCCAGAAGATTTTGTTCCTTTTATTTGTAAAGAGGGTGAAATAGGTAGTTACTTTTTTTTTTTTTTTTTAAGAAGAAGAAAGGATCGATAGGGTTAATGGTAATGCCTGAGTGTTTATTTGATTTTTACGTTTGGTAGAAACTATTTGCATTGCCTGATCTTGGCCTAAGCCTCTGTATATCCTCTTTGCAAATGAACTCCATTTTCAGAGGGGACTTTCGCCAAGTAGTAGAATTATAGGCATACAGTACTGGAGCTAGATACAGTTTTATAGATCAGTGCTCTAGTTTTACTGATAGGAATCTCAGAAGTGAATTGCCCCTGTTGCTAGATTTCCAGTTCAGTATACCTTTTCACTGTTCCTTGTTCTATATTGTTGATAGGTCTGGATAGAGGCAGAGGTGATTCAGATAAATGGCGGCCATACCACGGTCATCTTGTGTAAGGCTCATTTTGGGCCTAAGGCCAGAGTTCTTGAGGTCGGGTCTCTCTTACTCTGTCCTTCACTGTCTGTGGTGTTACTCTGCTTCCCCAGGAGAGGGAGCCCTTGGAAAACGGAAACTACCAAGTCATCTTGCTCCTTCAACAGCTTGCAACTCTCGACTAAGTTCCTCCTCTTACCTTTTTTTTTGGTTGACTTAGTTGCCAGTGAAACATTTGCTGCTTTTCAATGACCTTTGTATTTGAGACGAATCAGTTTAAAAACAAAACAGAATACTGATCCTTACCACTTTTTAAATTCAGATATAATTTGCATGTTATTCACTTAACCCATTTAAAGTATACAGTTCATTGGTTCTTTGTATAGTCAAGAGTTGTGCAGCCATCACCACAATCTATTTTAAAACATTTTCCTTCCTTCTGAAAGAAACACCATGCCCATTAGTTGTCATTCTCCCATTTTTCCCCTTCCCTAGCCCCTGGCAACCACTAAGGGACTTTTGTCTTTAGAGGTTTCCCTATCCCAGATATTTTTTATAAATGGAACTGTACAGTATGTGACCATTTCTGGCATAATGTTTTCAAGGTTTGTCCATATTGTAGCTTGTATCAGTATTTCCTTTTTATTGCCAAATAACATTCCGTTGTATGGATATACCACAGTTTATCCATTCTTTTGATGACTGTTACTTTTTTTTCTGATAAGAATTAGGTTTTTTTAAGTATTTAATGTATTAAATACATTAATAATATTGTAATCATCACCACCATCTCCAGAACACTTTTTCTTTCGTAAAACTGAACTCTATAGCTGTTAAACAGTAATTCCCCATTCCCTGCTCCTCCGAGCTGCTGGCAGCACCCCCCTATCTCTTTTTTCAAGAACCACTATACTGTATTCCATAGCAGCAATACCATTTTTACACTCTCAGCAACAGGGTACAAGAGTACCATTTTTCCACATCCTTGCCAAGATTTTTGACAATTGCCATCCTCATGGGTGTGAAGTAGTTTTAATGAATATCTCACTGTAGTTTTGTTTTGCATTTCTCTAATGATTAATGATGCTGAGCCTCTTTTCCCATGCTTATTTTGGCCACAGCACTGTTACACAAGACAGTAATATCACTTCTTTAGATCCCTGTGACAGCACTTCCTTGTTTGCTAGACATTTTTATTTACACCACCCTACTCATAATAACTGAAATAGGACTGTATCAGATGTGAACTGAAGCACACAAAAAATATATGACTAATCAGTGGGGGAACAAAAATATGTGTCTAGCTTTCTGGATCCCTACTTCAGTGTTTTCCCCCACTCTCTGCCTTTCAAATGCATTTTTTTTAAGTGAGAAATGCCATTTTGTTTCTTCCAGAGTTTTGTTCCTTTGACAGTTACATGACAAAGTAAAAACTTGTCATTTGAAGGAGGATTAGATTTCTTCTTTATGTCCTAAGAGGAGAACATGAAGAAAAAATTTTATATAGTGTAAGAGTGAACTTTATAATACTTGTAGCTGCACGACAGTGGGATGGGCTCCCTTGAAAGACAGCAATTCGCTTTTGCTGGGTGCCCAGGCCAAGGCTTAGCCATCATTTGTTTGAAAAATGTGTTGAACCGTAAAGTTTATTTCCCAGTCCTGTAATTCCATAATGTAACTTGTGATGATCTGGATCTGAAAACAAATTCTGGGTTTATTTTCCTTTCAGCTCCTTTTATCTTAAAGAAATTGGACAGCATATGAAGAGTTTGGACAGCATATGAAGAGTGGGTGTCACGTGTGAATGCATGGCATGAAGAACCTGGTTACAGTTTCTTCTCCTATCTGCAAATGAATAGGCCCAGAAAGATGTAAGAGACTCTTCGACTGAATGAACATAAAAATTCTACTTGTTAAGAACAACTTTGGCGCTGGTAACTGACCTTATAGCTAAAACTCTTTGGCGAGTATGAAGAGACGTTTTACAGTCATGGTATTCCCTTATACCTGTGATATCAGCCTCAATGAATGTTGGTATAATTGTACATCATGATGTCAAACTCCATTTTCTAGCAAGTATGAATTATAAGGGAATTATGTCTGCACTGGCCCTGTCTTGTGAGTCATTTCTGTGTACTTTTTTACTTCTGTTTGGAGTATATTTGTTGAAGAATTCCTCTCCATTAGTTATGTTTTATAGAAGCAAGCACACAAACATGTCATTTAAGCATGGGACTATTAGTCTATATTTTTAATAAGAAAAATAGGGCTTTTATTTTTCTTAACCCACATTTTTGCTGCAAATGAACAATCACTGGTGAGACTACTGTAACATTGAGACTATTACAAACCACATTGAGTTCCTCCTGTTTGGGACTGGAGAATTTGCTAACAACATGCTTCTATTCTTAAGCAGTCTTTATGAAAGGCAGTTTTACTGCTTGAGGCTGAGAATATGTAATACCACCAAAGGGGAAAATGCTGTATTTTTAAAGTCAGGCAGTTCTCCAGGTTTGTTGGGAGAAGGAGAGAGTCCTTAACTTTCCTCCCAGACACCATGACATTCACCTCTTTTTCAAGAATTACATTGAGTTTACCTTCCTGTCTGTAAATAACGATTATGTTGTTACTTTATTTTTCTGTTTTAGACGTTGCCTGCTGACTTCTCCGTGTGAGGATTATGTCTCTTCCCTGTCCTTACCTCTGTCTCTCATTTCTGCTTCCTTTCTATGTACTTATTAGTGTGATTTTCATTAGATTGATTTCATTAGGACTCCAAACACTGTTTGTTGTTGCCTTTTCCTGCATATCCTTTTGATTTTCCTAGGCTTAGTTTTCTGAACTTATCACACTAAATCAGCTAAACTTTTCACCATGTATTTAAATTGCTTGGTGTTCAGTGTCATGAGGGGGTGCTGTTATGTCTTTAGTCTTTCCTGGAAAAAGGGCTTATTTGCGGCAAACTGAGTTTGGCTTATGGGACACCTGCTCTAAAGTACAGGGCAGAATCTGGCAAAGTGTGAAACAGCCTCCAACATTACAGAACTGTCTTATTATTTTAAAGTAAGGTGCTTGTTCTCTTGCAAATATTTATAAGGAAGATGATTTAACATAAGGTCTGGCTTTTTAAGGGCTTCCCTGGTGGCTCAGATGGTAAAGAATCTGCCTGCAACATGGGAGACCTGGGTTCGATGCCTGGGTCAGAAAGATCCCCTGGAGAAGGGAATGGCAACCACTCTAGTATTCTTGCCTGGAGAATTCCATGGACAAAAGTCCCAGAGATTAATAACTCATTTATCAGTTACAGTTTCTATTATATGCCATGCTCTTGTGCTAGAAGCTGGGAATGGACAATCATGGGACTGCCATTTTGGGGTCTATAGTTCATCAAAGGATGCCACACAAATGGATATCTGAAGGACCTCACCTTGCTGCTGGTTCAGATTTGAAGGAATAATTACATTTATCTTATGGGGAAAGGGTAGAGAAGGGGGAGCCAGGTAGGAATTGATTAAGGTGTTCAAATCATATTGATCAAGAGGAGTTCAAAATTGCTTGCTTAAACCTAGATGCAATGTGGGGCATAGAAGGGAAGGTCAAAGAGGATGGAATGAGCAGACCAGTACATGTTGATTCGGAGGAATGTAGTGTAGGGGAAAGAATGAATTCAGGGAAGACTCTGGAGGTACAGGGAGTATCTTAGATTATCTGGGTGGACCCAGTGTAATCACATGGGTTTTAGAAGAGGGAGAAAGAAAGCAGAGTCAGAGAAGATGTTACAACAGAAGCAGAGGTTGGAATGATACGGCCACATGCCAAGGAATGTGGGCTGCCTCTGTGTTCCAGAAGCTGGGAAGGGTGGGGCACAGATTTTCCCCCAGAACCTCTGGAAGGGCCACAGGTCTGCAGACACCTTGACTTTAACCCCTCAAGACCTGTTTCAAACTTCTGACCTTCACAACCGTAAGGTAATTTGTGTTGTTGTAAGTTTGAATAATTTATTAGAGCAGCAGCAGCAAACCAATAGGTTTATACCACTCCTTCCTCATTTCCTGTTATTGTGGCCTCATTCTCTTCAGATCTAGGGTAAATCCCTTATCTGTTCCATCATCTTTGGCAGAATTTTATTATTCACTGATCAGGCTTGAAGTACTTTCTGGTCCTGGATTATCTTTTCTTTATAAACTTCCTCAGCTGTGACCATGGCTTTAATTACCATCTATCTAGAAGAAAGTCCCGATGTTTATTTCAAATTGAAATGTTGGCCATGTTTGGCTATCCATCTGCCCACCTAGCATCTCCATCTCAGGTATTTTCAGCTTGGCAGGTCCAAAACTGGACCCATTACTTTTCACTTGAAATTTTTTGCTTAAATTCAGTAAATGGCTCCATCAGCATAGCTGCTTAAACTACAAATTAGGGAATCTTCCTCGAATCCTTAATCACATCTCCAAACCCCCTCTCGCCATATGAGATACATATTAACAGGTTTGAAGTTTAGGACAATAGTGATTTGGGGATGGGGGCATTCTGCCTGCTACTTTAATAAAGGTTTAGATTTGGTGGGGAAAAGTTGAAAGTTTCCTCCTGCCAAGATCTGCTTTCTCTGGCAAGTCATTTTCAGACCCCAGCCTTCCTTAATCACTCAACCCCACAGTCATAGCCCAGATTTAGATTTGATTTCTTTCCTCCAATACAAATAGCTCAGCCCCACTAGACCCTCTTATAATGTTTATCCTGCCATCTCGTCTCTGTGCTTCACCACCTTCATGCCTCAACTCACTCCACTAGCCAGTGTTGTAATCATTCTTGCATACACCTTCAAATCTCTTCCCTCCCTCTAGTGTCATTATACTTTTCTGGCAAAACCCCATCCTGATTAAATCCTACTCTCTGCAGCTGAAGTGTCTGGAAAGAAACACCCTGACAGGTTCTGCCTGGAAAATAATGACCGTTGAACTTCAACTGGGTCCTGTAGAACCACTGCATTTCCTTAGTTTGTTCTAATCCACTAGATAGACATGTCACACCTTCTCAGACCTCTAGGATCTCCTCTTATCTTCAAGCTCAGGTGACAGTGTTGCTTCTTCTTTCCCTGAGAATATAGCGGCATCCAGAGGAAAGCTCCCATAAACTTACCCCGTGATGACCCACCCACCAGTAGCTGTACCCTCCCTCCCATTAGGAAAGTCAAAGTATTAGTCGCTGAGTGGCGTCTAACTCTGCGACCCCATGGACTGTAGCCCATCAGGCTCCTCTGTCCGTGGGTTTCTCCAGGGAGAGATGCAGGATACACAGGTTTGATACCTAGGTCACGTAGATTCCGTTAGGAAAGCCCTCTCCTATTTAAGGCCAAACTCCTCAATCCCACCTGCATCAGCTACCCAACAATTGTGACCCATCAAATCTCCCTCCCTTTTCTTTTACTGGATCATTACCTATAGGATTCAAAAGGGCTGTGATTTCCTCTGACTGAAAAAAAGCCCTGTTGCAAGTTTCTTCCCCTGGAGATGCTGAGATTTTGTATAGGAGGTTTTAGGGGGAGTTCTTGGGGGGAAGGGGAAGCACTTCCGAGAGCAAGTGAAACAAGTTTGGGCAGGAGGAGAAGTTGAACTGTAGTGCAGCTGCAAATAGGGTGATCAACCATGCAGGACTATCCCAGTTTAGCATGGAAACCTCAGTCCTGGGCAAGACAGAATAGTTGCCCTGGTTGAAAAAGCAGCTTCAGTCAGTCCCACAGGTATCTGATGCTGATGGCCCTTTAGAGAAGTCCTGAACAAGGCCAGAGGGCAGGGCCTTTCTGCCCTTGGATTGCCTAGCCACCGCACAGGGGCTGCTGGGCCGGTGTACTGTATGCAGGCAGCTTCCTTCAGCTGAAAGCATCTCCTGAGGGGGATGCAGCTGTGTGGTATCTGTAGCCAAACCTCATAGCTGCTGGCGGATTGAGTTCCTTCATCCAAAGTTGAAATCTGGGTGGTTCGGCACAGCATCCACCATAATCCTCTTGAATCCTCACCCCTCTCCATCTTCCATCTCATTTCTCTGCTCTCAGTTAAATGCTTCAAGAAGACTGTTTCTATTTTCATTCCTTCCTCCTGTTACCTCCCGAACCCATTCCAGTTAGGTTTGCATCCCCACCAATCTTTTGGAACTGCTCTTGTCAAGGTTAACTAACCTGTCTTGCCCTTTCAGCAGCATTCAACACACTTCCTTGCTATTTTAACCACCTTACCAGGCCTGCTCGATTTTCCTCTTATCTGCCTTTTCTGTTCCACTCACCCACCCTTCCTCAGATTCTTTTGTTGGCTCTTCGTCTCTAACCTCTGACACTGGTGGGTGTCCCAGGCTTCACTCCTCAGTCCTCTTTATTTATGGTAGAGATTCTTCACTGACTCTTGGTTTTCCTATCTGATCTTTTGGCCCAAAATACTTTTCCTTTCCTTTCAGTGGAGAGGAAAATTCCTGTTCTGAAAAACAGAATCCTTTAGTTTTGTTTTCCAAAGAGATGTGTATCACTAACATGACCTTTTGAACTGTTTCCATTAGGTCAGCTTGTTGGTTTCACAGCTAAGGTATATATAGTCATCTGACAAGGACCACAGTTGACCTACTATAACTTACTCTCCCCCAATTTGTATGTTTATTTAGGAGGGAGGAAAGTAGCTAAGTGCACATATGTTTGTGATACCAAGAGACTGAAGACTACTTTATATGGGACAGTGTGGAAACATAATGAAGACTCCTGCTGGGTGTGATGCAGCAGTGGGAATGTATGTGATGCTCTTCTTCCCCAAATTCAAATTGCATTGTCTCTGATTATCTCAGCTGATAGAAGAAAAACAATATATAAATTACTTGAAATAATAAAGATATTGCAAAAAAAAATGTTTAGAAATGTGCTAGATGAAAATTAGAACCAGGAAATGATCCAATGAACTGCTCATCTTACCATCATTAGTAAAATTCAACATCTATATATTTTTGGTATACTTCTGAATAAAATTTAACAAGCTTTCTATTGAACCTTCACATCAATTATAGAATTTCACTCAATTTTTGTAATAACCATTGTTTTCATTGGTCACAAGTGTAAGACACAGATTCTTTACTGAACATAAAAATAAAAGTGTAAGTTAAACCTTAAACCTATTAAATCTTGAGAAAATCATTCTTAGTAAAATACTGTTGTTAGCTTAGTGAAACAATGATGCTGTTAAAGAAGCTGAAGAGAAGGGCATTTAATTTAACATCTACTTTTTCCTCTAACCAAACCCTCACTGTTGTTAGAAAGCCTTCTACTGCTTAGAAGTTCATCACCATAAAAAGAATTTGTATTTTTTACTTTATTGTTCCCTAAGTTGCAGGGTGCTTATTTATTCCTGATCTGACAGAAAGCACTTAAAATTTTTTTCAGCCTGTTTTCTTAAGCATATCAAACTTAGACCACTGTTAGTAATTTCACCTTTCTTGAGTTTACAGTGAATAGCAGAGAAGAACGGGGTAGGGGGGGAGCAGGGGGGATGCCAGAAACGGTGCTAGATACTGTAGACTCAGATTATCACTTATTTCCTTCCTTCCAATTCCATATGTAAATAAGATAGTAAAATAGCATATTTGTAGTACTCATTTCTTGGTAGGAAAAGAACTCTTACAATAAGTATGTCTTCGTGTTTATGGGTACCTGATGTTTTTTTCACATAAAATTTTAAGAGTCAGTGGATACTAGGCTGGGTGTCAGGTACTTGGGAATCAAAGAATGCATACTAGGGACAGTTTTCATACACAGATGCCCCTTGCCAAAGGAGAGGTTCAAGCATAATAGGGAAAAGAACACTGGCAGTGTCGGGCACCACATGCAGAGGGCTTTTCCAAAGCAGGCTGCAAACCACACAAGAAGCTTTTAAACAAAGACCTACTGAATCAGAACTGCTATGGATGGAGCTTAGGAAATCTATTTTTTAAAGCAACCAGTGGCTTTCAGACACTACCTGTTGTCTAGGCCTCCAAAAATATTCCCAGTCTCCTTGGTGGAGGTGTTCACATTCACAGATACTTATTTTATTTAGTGACTACAGAGGACCAGGCACTGTGGTAGGTGAGGGATACAGAAGAGAAGATTTCAGTCATTGTACCAATCCATAAGAGGCTTACAAAATAGCAGGGGAGTTGGATATTACCTAAATTCATCAATAATTAAGTCATTATGTAAACTGCTATGAGAGTAAACTAACGTGGCTGTAAGAACATGGAATAAAGGAGCCCTGGCTTCCTGGGATGGGGAAGAAGCAGGGAGGGTTCCCCGTGGAAGTGACTGATTTGGATGAATAGGAACTGTCCACATAAAAGTGCTGGTGGGAGGAGGGGTCGAAAAAATGCTAAAGTATATGTGTTAAGGAAGACTGTGAAGTGTGACTGAAGTGTATTGAGCACTGAAGAGCAAGAAGACCGTTGATTCTTTTAGGAACTCCTGTTGTTTATTGTGTTTTCATACTTGAGTCTTAAGAAAGAGATCCCATCCTGACATCTGCTGGCTAGTATATATACTGCAATTCCAAGTTACACAGCACAAGAGAGCCTCAATATTTTTAAAGGCTATTTTTTAAAGGCTACAATAATAAATTATAAATAAAGCACCAAGATTCTTACCTACTCTATTACAGACGTCACCCAGGAGACGTGAACAGTTGCTACTTGTGTGCACTCAGTATTACAGCTATGCTTGCTGCTGCTGCTGCTAAGTCGCTTCAGTCATGTCCGACTCTGTGCGACCCCATAGACGGAAGCCCACCAGGCTCCCCCGTCCCTGGGATTCTCCAGGCAAGAACACTGGAGTGGGTTGCCATTTCCTTCTCCAATGCATGAAAGTGAAAAGTGAAAGGGAAGTCACTCAGTCGTGTCCGACTCTTAGCAACCCCATGGACTATAGCCTACCAGGCTCCTCCATCCATGGGATTTTCCAGGCAAGAGTACTGGAGTGGAGGTGGTACCATTTGCCTGCTTTTGTGCAAGTTCACAAAAACATAGAAAGTACACATCTAAAAGTTGAATCGACTTGTTGTTGCTGAGATGTAAACACATTACACAATCACTTACACTCTTAAACACAGTACCTTATGAAATATTTTCAGTTATATAAAAGGTTCTTAAATTGTCTTCAGAAACACACAGCTGACTTTAGTCCAATAAGCATTCTGCTAAACCTAAAGATCTGCTCTAAGCACTTCTGATTATTTTCACCTGTTTCTCAGTCACATAAGTAGTATTTTCATTTTCTGCTTAGGCCTATAAAGGATAAGAATACAAACAAATTTTAATATTACATGAACAACTGTACAGTGATGCTGCTACATTTGAAACTATGTTCCTTGGCAGCTGCCTCACTGTGCGACTGAAATATTCAACAATCCCCTGGCATTAAAAGATAAATTTGGTGAATAAAGGGTGATTCAGAGACATCAAAATGTACTGTAGAAAATGTGGGCTGTTGAAGAGTACAGGTTTATGTTAGGAAGGAACACTAGAATCAGTTCAAAGTCCTCAGCTCTGCTATTACGTGACTCTATGAGTCAGATTTTTTAACTTGCAAACACCAAAATCCAGTTTTGGTAGATGTAAGGAGAAAAGTAATTCATTATAAAGGATTATAGGTAGCATCACCAGGAGGCCTGGAGACTAGGCAACTGGAACATATCCCCCTTTGTCACTCCATGCAACTGGTGCAGTGAGGACACCACCTTTGCTGAGGATTAGATGCCACCACTTCGGAGAAGGCAATGGCACCCCACTCCAGTACTCTTGCCTGGAAAATCCCATGGACGGAGGAGCCTGGTAGGCTGCAGTCCATGGGGTCACACAGAGTCGGACACGACTGAGCGACTTCACTTTCACTTTTCACTTTCATGCATTGGAGAAGGAAATGGCAACCCACGCCAGTGTTCTTGCCTGGAGAATCCCAGGGACGGGGGAGCCTGGTGGGCTGCCATCTGTGGGGTCGCACAGAGTCAGACATAACTGAAGCGACTTAGCAGCAGCAGATGCCACCACTTACTACCAAGCCAGAGGTCCCTGGACTATCATGGCAGCCAGTATTGCTCAGAAAACATCTTGCTGCATTTGCTATGGTTGCCATAGAGAATTACTCCAAGATAAAACTTTGTTGTATTTCTGATTCCAAGTCCAAGGAATATTTAATTTATAGCATCAGGGTCACATGGAAAAGTAAAGAAAAAATCAATTTCAGCTTCTGTAGTGAAAGGCATGCTCTGATTGCCAGCAAGTTCATAGGATGGGGAATTCCCAAATGTAGGCATGAATTCAGATACTGGACAGCCAAAAAGGAACGACAGATGTCTACTATATTGACCCTGGACAAATCACTCTGAGCCTCACTTTTCTATAACACAAGGGAAATAACGTTCACACGGTTAAGGAGATGATGTAGGTGTACTTATCATTTTACAATAAATACCAACCATGTGCCAGAATGCAAAGATGCGCAGGTCCTTTCTAATGTAGGAGAAAAATCAGTGCACATCTAGCGGTGGGATAGAGGCAGGCATAGATGAGGTGAGGGCAGAAAGATGCAGTTTACAAATTATGTTCTTGTATTTTAAGCACATATTTAAAAACAAAATTTCCATGTGGCAAGTGATGTTTGTACCAATAAGAGAGACAGCATGCTCTTGTAGAAAGCTGTTACACTCCTTTGAAAGGCTTAACTGTTTCATAGAAACGCCAAAACAATAATGTTGGCTGGCACAAATCCAGAAACTCGGGCTTTTGATTACTTTTTGACAGACATCAAGACTGCCAGTTTCATACAATGGGACACCCTTCAAAGGATTAAACATGTTATAGCTTTGCCCAAAGATAATGAGATAAATCATCACGCCCATTGTAGTGTGATGTAGTCTGAACTTCCCCTGTTCTGATCTGACCTAAGTCAGAGTGGTCTGCTATTTGTATCTAGCTAGTGTGTACAACTTTGACTTTGCTTAAAATAAATTGTTGGCCTTAGACTTAGGGTGCGTGTGTTTTTGTGTTTTTCTTTCCATTTATAAAAGAAAAGCTGCATGGTAACTCAGGCCTCACCCAGAATCTGTAATAATAACAATTCATCATATGGTATTAATAGATGGAATATATTTTTAGAGAATACATTGTATAGAACTAAGGACTGAGATATGTCAGTGGGATCACTGAAGTCAGCTATTTCAAACCTCAGTATGCTGCAATGATTTGTTTTTCACAGCATTCTTAGATTCAGTTCAGATCAGTTGCTCAGTTGTGTCCAACTCTTTGTGACCCCATGGACTGCAGCATCCCCAGCTTCCCTGTCTATCACCAACTCCCAGACCTTGCTCAAACTCATGTCTGTCGAGTTGGTGATGCCATCCAGCCATCTCATCCTCTGTCGTCCCCTTTTCTGCATGTCTTCAATCTTTCCCAGCATCAGGGTCTTTTCCAATGACTCTGTTCTAAGCATCAGGTGGCCAAAGTATTGGAGCTTCAGCATGAGTCCTGCCAGTGAATATTCAGGACTGATATCCTTTAGGATGGACTGGTTGGATCTCCTCACAGTCCAACAGACTCTCAAGAGTTCTCCAACACCACAGCCCAAAACCATCAATTCTATGGCGCTCAGCTTTCTTTATGGTCCAACTCTCACATCCATACATGACTACTGGAAAAACCATAGCTTTGACTACATGGACCTTTGTTGGCAAAGTAACATATCTGCTTTTTAACATGCTGTCTAGGTTGGTCGTAGCTTTTCTTCCAAGGAGCAAGCCTCTTAATTTCATGGCTGTGGTCACGATCTGCAGTGATTTTGGAGCCCCAAAAATAAGTCTGTCACTGTTTCCGTTGTTTCTCCATCTATTTGCCCTGAAGTTATGGAACCGGATGTCATGAAGTTTCTTGAACTTTGAGTTTTAAGCCAGTTTTTTCACTCTCCTTTTTCACCTTCATCAAGAGGCTCTTTAGTTCATCTTTGCTTTCTGCCATTAGGGTGGTATTGATATTTCTCCTGGCATCTTGATTCCAGCTTGTGCTTCATCCAGCCCTGCATTTTGCATAATGTACTCTGCATATAAGTTAAATAAGCAGGTGACAATATACAGCCTTGATGTACTCCTTTCCCAATTTGGAGCCAGTCCGTTGTTCCATGTCCGTTTCTAACTCTTGCTTCCTGACCTGCATACAGATTTCTCAGGAGGCAGGTCAGGTGGTCTGATATTCCCATCTCTTGAAGAAATTTCCACAGTTTGTTGTGATCCGAAGGCTTTGGCGTAGTCAATGAAGCAGAAATAGATGTTTTTCTGGAATTCTCTTGCTTTTTCCATGATCCAGATCTTGGCAATTTGATCTCTGGTTCCTCTGCCTTTTCTAAATCCAGCTTGAACATCTGGAAGTTGTTGGTTCATGACTGCTGAAGCCTGCCTTGGAGAATTTTGAGCATTACTTTGCTAGAGTGTGAGATGAGTGCAATTGTACAGTAGTTTGAACATTCTCTGGCATTGCCTTTCTTTAGAATTGGAATGAAAACTGACCTTTTGCAGTCCTGTGCCCACTGCTGAGTTTTCCAAATTTGCTGGCATACTGAGTGCAGCACTTCCACAGCATCATCTTTTAGGATTTGAAACAGATCAACTGGAATTCCCTCACCTCCACTAGCTTTGGTTGTAGTCGTGCTTCCTAAAGCCCACTTAACCTCACACTCCAGACTGTCTGGCTCTAGGTGAGTGATCACACCGTCGTGGTTATCTAGGTCATGAAGATCTTTTTGTATAGGACTTCTGTGTATTCTTGCCACCTCTTCTTAATATCTCCTGCTTTTGTTAGAATCATATCATTTCTGTCCTTTATTGTGCCCATTTTTGCATGAAATGTTCTCTTGGGAATCTCTAATTTTCTTGAAGAGATCTCTAGTCTTTCCCATTTGTTTCCCTCTGTTTCTTTGCACTGATCACTGAGGAAGGCTTTCTTATCTCTCCTTGCTATTTTTGGAATTCTGCATTCAGATGGATGTATCTTTCCTTTTCTCCTCTGCTTTTTTTTTTTTTTTTTTCTTTTCTCAGCTATTTGTAAGGCCTCCTCAGACAACCATTTTGCCTTTTTGCATTTTTTTTTCTTGGGGATGGTGTTGACCACAGCCTCCTGTACAATGTTACAAACCTCCATCCATAGTTCTTCGGGCACTCTATCTATCAGATCTAAAACCTTGAATCTATTTGTCACTTCCACTATATAATCATAAGGGATTTGATTTAGGTCATACCTGAATGGTCTACTGGTTTTCCCTACTTTCTTCAATTTAAGTCTGAATTTGGCAATACGGAGTTCATGATCTGAGCCACACGCAGCTCCTGGTCTTGTTTTTGCTGACTGTAAAGAGCTTCTCCATCTTCGGCTGCAAGGAATATAATCAATCTGATTTTCGTATTGACCATCTGGTGATGTCCATGTGTAGAGTTGTCTCTTGTGTTGTTGGAAGAGGGTGTTTGCTATGACAGTGCATTCTCTTGGCAAAACTCTATTAGCCTTTTCCATGCCTCATTTTGTACTCCAAGGCCAAATCTACCTGTTATTCCAGGTATCTCTTGACTTTCTGCTTTGGCATTCCAGTCCCCTATGTTGAAAAGGGCATCTTTTTTAAAAGTGTTAGTTCTAGAAGGTCCTGTAGGTCTTTGAAGTTAGATTTCTGTAGTTGACATTTTCTTCCAAAATCCAGAGGTCTGTATCAAAATATCTTTTGATCTCCATTTGGCTGACACACAGGCATTTAAAATTTAACAAGTCCAACATTGAGTTCTTGACACCCCCCCCCACCGCCCCCACCAAATATGTTCCCCTTATAATAGTTCCTGGATCCCGGAATGTGCAATCAAGTGGGTCTTAGGAAGCATCACTACAAATAAAGCTAGTGGAGGTGATAGAATTCCAGTTGAGCTATTTCGAATCCTGAAAGATGATGCTGTGAAAGTGCTGCACTCAATATGCCAGCAAATTTGGAAAACTCAGCAGTGGGCACAGGACTGCAAAAGGTCAGTTTTCATTCCAATCCCGAAGAAAGGAAATGCCAAAGAATGCTCAAACTACTGCACAATTGCACTCATCTCACACGCTATAATGCTCAAAATTCTCCAAGCCAGGCTTCAGCAGTACATGAACCGTGAACTTCCAGATGTTCAAGCTGGTTTTAGAAAAGGCAGAGGAACCAAAGATCAAATTGCCAACATCCTCTGGATCATCGAAAAAGCTAAAGAGTTCCAGAAAAACATCTATTTCTGCTTTATTAACTATGTGAAAGCCTTTGACTGTGTGGATCACAATAAACTGTGGAAAATTCTTCAAGAGATGGGAATACCAGACCACGTGAGCTGGCTCTTGAGAAACCTGTATGCAGGTCAGGAAGCAACAGTTTGAACTGGACATGGAACAACAGACTGGTTCCAAATAGGAAAAGGAGTACGTCAAGGCTGAATATTGTCACCCTGCTTATTTAACTTATATGCAGAGTACATCATGAGAAACGCTGGGCTGGAGGAAACACAGGCTGGAATCAAGATTGCAGGGAGAAATATCAATAACCTCAGATATGCAGATGACACCACCCTTATGGCAGAAAGTGAAGAAGAACTAAAGAGCCTCTTGATGAAAGTGAAAGAGGAGAGTGAAAAAGTTGGCTTAAAGCTCAACATTCAGAAAACTAAGATCATGGCATCTGGTCCCATCACTTCATGGCAAATAGATGGGGAAATAGTAGAAACAGTGGCTGACTTTATTTTTGGGGGCTCCAAAATCACTGCAGATGGTGACTGCAGCCATGAAATTAAAAGACGCTTACTCCTTGGAAGGAAAGTTATGACCAACCTAGATAGCATATTAAAAAGCAGAGACATTACTTTACCAACAAAGGTCTGTCTAGTCAAGGCTATGGTTTTTCCAGTAGTCATATATGGATGTGTGAGTTGGACTATAAAGAAAGCTGAGCGCCAAAGAATTGATGCTTTTGAACTGTGGTGTTGGAGAAGATCCTTGAGAGTCCCTTCGACTACAAGGAGATCCAACCAGTCCATCCTAAAGGAGATCAGTCCTGAACATTCATTGGTAGGACTGATGTTGAAGCTGAAACTCCAATACTTTGGCCACCTGATGCAAAGAGCTGACTCATTTGAAAAGACGCTGATGCTGGGAGGGATTGGGGGCAGGAGGAGAAGGGGACAACAGAGGATGAGATGGCTGGATGGCATCACCGACTCAATGGACATGGGTTTCGGTGGACTCCAGGAGTTGGTGATGGACAGGGAGGCCTGGCGTGCTACAGTTCATGGGGTTGCAAAGAGTCGGACATGACTGAGCGACTGAACTGACACTGATAATAGTTCACAAAATAGCATTTTCATGGATCCAATCACGTTAAGCTAAAAGACTGGGGAATCCCCCTAGTTTCCCCTATCAAGCCTTGAGGCTGACTACCTCAATAAAGTTCCTTGAATCTACTTCCATCTTCACTACCATCACTGCAGTCCAAGTTTTAACCAACCTCCATGCTTCCACTCTTACTTTGTCTATTCTCCACATAGTAGCTGGCATACTTCTTCGTCTTTTTTTTTTAAGGTTTGGTCTGACTCTTTGTGAACCCATGGACTGTAGCCTGCCAGGCTCCTATGTCCACAGAATTTTCCAGGCAAGAAAATGGGAGTGGTTGCCATTTCCTTTTTCAAGGGATCTTCCCACGACTCCTATCATACTAAAAGAGGGAGGGCGGGTCTCAAATCATCCACATCCTTCACCCCTTCTTTGCCTTCCTTTTACATAAAATTTTTAAATCCATATTGTGCCTTACTAAATGTTGCATGATCTGATCCCTACCTGGCTTTAATTTCACTTACACTGTTCTCTGTCAACATAATAAGCTTCAGACAAACTGGACATTTTCCATTTACCCAAAGAGCAATCTTCTCTTCTTTGCCCCACCCCACCCAAGAGCTTTCATAGAGGCTTTACCGGCCTCTCTTCTGTCTGGCTAACTCCTGACCACCCTCCCTTGCCCCCTAGTTTTAAATCTGGGTTCTTCCCATGCACTTACTACAAATTATTTAAATGATATCTGATTAATGTCTACCTTCTTCACTCAGAAATTAACTTAAGGAGGACAGAAGCCACATCAGCTTTGTTCACGTCTGTGCCCATAATAACAGCAGCAGCAGCAACAAGTATGTGACAGGTAGTGTGTATACATAAAATCATTTAATATATACTCCCAGCATATTATTTGGACCATAGCCAGCGGTCAGTTCGTTGAATGAATGAACCAGCCCCTCTGCGCACACCTACAAAGTTGCTCATTACCTCCTGGAACAGCCCATTACACCGACAGATAACTGGTGACTGGAAGAATCTTCTTCATAGTGACCCCAGTCGCCTGCCTGCAATTTCCACCCACCGATTCTATTTCTGCTCCAGGGGGCCATGCAGTACCAGCCTTAATCGTCCTTCCGCGAGCTCAACTTCGTAGCGTCTGAAGCCTCATCCGCCCCGTTCACGTCTCCCTCTCCCTACCCTCCCTGAGGAGACTCCGGGTTCCTTTCCGCCGCGGTGGTCCGGAAGCCCAGCCCGGCCGCGCGCCCGCCGCTCCCGGCATCCCCTCCCCGCGCGTCACGTGACGGCTGCCGCCCCGCACCAGCGCGGCAAATACCGCCCCTAGGCGGGGCTCGAGGCGTGCCCGCCCCTGGCCCCGCGCCGCAGTCCTGGCTCAGGTGGCTGCGGCCCCGGCGCTCGAGGCCCGCGGTGCTGTGGGCTAGCGCCCCGGACAGCTCCCGGCGAGGTAAGGGGGAGACAGCCCGAGACCCCGGGATGCCCTGGCCCCGGAGCGGGGGGCGGCCCTGGGGAGGGGGCTCGGGCGCCCTGGGGCTGCCTCCCGGGGACCTCGGGCGCTTCGCGAGGCTGCCGGCCAAGGAGTCTGAGCACCTGGCCCCGGCTGCACCGGGAGGGCTGCCCTCAGGCCGCCCGCGGCCCCGCGCTCTGCTGGCACTTGGAGGCTTAGCTGCTCCGGAGAACATCTGTGCCTTGGTTTCCCCTCTTGTGAAACGGGGCCAGGAAGGTGGATCTCTGCGGTTGCCTTCAGCCTGGAGGTTGTGCGAGTCTGTTAATGAAGTCGAAGAGGAAGATGGGAAGAACCCTCATCTCGGAACGCAGGAGCGAGTGTTTGAGGCCAGGCACCTTTTATGTCTTCTGTGTTTTGTGCAAATCGCAAAGCCTGTCCCGAGACTAGTTTCTCCATCTTTAAAGTAAAGGTGATCAATCCTGTCCTGCCTCGCTCACAGGACCACAATGAAGAACAGGTGGAAAAGCCATCTGAAGAGCCAGAACTCAGGGTGTCAGTTACACCTGGATTCATATCCTAGCTCTGCCACTTACTGTGCAACCTCGAGCAGGATAGAACCCTATCTGTTAGAAGAAGATAACAACAGTAATTAGCTCATGAGATTGTTGTGAAGATTAAGTGTAATAGGGCTTAGCACCGTGTCGGGCACAGAAATGCTCAATAATTTGCTATTAGTACAGGTATTAGTAAGCTAGAGAGTCATTCAGGTGAGGGATGTTTAGAATCATCACACTTCCCTTTCTGCATATTTATTCCTAAAAAGAGTGCTGTACTGATTTCCTAAGAACGGGGCCAAGTGGAGTTCTTCCCCATTTCTGTCTGGGCCCCCTTTGCCTTCTCATTTACAGTTGGCATGTGAACCTGTTGTTTCTACCAAGTGAGTCAGTCAGGATGGGAACATTAATGTATTGGAGCAGATGGGTATCAGATTCCCTCTGAGGGGAAAGAGAAGTGCCAGGCGTGTGCTGCCACCAAAAAAAGCACAATACAGTGATTGACTGTCAGAGCTGGAAGATGCCTGGGAAACCATCTACTCCAGTTGTCTCCTTGGGCAAATGGAGAAACTGGACCCAGAACTGAGTACAGGACTTTGATTTTCTCAGAACCTGACAGGATGTTGGCACTGGGTGGTGGAAAGAACACACACTGTTTACCAGATGCTGTGCTTTCCCTGAATTTTAACCTGATTTCTTCATTTATTCAACAAGTATATATGGAGCACTTACTGTGTGCTTGTGTACCTGATAGGATCTGGAGAAGAAACACACACACACATATTCCTCTGCCAGTTCTTAGTACATTTTAAAATAACAATAGGTCCCCAGTGAGCCTTCCTCATAGCAGCTGGCCCCAAGGGACCGATGCACACAGAGGCCTGAATAGTTTCATGATCAGCCCCAGCGGTCCCAGCGCCCTTGTTGAAGCCTGGTGAGATTTTAGAGACTGGAGAAAGCGCTGCTTTGTCAGGCCTTTTAGTAAAGGATTTCCTCAGGCGTACAGTGCTTGGATTTCTTTTTCTGGTTTCAGGCAGCCCTCTTATTGTTTTTAGATTTCTGAAAAGAGCCACCCTCACCTCGGTGCCTTCTTTTTGGTTTCCATGGTTATCAGACGAATTGTATTTTTATGATAACATAAGTAGCTGTCAAGTAATACATGGTCAGGTAGTCCCCAGTTCCCTGCAGTTTGTTTTCTGATGGTGGTTCTCTCTTTTTTTTCAGTTACAGTGCAGCCATAATATCCTTTGCTCCCTCCCAGCCTCTTTCCTTCTTTCCTTTAACAAACATCCATCAGTGGCAGGACCAAGGGGAGTGGTAATAAGTAGAAACAGAAAAAAAAAAAAAAAAACCAGAACAACAACACATATAGACCCTGGTTTAGGTATCTCAGAATCTTTAGAGGGATAATCCGAAGGGGCAAATCAGTGGGGCTCTGATAAAGATGTAGATTGGGAGCAAGTGAGAGCTTTAAGAGGTGGTAAAGATGGTGTCCTGGGAAACCAAGAAGATACTGAGATGCTTTTCAAGGAAGATGTAAAAGAAACAAGTTCCTTCTGCGTGTGTCAGGCACATAATAATAATAGTACAAGAAGCATTTTGTCCTTTCAGTTTACCTTAATGAATGGATCTTCTCTTAAGTCACCTATCATGGGCTTGCTTTGAAATGTTTCCTTATTTCCCTCGTTAGTCTTTCTTTTAGCCTAGGGATGTATTAGTTCCTACCTGTACACATGCTAATATGTTCATAAAGGTAGATAAAGGTAGATAAGCAGATTCATTTGGTTAATATTTTGTCTTTTCATTTTGGATGTTTAACCATATATCTCATTTCAAAACCAGTTGGGTTCTAAGCAGCCCCATATTTCTTTATTTTTCCAAACAATCTCCCAAGTCTCTTAATGCCCCCATTAGTGAGAATTACGAAGTCTCCCACTTCCAAGCCCCCTGGGGGCTCAGACAGTCCAAAGAAGTCAGTCTTACTCTCCAGAAGGGAGAGAACAGTAGTCTGAGCAGTCTACCCACATTGTTTCTGACGCAGCTGTATCATATGACTATTGAACAGCTGTCCTGCACCATTTAAGGAAGTGTGTCCACTGCTGCTCAGTGCCCTTATTGGACCATGGCCCTGCCAGTTGATCCCATGCTTGGATTCCAAGGTTGGAGCTTTTTAAATTTATGCCACTGTGCTTAGCCATTCTCCCAAAGGGCATGTGTGGAGCTTGAGACTAAGCTGGTTCCCCCAGTCTCCCCTATTTGGGAAGCACATAGAGGCAGCCTTGGTTGGGGTCACCTCAGACCACATAGTAGAGTTATGTATTTTCAAAGCTTTTCTCAGGGTTTGGGAACTGAATCCTTTCTCGTCCTAACTCTAACCCAAGGCTTTTTGGCAAATCACTTTTACTCCTCTCCAGGATTTTGCCTACCAAGAATACTCAGGAATGCCAACCTTCAACCAGATAGCTCCACCAGGACTTTGGGTGCCAACTCACCTCACTTTTCATAGGTAAGAGTCAAACGGTAATCAATATGTTTATTTTATTGTCTTTGTTTTAAACTTTTAAAAGTATGTGACACAGGAAGTCCAGTGGTCAAGAGTCCATGCTTCCACTGCAGGGGGCACGGGTTCAATCCCTGCCCGGGGGACTAAGATCCTGCATGTCTCAGGCACAGCCTAAAAAAAGAGAGAAATACAACCAAGAATGCATGTGGGTAAAATCCATAAATGTATCGTTTCACAGTTCTAAGGGAAATACACATGTAACTACCGCCTATGTCAAGAAATAGAACATTGCCAGTAGTCATAGCACCCCCTTCCAAATCAAAACCGCCTCCTTGGAAGAAACTATCTTGACTTTTGTGATAATTGTTTCTTTGCTTTTCTTTGTAGTTTTGTCACCTATGTTTGCATTCTCAGCGATACAGTTACTTTTTTGCTAGGTTTCTAACTTTATACGTGTAGAATCATATTGTGTGCTTTTTGTGTTTGCTTCTTTTGCTCAGCTTGTTTGTGAGCTGAATCCATGTGGTGACTGCACTTACTTTCATCGCTAGCAATGTTTCATGGTATGAATATGTCACAGTAGTGTTATTCATCCTTGTGTTTACAAGTGTCTTATGATATAGTTTCTAAATGCAAAGAGCAGTGCCGCCATGAACATCCTTAGACATTTTCTATTGTGTATGTGAATGAGTTTCTTAGTTTTTTATGTATTTTTTAAATTCACCATTTAACCATTTTATTTTATTTAAAATTTGTTGACCATGCTGCGTAGCCTGTGGCATCATAGTTCCTCGACCAGGGATCAAACCCGCGCGCCTTGTAGTGAAAGCAGAGAGTCCCAGCCACTGGATAGCCAGGGAAGTCCTGTGAACAAGTTTCTTTAGGTTATATATGTTGAAGAAGAATTTCTTTGCTAGATAATGCCAAATGGTTTTCCAAGTGATTGTACCAATTTACTTTGCTACCAGCAATATGTAACAGTTCCTGTTTTTTCACATCCTTGCAGTGACTTGGTATTGTCAATTTAAAAATTTGAAACTCTTCTTGTAGGTGGTTTTTATTGATATCTCTGTGGTTTTAATTTTCTTTCCTTGGTTACTATTAATGAGCACTTTTTTATTGGTTAATCAGATGGCATCTATTGTTTGCTGCCTATTCCGTCTTTTGCCTATTTTTCAGCTTTTCTTATTGATTTATCTGAGTTCTGTATAAATTTTGAGTAGTGGTTCCTTGTCAGTTATATGTTTTAAAAGTACCTTCTCCTGCCCTTTTCATCCTCCTAGCTGTTTGTCTTAGATCCTGTTCTGTTGAAGCAGGACCTTAGTGGGGATTAACACTCAAATGATGCATTGGAAGAAGTGGTCAGGAAAAGGAGAATGAGGGAAGCAGGATGGAGGGAGGAGAGGAAGAGAAGGATAACTAGGTGAGGTGGCAGTTTTCTGGAGAAGAGACATCAGTGTGTTGTTAGCAGCTGACACTTGTGTCTGGGGGATGGGTGTGCTAGGCAGTAAAGAGGATCTGGGTGGGGCACCAGTGGTATTCCCTATAGTCAAACCTTTCCCTTCTATGTCAACTTCACTCCATCTGGGGACAACCTCTCCAGGATTCTGGTTAGTTACAGTTTCTGGGGAAACTCACAAGTATAAGGTGAGTGGGACCATCCCAGCCACTACCACTGGTCCAAAGATCAAATCATGCCCATCAACTTCCGCTTCCACCATCCGTATTGGTTTCCCTCCTTTGTCCCTTGAATGTAAGAAAGAACTCTGTGACAAAGCGACCTGGATCTGGAAGTTTATTTTATTATGTTATTTTTAACCACAGATTCAATGTTTAATGCTTCTAGGACAAGTTTTTCAATTTCTTCTTAAGATAGTTTTTGAGTAATATTTTTCAGGAATTTGTCCCTTTTAAAGTTTCAGATTTATTTATGTAAAGTTTGTAATATTTCCTTTCCCTTTTCATGTTTGCAACATCTGTAGCAATATCCTCTTTCCATCTGATTTTATTTTTATGCCTTTTCTTTTTTCTTCTTGAGCTTAGTAGAGGTTTCTTTCGAAGAACCAACTTTTGTCTTCATTGGTTTTCTCCATGGTTGGGTTTTCTATTCCATTAAATTCTGCTTTTTTAAAAAAGAATTTTACTTTCCTTGTATATTTTTTTATTTTTTCCTCTAACTTTTTGAAATGGATGCTTAGTTCATTAAATTCTATACTTTTTATTTTTATTCTTTACATTTAAAGTTAAGCATTTTTTTCCAAATACTGTTTAGTCAGAGCTCATGAGTTTTGATATGTAGTATTTTATTCATTCATTAACACTTTCTAGTATCCAGTGTGATTGCCCTTTTGACTCCTAGGTATCTTAGAAATGTTTTCTTCATTTCCAAGGATATGAGTATTTTCTAGTTATCTTTTATTAATTGACTGTAGTCAGTGAGCTTGTTCTGTATAATCTTAATCTTTTAAATTTGTTGAAATTTCTGTTAGGGCTCTGTTTTGAGTTTTTATAAGTGTTATATGTGTGCTTGAAAATAATTTGTATTCTTTAATTATTGGATTCTCTGTAATAGTTCTGTGTAATGCCATTAGATCAAGTTTATTAATTATTTTAAATTCTTGATCCTTACTGATTTTTTTTGCTTATCTTAGCTATTATAGAGAAATGTGTTAAAATATACAACTATGATAATGACATTGTCTATTTTACCTTTTAATTTGTTGCTTTTATATCTTTGAGCCCAATTATCAAGTGCATACAAATATGAAGTTGTTCTACTTCTTGGTGTACTAACCTTATTTTTTTTAGCCTTAACTCTATTTTATCTGATACCAGTATAGCCATACCATCTTTTTTGGTTAGTTTATGCAAGGTATATCTTTTCCTATCCTTTTTGTTTCACCCTTTCTGTTTCTGTGTGTTTTAAGAATGTCTGTTATAAATAGCATATAGTTGGGGTTTGGTTTTTTATAGTCTTTGTCTCTTAGCTGGAACATTTAGTCTGTATTCATTTAATACAACCATGGATGTATTGAGGTTTAAGTTTGTCGTCATATTTTATGTTTCAGCGCATTTGTCCTGCTAGTTCTCCCTTTATTTTAGCTCTCTTTTTCCTGTTGGGGAGGTGGTTTTTAATCACTGCTTTTACCCCCTTCTTCTAGTTTCAAACGGACATTATGCTCTTCTTGCTCTTCTTTTAATGGTTACCCTTGAAATTTTAATTTAACCAAAGTTGATAAATTATGGAAATGATAAATGTCTCTACTCTTCTTTTGGATGGTACAAAACCTTAGGCCACTTGAACTGTCTTTTCCTTTGCCGCTTATTGGCAACTTGTTATAATAGAGTGTATCAGCTTTGATTAGAGTCATTTAAGGACCGGGAGATGGAACCAGTGAGATAAGGGAGGAAAAAAAGTGAGAGAGTAAAGAATTTCCTTAAGAAAACTCTGCGTATACCTGTCAGAACTCTCTTGGTTGCAAATGACCAGCTTAGGCACTCTTAACTTTAAAAAGAAACTCTATTGGCTTATAAAACGGCATAGCTGGATCCAGGGGCCAAAATATTCTTAGGGTGTTTCTCTATCTCTCATAGTCACTTAACCTTGTGTGTCTTAGTTTGGCTTTATTCCTCAGAGAGTCATCTGAGTTGTCCCCGTGCCTGGCAAGGGGGGATGGTTTATTCTGATCATCTACTTTGGGCCGGGGATCCATCCTCTGTGATGAAGGGCTGAAGCACTTTGCATGACAGCCCCTAGACTCAGGACTAAATGAAGTGGGAGTGGGGTTCTTCTGAAAAAACCAAAAGAGGGAAGGTGCAGACTTCCAGGTCCAGTGGTTAAGAATCCACCTGCCTGTGGAAGGGACACAGGTTCGATCCCTGGTCCAGGAAGATCCCACATCCTGAGGGCCCACTAAGCCCATGCACCACAACTACTGAAGCATGTGCACTCAGAGCCTGTGCCCTGCAACAGGAGAAGCCACCACAGTGAGAAGCCCGCACAACCCACAAAGACCCGCCACACCGCCCGTGTGCAGCAACAAAGACCCAGCACAGCCAACAGTAAATAAAAATTGTGAAGAGGGAAAGTGTGCTGGGCAGACCAAAGTTACAGCTACCACAGTCACTGCACTGAGTAATGGCTGACAGATACAAAGAAAGAAGAGGGTTAGAGAGGTTGCAATTGGAATTAACTCTGTTAATCTTTATAAGAAAAAAGTGGGAGGACATCACCTATTCATGAGCCCACTGACAGGGAAGGAGGAGGCTGGTCAAACAATTCCTTTACTCACTCTGGGCACCTTGGCATTGTTGGCTGAGGACATCTTGGTGGTTGACAGCAGCAGACACGTGGGGCTCTGGTATGTATAGATGTTTTCAACATGTCAGCCGTGGTGCTTGCCATTCCCACAGCCCTTTCTAAGGGAAAGTTCTACATCCATAACTCCTGTTCATGGAGTGGCAGCCCCAGACAGCTGTGTTTCTACCATAAAATCTTGCTCTACCCCTACACCCTGGTCAAAATTTAACTGAACCAGAGATGGACATCAGACCCAAGAACAGCCAATTGCTGGCCTCACCAGGGACCTGTGATGTGACCCAGTGTAAAAGAAGACGCGTGTTCTCTTAGACATTTAAACTGCGGATACAGAAGGACACTTAGCTACAGAAATTGAGGCTGAAATGGTATGTATAGAGAAGCCATGAGGTAGAGTCAAGCCTTTGAGGAGCCCTGGCTAACTGATCTTAGGAGGAAGCAGAAGCCATGAAGGAGAGAAATGTTATGTAGACTCCAAACAAGAGGAGAATAGAGGAGATCCTTGGAGGGTGGCTGAGTCATGTGATGAGTGAAGACCCAGACTGCAGCTGCTGAGGGCCTTGGGGCTGCCATTGATCCAGACCTACTATGTTTCTATTCTTGTGTTTCTTTAAAAATCCATTCTCTTAAATGCCACATAAACCCTTATGATAAGCTCTCTGTTGTTAGCTCTTGGAGTCAAGAGACTCACTAGAACAGACACTCAGAACTTAGGGTCAGTGCCTACATGGGTGGATTTCTGTTGCTGCCAGTGCTCTTTCAGTGATGCTGTTCTGAAAAGAAACCTCATTCTCTTTGCCATCAAATGGCATCAGGTAGCTCAGTTGCAATAAGAATCCTCTGCACCCGCTGCTTGGCCTGGTGGGACTGTCTGCTTTGTGGGCCAGGAAGGGCGGCCGTGACCTCCATTCCATCTCTGTTCTTGTATCTTATCTGACTACAGAAGACCATCACTTACTATGATTTGTTTTTCTAAGAGGTTGGAGGGTTGATTCAAAGGCAGTACAGAAAGAGAAGGAATTTAGAGAAAGGAAAGAGTCAGTAACAGGGAATTCATCACTATTGATTGTGTGTTACTATGTGTCAGGCTCAATGTTAAGTAATTTCCATTCATTGTCTCATTGTAGTCTCACAACAACTCCTGAGGGTTTTATTATCGCCCCCCCCCCCACTTTAACAGATGAGGAAGCTGAGACCCAGATGTTCTGACTCCATTGAACATGTGATCTCAGGTGTAAAATAATAAGCACTTGGTGTGGAATTGTCTCAAGCTGAGAGTGATTGAAGAGAAATTTCTGGGAAGCTGTATGTGGCGGAGTGAGAGGCAGGAGGTGGTGAGAAAGAGACATAAGATCTGTTTCCTTTGCAGACCAAGCCGCCTGGGAGGAGGCCAGAGGGAGGCCACCAGAACATCTGGGTTGGTTGGGGTCGGTTGAAGGTCTCTGTTCATTCCTCCTCCTGCTGCTACACTTGGTGCCTGCTGGCCAGAGGGCTGCTGCTGGGCACAGGTGCCTTGATTGTCACAAATACTGGCTTGAGGTCCTAAATCTTTGGCCCAGGCTTCCTAACTGAGTCTTGCTGTGTCACATCCAGCTCAGACACTGTGTGATACTCTAATGCATAATAATTGCAGGAGTAAATTCATGCTTGTTTCATGATCTGTGAGTTTTGTGTAACGGTGAGGTTAGAAGGTCCTTTACCATCATGGCACAAGTTAGGAACCCCAGAACCTCAGGAAGGAAACTAGGAGGCAGGGGCTTTGGACTCAGTCCAGGCTGGGAATGGCAGCTGTACTGCTTGCTGAATAAAAGATGGAATAACCTTTATTCCTGGAATCGGATATGAGAAGACTACCACCTCTCAGGTGGTTAGAAGTGCTTACTGAGATGGCATATAAAAAGCACCTGGCATTTAGTAAGCCCTCAACCTTTCCCTGCCCCCTCAAGGTCACCCAGTGAACTAGAATCTGATTCAAATCCAGATTTTGGGTTTCCCTGACCCAGTGCACTCTCCTAGGTGAGAATAAATGGCAGTGCATTGAAGGAGAAAAAGTGGGTCCTTATAGCTCCCAGCCACACTCAGCCCTGTAAATGCGCCAGAACACAGAATTCTTGTCTGTGTCATCAAATTTCAAAGCGGAAAGTAAGAAACAGTTGGTTGTTTCTCAGGCTGAAGAGTACTGAGGTTTGAAGAAATGATAAAAAGCCCAAATGAGATCTGTCATCTTCAAGGTTTTAAGCTTTGTTTCCTTTTCCGGTAGAGTGTGTACATGTGTAAGTGTAGGTATGTGTAGGGAGCTCTTTGATGGTTCATTGTATTTCAATCTCTGTGTACTTCCAAACTAAGATCAACAAAGCTCTAGGAAATGTACTTGATTTGAAGAAAAGTCTAAAATCATTAACCTATTACGGTTCCTCAACTAATACAGTTTGTATTTAGTACGCTTCAGAACAGGGGATGAGAATTTCTTCGTTTTTCCTTTGAAAATACTAGAATCCTGAACTGTCCTGGCTCTTTTCCCTTGCTTTTTTGTTAAAAGCAAAATTCCCACCGCTTTGATCTACTGCTGGGGCCTCCCCTAGGTAGGAAGTAGGTACATTTTCTTCATTATACAAACGTGGGACAGGAGCGCATGGGTTGTTGAGTCCCACCTTCAGGGCTATCCGGTGGGGGAGAGGCGGACCCCGACTCCTGAGTCTGCGTGGGCCCTTTTTGTCTGACTCTTCTCAGGATGGTTAGGGCCATCTCTGCTGGGACTCACGGCAGCTCCTTACTGCCCTCAAGTTAACAAAAACTCTGCAGGAACTGAACCAGCTGATCTTTCTCCCTGACCCCTTCAGACTCCTAGAGCTTCAGCCAGACTGAGTTTCTTTCTGTATCCTCTGTGCTGTGATTAGTCGCTCAGTCATTTCTGATTCTTTATGACCCCATGGACTATACAGCCCAGCAGGCTCCTCTGTCTATGGGATTCTCCAGGCAAGAAACCTGGAGTGGGTTGCCATGCCCTCCTCCAGATGATCTTCCCAACCCAAGGATCAAACCCAGGTCTCCCACATTGCAGGCAGATTCTTCACTGTCTGAGCCACCAGGGAATCCCAGCCAAAATTTCCTGCCTGGGGGCTTGGCTGACCCTCTCCTCTGTCCACAGTCCCCATTCATCTTTTCTCTGGATGCCCCAACATCACCCCGTATCTCTGACATCAGCTCTTCCATGAAACTTAATGATTAAAAACCCAGACATTGGGGTAAGGTCTGGCTTCAAAAGGGGGCTCTGCGGCTCTTTAGCAGAGTAATTTGGAGTAAGCCATTTGTCACCTAAGTTCTCTCACTTAGTTTCTTTATGTATAAGATAAAGACAATAATAATTTTAAATCAGTGCTGCTTAAACACATAGTACATACGAATTCCTTGTAAAATTGTTAAAATGCCAATTCTGATCCAATAGTTATCCAGTGGTGCCCAAGTGCTGGCATTTCTAACCAGTTCTTATAGGTCCTAGAAACAACATTCTGAGTTGTAAGGCTTTTGAAGAGATGCTGAGAGAATAAAAGGAAATAACGCATGAAATGTGCTTAATGGTGTGCCCTTCAGACAGTCATGCTAAGTAAACAGTAGCTCCTGCTGTTTTTGTTGCCTTCTCTTGTGACTGGCTGATTCCCCCAGCTAGGGGGTCACATTTTTATTCTTTACACATGGGCTTTCCCTCTTTTATGGCACGGATCACTTTTTCCTTGTACTGTGGTTTTTGGGGGTGGGGGAAGTGGTGGTAGTGATAGCTTCATCTCCTGCCAGACCTGAGGGTGAGGTCTTTATATTATTTCTGACTCTCTCATAGTACTTACCACAGAGTCTTATACATAGCAAATGTTGACCACATACTTGGGTTTTCTTTACTTTCTTTTTTTTTTAATTCCACAAGGATCTGTCTCGAAGTGTGGATTCTACAGCTGAGGCTGTTCTAATACTGTACACCAGATAACTGATGATAGTGATCATTCATTCATTCAGTAAGTGTTTATTAAGCACCTACTATGGGCCAAGCATGGTTCTAGGCAGCTTACAAAGCAGCTTACATTTTACTCAGGGGAGACAGACCGTAAGTTGAAGCCTTAAATAAAACAATAAGCTCCTTGAGGGCAGAGAATGTCTAATTGGTTGCAGTGAATTTCTCTACAGCAGGTGTTCAGGTGCTGCGTCACGTGGCCACCCTGCATCTGCGTGTGCTGCCTCGCTCCTCACATAGGGTAGTCCCTATGCTGTAACTCGCTACTTCCTCCCATCCCCTGTACCCACCCCACACTCCACTCTCCCAAGAGCATTAGTGAGCTGCAGAGATGCCACTAGAGGTTTTATTCCTGACCCCAACTTGCTGACCCGTCATGATATGCAGTGATCTAAATGGCACAGCCGCCACCCTCTTGGAAGCAGTGGCAGCCTGAACGGCACAGCAGTGCTTCAGTTCCGGTGCCTTACGTTGACCAGAATTCTGTATGGTTTTCTCAGGGTATTTGCTCCCAGTCTCTCTCCACTTCATGCCATTTAGATGTTAGGTTGGCAAGGCATTGGTCACCTTCACTCTCTCTAGTGATCTCACGCCAGAGCTTTAAATGGCATTCTGGTCTCTGTTCAAATGTCACTTCCTTGGAGACCTTCCTTGACGTGGGCACACACACATATACCCCTTAGCCTGCTTTATTTGTCTTCTCAGCGTTTATGTTATTATTTTTTTAAATGTACTTTCTGTCCCTGAAGGTCTTGTTTACTGGTTGTTAGTACTTGGAACAGTGCCTAGCACAATATTAGACAATTGATGAATATTTGTTGAATAAATGATTTATTTTCCTTTGGAAATTCTCAAAATCCTCATGGAGGATAGCAAGATAGCCATTGTGAGCCTGTTTACAGATAAGGAAACAAGCTCACAGATGTTAAAGGATTTACCTCAAGTCACGGGGCTAGGAAGGGAGAGAGTCTACTTGTTGAGAGCCAGGTTTCATAGGATTCATCTCCCAAGGGAATGGCCCCTGCTTTCCCCACTGAGACTGGGGACACTCAGGTGGCCCAGAGGCATGTGGATCCCTCCAGTGTGGTTAGGTAGGGACCTCACAGAAACCTTGAGTTCTCACACTCTTGGAAACACATTTTAAAAGGAATAGTTTGAGCCCTGCCTCAGGACCTGCTCCCTCCCATCTAAACAGATTCCCATTGTTATCAGTTATTTACAGGCACAAGCCCTGGGGAACATTTGTTACTTTTAATTCTATGGCTCAGAAGCCCCAGTGACAAAGAAAAGGGGGAGAGGGCAAAACTTGTATACTTTTCTTAAAATTGAAATATAGCCGGTTTAAAATATTGCATTAGTTTCAGGTATACAGAGTGATTTAGTTATTTATTTTTTAGATTATTTTCCATTATGTTGCTGTAAGATACTGAATATAGTTCTCTGTGCTCTATGGTAAATTCCTATTGCCTGTCTACTTTATGTATGAGTGCCGAGTGCTAAGTCGCTTCAGTTGCATCCGACTCTTTGTGACCCTATGGACCTAGCCTGCCAGGTTCCTCTGTCCATGGGGATTCTCCAGGCAAGAATACTGGAGTGGGTTGCCATGCCCTCCTCCAGGGGATCTTCCCAACCTAGGGATCAAACCCATGTCACTTAGTCTTCTGCATTGGCAGGCCGGTCCTTTACCACTAGCGCCACCTGGGAAGCCCACTCTATGTATAGTATGATAGTTTGTTGATCTCATACCCATAAATTACTCCCCCCAACCCTGCCCTTTGGTAGCCATAAATTTGTTTGCTGCTGCTGGTGCTGCTAAATTGCTTCAGTCGTGTCCGACTCTGTGCGACCCCATAGACGGCAGCCCACCAGGCTCCCCTGTCCCTGGGATTCTCCAGGCAAGAACACTGGAGTGGGTTGCCATTTCCTTCTCCAATGCATGAAAGTGAAAAGTAAAAGTGAAGTCACTCAGTCGGGTCCGACTCTAGTGACCCCATGGACTTCAGCCTAGCAGGCTCCTCCGTCCATGGGATTTTCTAGGCAAAAGTACTGGAGTGGGGTGCCGTTGCCTTCTCCAAATTTGTTTTCTATGTGAGTCTATTTCTGTTTTGTGTATATATTTATTTGTATTATTTTGTAGATTCCACATGTAAGTGGTACCATATATTTGTCTTTGTGTGACTTACTTCACTAAGTATGATATTCTCTATCGAGTCCATCCATGTTGCTGCAGATGGCTGAGTAATATTGCATAGTTGCTCAGTTGTGTCCAACTCTTTGCAACCCCATGGACTGTAGCTTGTCAGGCTCCTCTATCCATGGAATTTTTCAGGCAAGAGTACTGGAGAGGGTAGCCATTCCCTTCTCCAGGGGATATTCCCAACCCAGGGACTGAACCTAGGTCTCCGCATTGCAGGCAGATTCCTTATGGTCTGAGCCACCAGGGAAGTCGTAATGGCCAAGAATTTTCCATATACGCCATATCTTAAGCCAGTCATGTGTTGATGGGCACTTGGAATGCTTCCTTATCTTGGCTAATGTAAATAATGCTGCTGTGAACATTGGGGTGCATGCATCTTTTCAAATTAAAGTTTTCTCTAGATATATACCCAGGAGTGGGATTGAAGGATCATATGGTAGCTCTATTTTTAGTTTTTTAAGGAACCCCCGTGCTGTTTTCCATAGTGGCTGCACCAATTTATATTCTGACCTACAGTGTAGGAAGAGTCTGTTTTATCCACACCCTCTCCAGCATTTTTTATTTGTAGAGTTTTTGATGATGGCCATTCTGACTGTGTGACATGATACATCATTGTGGTTTGGATTTGCATTTCTCTAATTAGCAATGTTGAGCATCTTTTCATGTGCCTGTTGACTATCTATATGTCTTCTTTGGAGAGATGTCTATTTAGGTCTTTTGTCCATTTTTTGATTGGGTAGTTTTGGTTTTTGTTTCATTTTAATATTGAGTTGTATGAGTTGTTTGTGTTATTTTGGGCATTAACCCCTTATCAGCCACATTGCACATATTTTCTCCTTTTGTAGATTGTCTTTTCATTTTGTTGATGGTTTCCTTTTTTGTGCAAAAGTGAAATGTTGCTTTTATTTCTTTTGCCTTGCGAGACTGATGTAAGAAAACATTGCTATGATTTATGTCAGAGAATGTTTTGCCTGTGTTCTCTTGTGGGAGTTTTATGGTGTCATGGCTTACCTTTAGGTCTTTAAACCATGTTGAGTTTATTTTTGTATGTACTATGAGGGAGTGCTCTAGTTTCATTGATTGACATGTTGCTGTCCATCTTTCCTCACACCACTTGTTGAGGAGACTGTCCTTTCTCCATTGTATATTCTTGGCTTCTTTGTCATAAACTAATTTGACTGTAGGTGTGTGGGTTTGTTTCTGGGCGCTCAAGTCTGTTCCATTGGTCTATATGGCTGTTTTTGTGCCAGTGCTATACTGTTTTGATTGCTATATCTTTGTAATATAGTCTGAAGTCTGAAAGGGTTGTATTTTCAACTTTGTTCTTTTTTCTCAGAATTGGCACTCAGAATTGCTTTGACAATCCTGGATCTTTTGTGGCTCCATATAAATTTTAGGATTATTTGTTCTAGTTCTGTGAAAAATATAATTTTTCACAGGTATTTTGATAAGAATTGCATTAAACCTGTAGATTGCTTTGAGTTGTATGGCCATTTTAATAGCATTTATTCTTCCAGTCCAAGAGCGTTGGACAGTTTTCCATTTCTTTGAATCATCTTCAGTTTCCTTTATCAGTGTATTATAGCTTTCAACATACCTGTCTTTCACTTCCTTCGTTAAGTTTATTCCTAAATTGTTTTTTGTTTGCTTTTGACCTTGTTTTAAACAGGGTTGTTACTTTCTGTTTCTGATATTTCATTGATAGTATAAAGAAATGTAACAGATTTCCCTATGTTAATCTTATATCCTGCTACCTTGCAAAATTTATTTACTCTAATAGTTTTTATGTGGAGACTTTGTATAGAGAGAGTATCTTGTCATCTGCAAATAGTGACAGTTTTACCTTTTTTCCAATTTGGATACCTTTTATTTTCTTTGTTATCTGATTTCTGTGGCTAGAGCTTCCAATACAATGTTGAATAGAAGTGGTGAGAGTGGGTATCCTTGTCTTATTCCTGAATTTAGTGGGAAGGCTTTCAGCTTTTTACTGTTCAACTTTTTACTGTTTATTATGTTGGATGTGGGTTTACCATAAATATTAATAACTTTTATTATGTTGAGATATAGTCCTATACCTACCTTAGTGAGATTTTTTTTTATTATGAATAGATGTTGGGTTTTATCAAATGCTTTTTCTGTGTATATTGAGATGATCTTGTGGGAATATGTATATATTTTTAAGTGTTACCTGGTTATAGAAATCCCTGTTGCTGCATGGATCCCCATGGATTAATGTTGTAAAGATATAGTAAATAATGCCAAATGGAACAACAGAGAATGTGACATTTGCATGAAAGGAAATCCTCTCTGAGCTCAGAGAGCTCCTCAAGGGAGACTTATCAGCTGCAGTGAACATTGGGGTACGTGTATTTCTTCTGATTACAATTTGCTATGGTTATACAGTCAGGATTGGGATTGCTGGATACTTCTATACTCTTCTCCTTAGTGGTTGTACCAATTTATGTTCCCACCATCAGTGTAGGAGAGGTTCCTTTTCTCCACACCCTCTCTAGCATTTATTGTTTGTTGACTTTTTGATGATGGCTGTTGGCCATTCTGACTGGTGTGAGGTAATACTTCACAGTGGTTTTGATTTGCATTTCTCTAATAATTAGTGATTTTGAGCATATTTTCATGTTCTTCTTGGCTATCTGTACGTCCTCTTTGGAGAAATGTCTTCTGCCCGTTTTTGATTGGGTTGTTTGTTTTTTTGATACTGACATGCATGAGCTGTTTGTATATTTTGGAGATTAATCCCATGTTGGTCACTTCACTGGCAAATATTTTTTTCTATTATTTGAGTGTGTTTTTTTTTCATTTTGTTTATGGTTTCCTTTGCTGTGCAAAAGGTTTTATGTTTAATTCGGTCCCATTTGTCTATTTTTGTTTTTATTTTCATGACTCTAGGAGGTGGATCCAAAAAGATACTGCTGTGATTTACATCAAAAAGTGTTCTGTGTTTTCCTCTTAAAAATTATATAGCAGCTGGTCTTCCATTTAGATTTCTAATCCGTTTTGAGTTTGTGTATGGTGTTAGAGAATGTTTGAATTTCATTCTTTTATATTTAGCTGTCTAGTTTTCCTAGCATCACTTATTGAAGAGACTGTATCTCTCCCTTATATATCCTTGTCTCCTTGACATAGATTAATTGGCCATAGGTGCTAGGTTCATTTCTGGGCTTTCTGTCCTGTTTGATTTATTGGTTTATACTTCTTTTTTTGTGGGTGCCACTACCATACTATTTTGATTAGTGTAGCTTTGTAGTATAGTCTGAAATCAAGGTGCCTGATTCCTCCATCCCCATTTTGCTTTCATAAGATTGCTTTGGCTATTCAGAGTCTTTTATGTTTCCATGAAAATTTTAAAAATCCTTGTTCCAGTTCTGTGGAAAATGCCATTGGTAATTTGACAGGTATTGCATTGAATCTGTAGATTGCCTTAGGTAGTATAGTCATTTTGACAGTATTGATTCTTCTGATTCAAGAACATGGTATATCTTTCCATCTGTTTGTGTCATCTTCAATTTCTTTCATCAGGATCCAATAGTTTTCAGAGCACAGGTCTTTTGCCTCCTTGTGTGTATGTCTGTATGTCTTAGTTGCTCAGTTCAGTTTAGTTCAGTCACTCAGTCACGTCCGACTCTTTGCTACCCCATGGACTGCAGCACGCCAGGCCTCCCTGTCCATCACCAATTCCCAGAGTTTACTCAAACTCCTGTCTATTGAGTCAGTGATGCCATCCAACCATCTCATCCTCTGTCGTCCCTTTCTCCTCCCACCTTCAATCTTTCCCAGCATCAGGGTCTTTTCAAATGAGTCAGCTCTTCACATCAGGTGGCCGAAGTATTGGAGTTTCAGCTTTAACATCAGTCCTTCCAAGGAATATTCGGGACTAATTTCCTTTACAATTGACTAGTTGGATCTCCTTGCAGTCCAAGTCCCACAGGAGTCTTCTCCAACACCACAGTTCAAAAGCATCAATTCTTTGGCGCTCAGCTTTCTTTATAGTCCAACTCTCACATCCATACATGACTACTGGAAAAACCATAGCCTTGACTAGACGGACCTTTGTTGGCAAAGTAATGTCTCTGCTTTTTAATATACTATTTGCTGCTGCTGCTAAGTCGCTTCAGTCGTGTCCAACTCTGTGCGACCCCATAGACGGCAGCCCGCCAGGCTCCCTTGTCCCTGGGATTCTCCAGCAAGGACACTGGAGTGGGTTGCCATTTCCTTCTCCAATGCATGAAAGTAAAAAGTGAAAGTGAAGTCGTTCAGTCGTGTCCAACTCTTCAAGACCCCATGCGTGGACTGCAGCCTACCAGGCTCCTCCATCCATGGGATTTTCCAGGCAAGAGTACTGGAGTGGGGTGCCATTGCCTTCCCCAATATACTATCTAGGTTGGTCATAACTTTCCTTCCAAGGAGTAAGTGTCTTTTAATTTCATGGCTCCAGTCACCATCTACAGTGATTTTGGAGCCCAGAAAAAATAAAGTCTCTCACTGTTTCCATTGTTTCCCTATCTATTTGCCATGAAGTGATGGGACCAGATGCCATGATCTTAGTTTTCTGAATGTTGAGCTTTAAGCCAACTTTTTCATTCTCCTCTTTCACTTTCATCAAGAGGCTTTTTAGTTTCTCTTCACTTTCTGCCAGAAGGGTGGTGTCATCTGCATAACTGAAGTTATTGATATTTCTCCTGGCAATCTTGATTCCAGCTTGTGCTTCTTCCAGCCCAGCATTTCTCATGATGTACTCTGCCTGTAAAATTAAAAGTTAGTTGCTCAGTCAGGTTCAACTCTTGCAATCCCATGGACTTGTAGCCCACCAGGCTCCTCTGTCCATGGGATTCTCTAGGCAAGAATACTGGAGTGGGTTGCCATTTCCTTCTCCAGGGGATCTTCCCAACCCAGGGATCAAATCCAAGTCTTGTGCACTGCAGGCAGATTCTTTACTGTCTGAGCCACCAGGGAAGCCCCTTTGCCTCCTTAGGTAAGTTTATTAATAGGTATTTTATTCTTTCTGATGCAATGGTAAATAAAATTGTTTCCTTAATTTCTCTTTCTGATCTTTTGTTGTTAGTGTATAGCAATGCAAGAGATTTCTGTGTCCTGCAACTTTACCGAATTCATTGATTAGCTCTAGTATTTTTCTGGTAGCATCTTTAGGATTTTGTAAGTATAGTATCATGTCATCTGCAAACAATGATAGTTTTACTTCCCTTCCAGTTTGGATTCCTTTTATTTCTTTTTCTTCTGTGATTGCTGTGGCTAGGACTGTGTTGAATAAAAGTGGCAAGAGTGGACATCCTTGTCTTGTTTCTGATCTTGGAGGAAATGCTTTCACCTTTCCACTGTTGAGGACAATGTTAGCTTTGGGTTTGTTATGTAGAGTTATGTAAGTTCCCTCTGTGCCCACTTTTTGACGAGAGTTTTTTTTAAACCACAGATGGGTGTTGAATTTTGTCAAAAGCTTTTTCTGCATCTTTTGAGATGATCATATGCTTTTTATCCTTCAATTTTTTCATGTGGTGTATCACACTGATTGTTTTGCATTTATTGAAAAGTCTTTGCATCCCTGGGATAAATCCCACTTGGTCATGATGTATGGTCCTTTTAATATGTTGTTGGATTCAGTTTGCTAGTATTTTGTTAAAGATTTTTGCATCTATGTTCATCAGTGATATTGCCCTGTAGTTTTCTTTTCCTTTTTTGTTTGGTATCTTTGTCTGGTTTTGATATCAGAGTGATGGTGGCCCCATAGAATGATTTTGGAAGTATTCCTTCCTCTGCCATTTTTTGGAATAGTTTCAGAAGGACAGGTGTTAACTCTTCTCTAGATGTTTGCTAGTATTCGCCTGTGAAGCCATCTGGTCCTGGACTTTTGTTTTTGGAAGTTTCTTAATCATGGTTTCAATTTCAGTACTTGTGATTGGTCTGTTTTTATATTTTTCTATTTCTTCCTGGTTCAGTCTTGGAAGATTGTTCCTATCTATGAATTTGTCCGTTTCTTCTAGGTTTCCCATTGTATTGGCATAGTTGCTTGTAGTAGCCTCTTACGATCCTTTGTATTTCTATCATGTCAGGGGATGTTTTAAGGAAGGGGACCATAAGCAGGATGGACAAAAACCTCTTTTGTTCTGTGTCTGTGTCCCAGGTGACCATGGAGGCTGGCGGCCTCCCCCTGGAGCTGTGGCGTATGATCTTGGCCTACCTGCCCCTTCCCGACCTGGGCCGCTGCAGCCTGGTGTGCAGGGCCTGGCGTGAACTGATCCTTAGTCTCGACAGGACTCGCTGGCGGCAGCTGTATCTGGGCTGTGCTGAGTGCCGCCACCCCAACTGGCCCAACCAGCCCGATGTGGAGCCTGAGTCTTGGAGGGAGGCCTTCAAGCAGCATTACCTTGCCTCCAAGACCTGGACCAAGAACGCTGCCATCTTGGAGACCTCTGTCTGCTTTTCTCTATTTCGCCGGAGGAGGATGCGCCGGACCCTGAGTGTCGGGCCAGGCCATGAGTTTCACAGCCTAGGCAGTGCCCTGGCCATGTCCAGCCTGTTTGACCGAATCCTGCTGTTCCCAGGTCTGCATGAAGAGCAAGGTGAAATCATCCTGAAGGTGCCTGTGGAGATTGTAGGCCATGGGAAGCTAGGTGAAGTGGCCCTGCTGGCCAGCATTGACCAGCAGTGCTCGACCACACGCCTGTGTAACCTTGTCTTCATGCCAGCCTGGTTCTCACCCTTCATGTTTAAGGTGGGTGTCGACCTCCGATGCATGGCCTCTCCCAGCCTGACCCTGAGTCTTGGCCTCTTCTCGGTGGGTTTGTAACCCCTTTTTTGTTGGAATTGAGAGTTCAGTCATTATTCCTATAACACAGTCCTCTGAGTTCTACACCAGTTGAGAAGGAGGCACGGGGATCAGTAAAGATCTACATTCTGCTTTGTTCCCTCACTGGAGGTCAAAATTGCCTTGTACTTCTTCCCTTCCAAACTGGACCAACTGGGGCCACAGGTACAGCAGCCAGGTGGGAAAGCCAGGTTCTAGGAGCATGCCGCATGGTGACAGGCAGCATTCCCAGAGAGATGGCCAAAGAGGGGACGCTCTGCAGGCCAGGGACCTTCAGCACGTTAGCCCCACTCTGGGGAGGGTCAGGGAAGGTCTGGCTTTTGCCAAGAGTGACTGGAGAGAGAGTCGGAAAATATCAGAACAACATATTCCTTCTAGAAACAGAGCAGTTGTTTTCAGAGACAAGCACGGTAGCTTTTGGTAGCTCCTGGCAGAACAGTCTGCAGCTGTTACATCGCTTAGAAACTGGTTACAGTGCATGGATTTTGTACCTTGTCAACAAAAACTACACCACCACTATTCTACCGGTAACAACCAGATTATCTGTCAGGTTCATAATGATATTTGTGCCACCGGTCATTTACGATGCACTTACTGGGTGCCAGGCATGTCCTTACAGCATGATTAAGATGGGTAGTGTCAGCTGGCTTTATAGACAAGCGAACAGAGCCTCAGCAAGGGTCTCAGACTTTGTAAGGGACAGAACTAGGGTTCAAAACCTGTAATCATAATATAGGTGACTTTGCATCAGTGGTCTCACAACAATCTTGTGGTAGACAGAGGAGATGTGTCCCCATTCTGCAGATGAGGGGCACTGAGGCTCAGAGACACTGAATAACTTTCTCAAGTGGTAATTAGGTTAGACCTCAAATCTAGGCCTTTGAGCCTAAGCACTTTTGAAATTACATTGTACTGTCTTCCTTGAAGCTTGAAAGGCTGCTTGCTAATTAGACCTAGAAGATTTCAGAAGGACTGATGAGGTCTTCCACTGCTGATCTACAGACCCAGAAGAATCGTTCATTTCCATACCCTTCACATTTCATAGACATTTATTCTTGGAGTAAGATGTTCATTTCAGCCTCTGCTTCCCCCTCATCAATGTAGCCACAGATCTTCAAGGGGTAGGTCTTGGCCATAGATGTCTTTGTAGCTCAGCCCACTTCCTGCCTCAGGGCTTGGCATATATTAGTGCTCAGTCCATGATTGTCTTTTAACTAACAACAGGACAAGGGGCCAGAATCACCCTGCCTGAAAAAATGCCAAGGCCAGGGTGATTTCACAGCTGTTTTATATGACTTTTGAGGAGAACCCTGGCAGTGGCTTTGCATCTCTAGAGAGCCAGTGTTTTTCTACAGAGAGGACCAAGTAAGAGAAAATAGACTTAAATTGCATCAAGAAAAAGTTAGGTTAGCCCTAGGGAAGAACTAACAGGTTTAGGGGAGTTAAGTTCTGGAACAAGCTCTCAAGGGAGATCACTGCTGGAGAATGTAAAATTGTCCAAGGATTACTGAACAGGATCATGGGACACTCCCTCCTTTTATGGTTCAAATATATCTCATGGAACTTGGTGTGAAATCCAGAAACAGTTCTTCTTCAGAAATACAGAGCAGCCAGGCCTCACTGTCAGGCCTGCAGAGCTGAGGGCTCAAGTAAGTTGCGCTGTGGGGCTCAGCACTCCCCTGCCCCAGAGGACTCTGCTCTCCATGGTGATAATAGCTGGCTTTTCTCACATGCCATCTTTGTGCCTGGCTCCATGCCTGGTGCTTTGTTAGCTTGTGAGCCCTGTACTGTAGACAGAGAAACTGAGGCTTGGAGCAGTGACATGTCGGCCTGAGGTTACACCCTTGGGAGAGGCAGAGCTGGGAGCTGGGCCCTGCGGCCAGACCTCAGAGCCCCGCGCTCTTTAGCCTCTGTGCTGCGGGCTGTGGCAAGCCTGCTGTCTCCAGCTCTAGTTGTGCACCAGCTTTAGTTCCCACGCAGACTCCCAACACCTGTGTCGGGGCCTCCCACTGCTGGCACAGCCCCTCCTGGCCACCTTGGCCTCTGTCAGCCCTCCCACTTCGCCGGCTCCATCCTGAGTCCAGACACTAGGCTGGCCTCTGATGAGCTGCAGTCCACAGGCTCAGGGGAGGCTGGCTTGCAGGGCCAAGGGAGGATGACAGTGAAGGGAGAGTGCTTTGGAGGGTGAGACCCAGAGAAGTGCCACGTGATGGGACACAGTCTCTGTGAAACTGAGGCACCACGTGGGACCCTTACCCATCAGAGGGCTTGGTAAAGTTGGGCTTGCATCCCAGCCAGCTCCTGGGTCTGTAGAAATTAGAAGCTTCCCCATCATTTCTAATCATCCCTAGAGTGATAGTTTCCTGGTTCATCTCCAGTATTAACATGTGTCAATTCCATTTCCCCCATCCCTCTGAGCATTCAGCATCTTCCCCCTTCTGCAGGTCACCCCCACACTCCTTATTCTAAGTGCTTCATGAGCATTGGTAGCATTTATTTGAGATTTGGGGAGTTGGGGAAGGGCCCTGCTGCAGAGTGAACTTCTCTGCCGTTCTCCATCTCCACTCTTGCCCCCGCCCTTTGGGACTGGAGGGAGAGAAGGGCAGGCAGCTTCCTTCATGCAGAGCAGCTCCCAGTTCCTCCGGGGCTGGCAGACATGCACCCTGTGGGGAAGGGAACGTGACCAGCAGGACAGAAGGCCTCTTGAGGTGCCACCCCCTCTGGAGCAGACAGAGCTCTGACAAGCAAAACAGATCTTATCCCTGTTACACACACTGTCTCTCGCTCTCTCATCTCCCAGACAACTTCAGGTCACGTCCAGTTTGACAACTGCAACTTCGAGAATGGGCACATCCAGGTCCACGGCCCAGGCACCTGCCAAGTGAAGTTTTGCTCCTTCAAGAACACTCATGTCTTTCTGCACAACGTGCCCCTGTGTGTCCTGGAAAACTGTGAATTCGTGGGCAGTGAAAACAACTCGGTGACTGTCGAGGGCCACCCATCCTCAGAGAACAACTGGGCCTACACGCACCTCTTAGGGCTCATCAGGTCCTCTCCTGGCGTGCTCCCCACCGAGGACTCGGACTCTTTAATGTCCCTTGACCTGGAGAGCAGGGACCAGGCCTGGAGCCCAAGGACCTGTGGCATTGTCATTGAAGGCAGCCAGAGCCCCACTAGCCCAACCACCGGCTCCCCCAGGGCTGGCTCACAGGATGCAGAGGTGGGCAGCAATGGGGAAAGGGTGGCCCGGACCCCAGACAGCAGCGATGGAGGCCTGAGTCCCAGTGGTGAGGACGAGGACGAGGACCAGCTCACGTACAGACTGTCCTACCAAGTGCAGGGCCCACGGCCAGTCCTGGGGGGCTCTTTTTTGGGCCCACCGCTGCCTGGAGCCTCCATCCAGCTGCCCAGCTGCCTGGTGCTGAACTCCCTGCAGCAGGAGCTGCAGAAGGACAGGGAGGCCATGGCACTGGCCAGCTCCGTGCAGGGCTGCCTCATCCGCAAGTGCCTCTTCCGGGACGGCAAGGGAGGTGTCTTTGTTTGCTCTTATGGCCGAGCCAAGATGGAAGGAAACATCTTCCGGAACCTGACTTACGCGGTGCGGTGTATACATAATAGCAAGGTGCTGTCATAGGCTTACTGTGCAGACCCATGAGGCCTCACTGGGTCACCAGGAACATGATTTTTGAGTGGTGAGAGGGCTTCAGTGGTTGTATGCTGGAGGGCTTGGATAGAGCTAGTCTGTATTTTCTAAAAAGTCATCATCTCTTAAGCTTATAATACACACTTGCCTCATGTCCATCATCTGACTTGAATGAGGCAGAGCTGTCCTGGTAAGGAGTTTCTGGTATCCGCATTCATCCTTAGTCTTGGGTAGGTGTGTCCATGGGTTTAGGACCTTGGCAGTGGGCCCTCTGCAGTGGTCCTGCCTCACCTCATGCACTAGGAGGGGAATTCTAACCCTCAATACCAAAACATTTTCTTCCCACATCCCTGAGGGATAAAGGGTTTATTGTTTTTCTGTCTTCCACCCCCCCACCCCCACCCCATGAGAGCCACGGGGTTTGCAGCTCTTCACCCAACTGCTTGAAGCTTGTTCTCTGGGAAAATTAGGGGGGAAATCCAAGAGGGGCTTAGTGCTTTTTCCAAAGTGACTGTTCTTTCCCGCCAAGTGCCCAGCAGAAGGGAGGCATCTCTGGCCTCTTGTCTGGCCCTCAGCCTTTCTCCATGAGCAGCTGGCATGGTCTGTGGAGAAGTGAATAGATGCAGCTTCTCCCGGGGCTTCTGTGCTCTTACTGATTCACACTTGGCTTTTAACAAGTTGTGAAAACAGTTACCCAAACTTTTCTTTCTGGCTAGCATGGCACCTGTGTCTTTTCAAACAAGCAGGTAGTCCCATCTCATGTCCTTGGAGGTGCCTTTTTCCCTTAGGTTCCAGGCTCGTTGGTGGTCCTGCAACCTCAGCTCTCATGGATTCAGAGATTCTTCTTGTGGGAGCAATACTCTTTCTAACTTTCTCCATTATAAGCAGAAAGCATCTCCTTGAAATTGTACTTGCATTACACTTTACCCCTCCCAGGACTTAACTCTAATGTAATATATTGTTTATTGTTAGTACACAATTTGCCTTCACATACTATATTGTATTATGAATACACAGTTTTTAAAAAAACATACATTTTAAGTTTTTATATAATTATTAAATATAAAAAGAAAGTGTAAGTGGCAGTACGCCCTCTTAATAAGCTGTGTGCCGGCTTATGGTGTCTTCCCTATCCCTATACCAACGTTTCTAAATGTCTCTTAGTTTGGAATTCCAGTGGGTTTTCCACCCCAAGATAATACATTAAGAGAGATGCAGAGTGGGCAAGAATGGGTATTTGTCTTACAAGTAAAAAGCCAAAGGGAAGGTGGGCAAGGAGCGCCTGTGAGTTACCTTACCCTCTAGCACTTCCTTAGGCAGGTGAAGTCCAGCAGAAGTGCCTATGGGATTGGCACTTGGTTCCGTTTAAAGTAGCTGTGCCCTCAGACCTCTGGGGAACTCTTCACGTGGAGTTAGCAGCCTGCCTAATCCTATCTCATCTAAGCATCACTTCCATCCTGCTCTGAGGCTGGGGATGTGGAGCCCAGGGCCAAGCTTCCATCCAGGGTTTAGTGAAGGACAGGTATGAGGTTGGTACAGAGGCTGCAGGTCCAAACCGGAAAGGGTGTCGAGATGCTCCCTCCTTGTGAGCTCATGGCGAGAGCCACTGAGCTGGAGTCAGGCAGATCTGCACAGACCAGACAGGAAGGAGGAAACTCAGGTGCCCCCTGAGCAGGTTTTAAAAAATAGCCTTTGTGACCAGAAAATGAATGGCTGTTTCTTCTCTGCCTAGATCATCATGCTCAGGAACCACATTCACCACTGCAGAGCATCGGGCATCTTTCTTCGGTTGGAGGGTGGAGGCCTGATTGCTGGCAACAACATCTGCCACAATGCGGAGGCCGGCGTGGACATCCGGAAGAAGTCCAACCCTCTCATTCTGGTACTTCCTCCGTCTTGGTGCCCCTTGCAGGGTGGCTCATAGTTCTCAGAAACCTTTTCTAGGATGTCTAAGCAAATGCTACCATTTTAAATTCCTGTTGCTTCCTGCTTTTAAGTCATTCCTGTCCTTTCCTCTGTGGGTCCTAGTGACTCTGGTCTCTTCCTCCATGTGTTGAAGGTGACTTTGGATAAATCACATCCCTGAAGTCTTCCCCCAGCAAGGATGAGGACCCAGCAGACAGGGAAGTTCACAGGGCCTTCCTTCCTACAGCTCTGATATGCTCCTGTGGGTTTTGAGTTCAGTAAAAATAAAGATATGATGTCTGCCCTGAAAAACACTTGGTTACCCTGGTGAGTCTGCCAAATCCTTCAGGGGAAAATCTGGAAACCAGTAAGAATAGGAGCTCCTGCAGCAGGAAACACTTTAAAGCAAACTTGAACTTTGTTTTTGTGAAATAGTTTTGGAAAAGAAACAGCTAGCTTCTTGGTTTAAATATATGATTGTATTTAGGGTGTAAATTAGAAGAGTGAAACAATTATAATTTATTATAACCTAAGATTTTAACCACCATGCAAAAGGCAACTAACTGGGAAACAGAAAAGCTAGGTTTCAGATCCGGCTCTGCCACAAATGTACTGTGTGACCCTGGGCCTCTTTCCCCGTTTGCTCAGAGGAGTTTGGCAGAAATACCTCCAAAGGTCCTTGTAGCTCGTATACCTTCTGGTGGCCTCCTGCCTCATGGGAAACCTAAGCTCCCTGGGGCTACACCTTCCACAGTCCCCCTCCCTTCCCTGGGTGGTCCCTGAGGCCTGTGCTTAGTCAGTGTTCCCACATATTGGGGCTCCGCCCCCGGGGCCCTGGGGTAATGTGGCCTTGATAATGATCATGCTCTTTGGAGGCTCAGAAATTTTCAGTACTGTGCATTGTAGATGAAGGCAAGAGCCCTCAGCATTAAGTGTCAGGATGTAACTATTAATACATCCCAAGAGTCTGGGTGGGGTAGACTCCTCTCTCGGGAGTCTCTCTGACAGGTATCCATGTGTGCACCTGTGCAGAGAGGGCAGGGCCACGCCCGGTCCATTCACTTTGTTTTGTGCTTGGGATCCTGCAGTGACGTGTTTTCCTCTGCTGACGCATCCTGGCCCTGCTGTGGGGCAGCACTGAGCCCTCTGCTGCTCACCGGCATGTCTGATCTGCCTTCTGTGGTGTCTCCTGTTCACCTGCAGTGTAACCAGATCCACCACGGCCTTCGCTCCGGCATTGTTGTCCTTGGCAATGGGAAAGGCATCATCCGGAACAATCAAATCTTTTCAAACAAGGAGGCTGGCATTTACATCCTGTACCACGGAAATCCAGTTGTGAGGTATGTATGTGCCTCTGTACTCAGACCATCTGCTCACCCATGGTCCCTTTCTTCCTCTTTCATCGCTGCTTCCCTGCTTCCTGTCTTTGCTTCATTTGAAACCATTTTTGTTTACTAAAGCAACTGTATACATGCAAGCAGAGAAGAGACAGGCTTCACTCACAATCCCACCTCAGTAACACAGCCTTCTGTGTTATATTATCTGTATTCTGTGCTTTTGTGTCTGTGTTCCCTTCCAGTTAATTATGTGGGGCCATTCTATTCAGCAGGCATTATTGGGCACTTCTAATAATGATAACAAAGGTAAACCAGGTAGACTCTGCTCCCTTGGAGCTTACTCTAGTCTGGAGGAAGACATGTGTGTCCAGAAATAATGCTAAGATAGGACTGGCATAGAGGTTTCAACTCACTTGACAACTCTGATCGGTTGTTAGTGGCTACCTGGGATGCTGTATTAAGATTGGAGGCTACATCTGACCTCAGCACGGAAGCATGCCGTGATCCATCACTGGTATAAGCTGTAGGTAGTGGGGCTGCGGATCTGCCCTCCCACCCATCATGTGGTGCAGGCTGTGATAAATGCTGTCAAAGTGGTACCGAGAGGGGGAGTTATTCTGATGAGGGGACTGTGGGGAGCCTCATTTGGGAGCTGGCATTGGGATTAAGACTTTGAAATACGGGTAGGACTTGGCCTCTCATGGAACTGGGGAGTAGACACTCCTAGAGAAGGAAGTGGTGTGAGCACAGGCAGCTGAACATAGCAGAGTCAGGGAGCACACAGTCCTCTGGGGCTTGAGAAAAAGTCTCACACAAGTTGTGACATTGCTGTAAAACATCTCAAGTTGGGACTGTCCCAGATCATCTTGGGTCCTGTGGTCACTGCAGCCTGAGTGTTTATATCCCCGTGGCAGTCCATCTCTGCCGGGAAGTGTGCTAGAAAGCCTTGGGCCAGATGAGGAAGGCTTTATGTAGTCCAGTGGGAAAGGTGGAGTTTATTCTGTCTAGATAAGGGGGGATCACTAAAGGTTTTGAGTGGAAGACTCACATGTTATGTCTGTGCTTTACAAAAATAACTGGAATTACTGTGCAGCAAATATAGTCTGAGAGTTTTCCCCTGCATTATCCTGTGTGTACTTTTCCATGTTGTTGAAGGATCTTATATTTATCACTTTGGTCAGTTTCAGAACATTCCTCATTTTTGAACCAGTCCTATTACTGTTAGGCTTCTATTTTTTCACTATTGTAGGCAGCTTGGTTTTGTTTGTTGTTTAGTCACTAAGTTATGTCCGACTCTTTTGCGACCCCATGGACTGTAGCCCACCAGGCTCCTCTGTCCATGGGATTTCCCAGGCAAGAATACTGGAGTGGGTTGCCATTTCCTTCTCCAATAGGCAGCTTACTAAAAACAATTAGTGATCACATGATTATGGAGCTGTTTTCCCATCTTTTACATTATTGCCTTAAAATAAGAGTATGGGTTTGCATGTGTGCATATTATTCATTAAACACACATTTAGGTGTTTACTCCATCTAAGGGGGTTAGCAGTATAAAGGATGTATGAACAGTCTCTGCTCTGTGAAGTGTTTGGTGTCATTCTGCAGATGGGAGCTGTAAGGGAAGGACCCACTAAAGTGAGCATTTTTATACGTCTTCATGCAAGTGCAGAAGGAAACCAGTCATGATTGCAGCTGAGTGAGTCAGGACAGGGCACGTGGGGTGCTGACATTTGAGCAGTGCTCAGATGGTAAAGAATCTGCCTCCAATGCAGGAGACCCAGGTTCAATCCCTGGGTCAGGAAGATGCCCTGGGAATGGCAACCCACTCCAGTATTCCTACCTGGAAAATTCCATGGACAGAAGAGCCTGGCAGGCTACAGTCCATGGGGTTGCAAAGAGTTGGGTGTGACTAAGCGACTAACACTTTACTTTTTACTGAAGGACAAATAGGATTTTATGGCCTCAGAAAGGCATTACAAGCCTGGGGCAGTGAAATTTGGAGTATGACCTGGGAAAGTGGTGGGAAAAGTGTGGTATGTCTGGGCATAAGGTCAGCCTACAAAATGGGGTTGATGCTGGAACATGGAGGAACTCGAATACCACGTGTGGTAGGTAGAATAATGGCCCCCAAATCTATGCATTTTCTAATCCTTGGAACCTGTGCATAGAATGCCTACAAGGCAGAAGAGACTGTGCAGATGTGATAAGGGTGCTGAGATGGGGAGAGTACCCTGCGTGATCCAGGTGGGCCCAGTGTAATCACAGGGTCCTTAGAAGAGGGAAGCAGGAGAGTCAGAGAAGGAAATGTGTCAACAGAGGCAAGGCCAGAGGAATGAGGCCACAGACCAGGAAGCCTGGGCCGCCTCTAGGAGCTGGAAAGGTCAGAAACAGATGCTTTCCGAGTCTCCAGAAAAAAGGCGGGTCTACTGGCACCTTGATTTAGCCCTGTCAGACCCATTTTGGACTTCTGACCTCCTAAACTGGAAGATAATAAACTCGTGTTGTTCTAAACCACTAAGTTTGTGGTAATTACTTACTGCAGCCATATACCCAAACCTTGTGGGTGCTGGGGAGCTGTTGAAGGGTTTCGAGCAAGGAATATTACAACCATATCAGTGTCTTGGCTTTTTCGTTGTTGTTATTTTATTTTATTTTTGGCTTTTTAAAACAGTCACTTTGAGGGAATTCTCTGGTGATCCAGGGGTTAAGACTCCATGCTCTTACTGCTGAGGGCCTTTGTTCCCCCTGGTTGGGGAACAAAGATCCCACAAGCCAAAAGCCTCCCCCCACAAAACAAATTCTGGGTTTAGATGTAAACTACTATATGCAGGATGAATAAACGACAAGGTCCTACTGTACAGCACAGGGAACCATATTCAATATCCTATCCTGTGATGAACTATCATGAGAAAGAGTATGAAAAAGAACGTCTGTATGTGTATAAGTAAGTCACTTGGCTATACAGCAGAGATTGGCACAACATTATAAATCAAATACACTTCAATAAAAAGTATTTTTTGAATAAAACAGTCGCTTTGAGAGAATTTGGTTGTGCTTTTTTCCTTTATGTTTCTTTGTGATGGAGGACAGGGATTTGTGGGAGGTCCCTGAATTTCAAGGTCCCTGATGTGACCTCAATAAGGCAAGCCATTGAGCATATTTTTTTTGCTGGTAAAAGTTACATAACCTATGGTTTTTTGTTTTTGTTTGTTTTTTGCCTTGGCTGCAAGGAAGCACAGGACTCAAACTGTGTTAATATCCCACCCTTGGTTCTTGGAACAATGCTCTGTCCCCTTTTCCTCATGTTTTCTGATGTCTCTCTTTTTTTTTTTTCCAATTTAATTTTATTTTTAAACTTTACAATATTGTACTGGTTTTGCCAAATATCAAAATGAATCTGCCACAGGTATACATGTGTTCCCCATCGTGAACCCTCCTCTCTCCTCCCTCCCCATACCATCCCTCTGATGTCTCTTTTATCTTTGTTCTGCCTACCCTATGTGCACACACATACATGTTTCTTCAAGTGGCCATGGATTCTCTATGAAAGTGAGATTTGTGTTAAAGGTATAACACTCATGAATTTGCTTCCATGGCGCAGCTCTCAGAAATATGAATGAGGTTTGCCTGAGCCCATGGACTGCATCTGATTCTGAATTCTAGAAGCCCAGAGTAACCATCAGTTGATGGAATTATAATCACATCAAAGCAGTTGCTTCGCATCTGAGTAAAAACATAAGGATGTTTTTTAACAGACAATTTCACTTATTCAATTCCAAATGCATAATGTACGTACAGTTGGCATTTGGCTTCCCCACAAGGAAGTACAGGCTTCCCTGGTGGTGGCTCAGTGGTAAAGAATCTGTCTGCCAAGCAGGAGACGTGGGTTCGATCTGTGGGTCAGGAAGATTCCCCTGGAGAAGGAAATGGCAACCCACTCCAGTATTCTTGCCTGGGAAATCCCTGGACAAAGGAGCCTGGCAGGCCACAATCTATGGGGTCACAAAAGAGTCAGACACGACTCAACAACTAAACAACAGTAACATATGGTAAACGCTTTGGACCTTGCCCTAGTGATGGGAAGACTTATCAGCCAACTCCTGATCAGTGAGGTTCTGTGAGAGGAGCCAGGCCCTGTGTTAGGCTCTGAACAGCTAGTTGTGTATTTGGATCTAAATCCCTCAGCTGCATGGTAGGAAGTAGGAGGGCACCTCCTAAGAGAGGGGGCAGGTGCTTCTCCAGTATAGAAGGAGATCACAGTATTCCTGTTAGTAAAAATACCAATCAACAAATGTATATCCTCCAGAAATAACCCAGTTCTGCCAGTGTCTGAGTGGCTCTGTATTTACAGGCAGGCAACCAGAGTTGAGAGACGGGAGCAATGCAGGTCCTTTAACACACTCAGGTGTCTTATTCTAGGGAGCTCATTCTCGAGGACTTTCCATGGCAGTAGGGCCATGTGTGTCTCTTGAGTCAAGAGCATGCTTTCTTAGATCTTCCGTTATGCCAAGTGAGATAGGTCAGTGAAAGAAATACTGTATGATATCGCTTATACATGGAGTCTAAAAAATACAACAAACTAGTGAGTATAATAAAAAAGCAGAGTCAGATATAGAGAACAAACTAGTGGTCACCAGTAGGGAGAGGGAAGCAGAGAGGGGCAATTAGGGGTAGGTGATTAAGAGGCATAAAAGGTATAAAGTATTATGTATAGAATAAGCTACAAGGATATATTGTACATCAGGAATATAGTCAATATTTTATAATATCTGCAAATGAAGTATAACCTTAAAAAATTGTGAATTACTGTGTTGTACACCTTCAAATGATATAATACTGTACAACAACGATAATACAAATAAAATGGTGCTTGAGTGTGGCTAGCAGTCCAGAGAGGCTGCAGAGACAGGGATATCTGTTTCTGTGGCACAGTTGCAGGTGGTTTGGGGGCAGTGGTAACTGGTGATTGCTTTCTGCCTGGCTTCTGGGCCTCAAAGAGGTGCTCCATATCCCAGTGGACCTGAGCCATCTGGGAAGCCCATGAAGAGGGTAGGCACCTTGGATGGGCATTGTCTTTGATGCATGATGTTGGTCTGGTCTCACCTTTTGTCTTCTTTCATTTTAGCCGGAACCACATTTTCAAGGGCCATGCAGCCGGCATCGCTGTGAACGAGAATGGCAGAGGCCTCATCACAGGTAGGCATGAGACTGCCTGCAGCTGTAACCAGCCAGGCAACCACAACCCAGCCAACGTCCCCAGCTTCCCACCCACCCAGTCCTTCTCCTGGACAGACTGGCCTCCTGATGGTGATCAGCGCTCGGGGACATAGGTTCCACACCCTAGCCGTGCTCACCAGGCAGGGAGGTTGCGTCCGTTCTTTGCCAGGCCTGGTGCTTACAGGATCTGAGTGGGTGGCTCACAGAACACTGTCAGAAATATTCACACCACACAAACTGAACCCCTTCTCTGGACTCTACAGGCTTGTTCCTGCTCTGGCAATCCATTCCCATTCCCCCTCTGCCTGGCCAACTCCTGTCATTCTCTGAGCCTCACCCCAATTGTCTCTTCCTGGGGGAAGCCTGCCCTGACCTCCCATTATACATCCACTCACTTAGTCCACCATGTAGGCCTGCTCTATAGGACATTGTACTTAATTTCTTATGATCCATTTAATGACAGCCTCCTTTGCTGTGTTCTGTAAGGCAAGGATCATGTCCATCTGGTACGTCAGTGTAGCCTCAGCACAGAGCATAGCCATACCTAGGACATTAAGGGGATCCAGCAAACACTGGGCCAGTAACTCCTCTTGGCTGAATCCCGCCTTTCGTCATTTATCGGACATGTTTTGAGCACACGGTGTATGCAAGAGCTGGGGATGCAACAGTGAAGAAAACAGATAATTTCTGCTGTCAGGAACTGACATTTCAGGAGGCGAAAATAACAAAAGCATGTATTTTTTTTTTCAAATAGAGTCATCTCTGAGGGTGATACATATTTTTGTTTTTTGGCCACACCGCACAGCTTCAGGATCTTAGTTCCCCAATCAGGGATGAAACTTTGGCCCTGGCAGTGAAAGCGCCAAGTCCTAACCATTTGGCTGCCAGGGAATTTCCTCTACAGATAATTAAAATAGGGCGATAGACAAACTGGGTATTTAGGCCTGTGTGGTCAGTGCAGGCCTTCCAAAAAAGTGACATGTAAACCAGAAGCTGGAGGATGGGAAGGAACTCAGGAAAGAACCAGGATTCCAAATGGGGCCACCTGTGGGAACAGACTTGGCAGGCCTGAGGAGCACAGAGGTTGCTCCTTTGGCTGCAGTGTGGTGAGCAAGGGGCAAGGAGTATGAGATGGGGTCCCAGAGGCAGGCAGGAGCTGGTCACACAGGCTCTCCTGAACCATTGCAGTCCTGTCGCAAGAGGCTGAGAGTCTGCCTCATCCTGGTGCTGCAGCAGCAGTGTCCCAGGACACCCCTTCTCACTGGTGGCCCTTCAGCCCGCCCCCTCCCAGAGACATGGTGGAGGGGAGAGGAGGGCTGTGGTCAGTCCAGAACTGAGGCTGAGAAGGACAGGGTCGCACCTCCCCAGGCCTGTGAGGGGTGGCTGGATTCTGTGTCAGTGCTCCCGAGGACAGTCCCCCAGGACAGACAGCTCTGCCTGGCCTTGGTCCGAGGACACTAAAGCCAGCCTGTTCTTAGTTATCAGTCCTCCAGGCCGCTAGATGCAGTGGGTTCTGGGGATACAGGAAACCACAAGGCAGACACAAACCTTGCCCTTGGGGAAAGCAGACAGCAGACACGTCCTTGGGAAGCCACACAGCAGACAAGATTCTGGGTGCTGCCTCCTGAGAGGGGCAGGCCTCAGTGTCCTTGTCCGGACTTGTTTTCTGTCAGCTGTTCAAGTCCCCATGGCAGCACTGTAGGAGGCCTGTGACCCTCTTTTCCACCTCTTTCCATAGAAAATGTCATCCGAGAGAATCAGTGGGGAGGTGTGGACATCCGCCGAGGAGGGGTCCCCATCCTCAGGAGCAACCTCATCTGCTTTGGCTACTCGGATGGTGTGGTTGTGGGGGATGAAGGCAAAGGCCTGCTAGAAGGAAACACCATCTACGGTGAGAGCTGCTCTCCTTGGGGACAGGTTTGGGGGCCAGTGCAGCCTGAAGGCAGGAAGCACAGGTTCCACCTCCAACTTGTAGGTCCTAAGAGAGTCACTGCTGTTCCCTGGGCCTCCAGTACCTCATCTTAACCAGCCTGTATCTCAGGTCACAGCCCCTCTCAGAAGGCATGAGCCTTTCATAAATCACCTTCTAATCCAGGTTGACCCCATGGGGTCAGCAAAGCAGAGAGCTTTAATCCCCACTTAAAACAACCAAGGGCAGGAGTGGATCTTATGTAAGGACAGGGCCATCTGATTTCTGATACATGAACATCTAATCCCTCTTGCTCTTTCTTTTGATCCAGAGAACTAAAAATATAATGGAGAAATAGGGTAATCATAGAAAGAAAACTATTCTCATTCATTCTGTGACCTTGAGCCACACCTCAGTCTTTCTGGACTGTATCTCTAATAATAACAATAGCTAACCTACATTCAGGTCCTGGACTCTTACTAGGCCCTTTCTGTGCATTATCATATTTAATCCTCAGGACCCCTTCTGAGGTTGGTACAGTTAGTAACCCCATTTTAAAGATGAGGAAACTGAGGCACAGAGAAGTTTAGTAACCTGCTCAGGATCACACAGGTAAGGAGTGGTAGGGCTGGGACTCAAACACTGCATTTCCATGCAGGGTGTGGTTGGGCTGGAGGAGTTCTGAGGACCCTTTGGGCACTGTCACCATGGGCTCGTGTGTTTCCGATCTGGAAGTAGGGCCTTGGCAGTTCCCAGAGCACTTTTACACCCCATGGAGTGACAACAGTTGTGAGATTAACCTGACTGTTACTACCCCTTGTATGAAGGAGAAGCCTGCAGCAGCCAAGCCCTAAAGTGACTCGTTCAAGGCCATTTACCAATCAGTGGCCCAGTTTCCCAGGCCAGTGCCTTTTTGCTTCCCCGCCTGAGATACTGGGTTCTGCCTTGCCTGTTGGCAGCGTTAACGACCAGCTCTTTTCACTGTTACAGCTAATAAGGGCTGTGGGGTGTGGATGATGGCGTCCAGCCTGCCCCACGTCACCAGCAACCATGTCAGCTACAATGGCCTGTACGGAGTGGCAGTGTTCAGCCAGAAGGATGGCTCCGGAGAATTCCCAGGCGGCCACGGGGCCCAGGAGAACTTCAGCGAGGACGGGGATGCCATCCTGTGGGAGACAGAGCTGGAGAAGGATGACGACCCGCTGCGCCGGCCCATCACCATAGCTCTGGTCGAGTCCAACAGTGTTAACCACAACGGAGGTGAGCACCCCTCCCCGCAGCCCTGCCGCAAGGCCTCCCATGCTCGGCCTGCCCTGAGACCCTTCAGCCTCATCAGCCACTTCTTTAGCCACTCACCTGGTACCCCCACCCCCTGGACTTCAATCCATTCTCTTCTTCTCCCACCACACCCCTCGCCTTTCTCTTGCCCGAAATTCCCTTTCTCCCATCCACATGTCCCAAACAACACGGACCTCAGAGACCTCGCCTGCCATCCTTCCCTCCTTCCACCTGGGCCCTCACCCAGCCCCACCAGCACGGGGGCTGAGACTGTTCGTTCTGTGGCTGTTTCATCAGTTCTGACAGGCAGTGAACTTGAGGCGAGGAACTGAATCCCACTCTTGTTGGTGCCCCCTGCCCCTTGGCACCAGTCCCACACCTGGCATAAACATTCAGTCAATTCTGAGACACATTTTTCATATTTTTTTCACATCTCTGATGAGATACATCTTACAGTTGATGGCATATCATGGTTTAATTGGCAGTGATTTTTTTTTAGATTTCCCTGGTGGCTCAGTAAAGCGTCTGCCTACAATGCGGGAGACCTGGGTTCAGTCCCTGTGTCAGGAAGATCTCCTGGAGAAGGAAATGGCACCCCACTCCAGTATTCTTGCCTGGAAAATCCCATGGACAGAGGAGCCTGGTAGGCTACAGTCCATGGGGTCGCAAAGAGTCGGACACGACTGAGCGACTTCACTTTCTTTTTTCTTTCTTAGAGATACAGAAAATAAGAATATTTAAAATCCATGTTATCTTAAACTTGATAAAAATGGATGGTAGGTGTTTGATGTTTGTTGAATGGGGAAAAGAAATTATTGTGGAATTCATCCAACTCTACAGCTCCCACACCTGGCTGATTATGAGAATCACTCTGGGGAATGGTGGAGGAAGGCTTGTTAAAGAGAGGCCCCTGGGCCCTGAGGAAGCTCATCACCCTGGGAGTGGCCGAGGCAGGGAGATGGGGGGCCAGTGGCCCCAGCCCACTTACTTACCTGGAAAATGAGTTCTGTTCCCTCCCAGTTCAGGGTTTCCTTCCCATGGCCACACTGTCCAGTTCAACAAGCAAAGCCACGTAAATTCAAAACACTTGATTTATTTTTGCGATTCTCAACCAAGCCAAGAGAAGCAACAGGCAGGTGGCACCAAAAAATTCAGACCTGCAGGGCTTACAACCCAGACTGCTCCCACAAGACCCTGTGGTCATCACCCTCCCTCAGCCTCCTCCCCCTGCTGCCCGAGCCTCCCGCTCCTGGCGGGGTTGTGGCAGACGTCACCACTGGGAGTCCTCACCACCCCAGGTCCGCCTGCCATGCTGCCTCTTCCTGACCACGTTCTGCGGTTCTCAGCCTGCTGATCTCGTGCTTTTTTTTCCCTATGGTATCTGTAAGACATTTCTTAATTCTTCAGAAATAAGAAAATTTCCCCAGACAATAGGGAGGCAGATTCTAGCTCAGAATGGGAAGCAGAACAAAAGCAACAGAATTTTCACTCAGGTGAGTCTGTCTGTCCAGAGGCAGGATGGGCAGCCTTGATCAGGTAGTGAGCGCTCCGTCCCAGGAGGTACAGACGGCAGTCGGGGGAGACAACTGTAGGAGGCATTCCAGTGCAGGATGAGTGCCTGGGCCAGAGGACCAGCTGAGTCTCAGGCGCCTCTTCACAGCGTGTCTCCGTCCCCCTCACTGAGCACTTGGCTCAGAAGGAACAGAGTTTCCTTGCTGGTCCTAGGTTTCCTCCTGCTCTGTTATCCAGCTTGGAAGATGCAAGTCCCCAGGGCTGCCTCTCCCTCTCCTCCCTACCTCCTTTCCTGGGTGCACAGTTCTGAGAAGGCTTTTCCTCCTGGTCTGGTTAGCAGTGACCCTGGGGCCACCCTGTGCTTCCTCTCCCCCGACAGCCTCAGGACTCTACATCCAGAGCAGTGAGGCACTGCACATTGTAACCAACGTGATCCACGCCAACAGAGTCAGGGGCATCACTGTGGCCCAAAGCAGTCAGCTCACCCGTGTGGCCAACAACAGCATCTCCTGCAACCGCCAGAGTGGGGTCAAGATCGAGGCCCAGTGCAAGGTGGAGCTCCGGGGCAATGGTATCTATGACAACAGAGGCCATGGCGTCATCACCAAGGGTGACAGCACCGTCATGGAAAATGACATCATTGGCAACCGGGGCAGTGGGCTGCAGCTGCTGCCCATGTCTGACACAAAGGTGTGTGTGTGTGTGTGTGTGTGTGTGTGTGTGTGTGTGTGTGAGTGTGAGACATGCGTGCCTACACCAGTCCCAGGAGAGCCACGTGTGTGTGTGTGTCATGTGCGTGCCTATGCCAGTCCTAGGGGGGCTCTCTTGCCCTCTCTACTGAGAAACAAAACCATAAACCCTCAGCAGTCTGCAAGGGTGCCACCTAAACCCTGCCTGCAAGAGACAGGGGGCACTTCACACAGGAGGGGTACTGGCAGGAAACTGGGGTGGGGGTGCCCCCTGAGGTATCTTCATGGTCTTCAGGTCAAGATCAGGGCTATTTCAGCTTTCTCCTCCTAGAGGACTAATCTCACTGAGGACCTGTCTTGCCCCGGGGCCTTGCAACACTGTCCCATTACCCAGAGTAGCCTTCTCCCCACTGGCTGTCACTGTCTTCTGGAAGCCCTCCCTGGCGGTGCAGGCTGTGGGAGGTGCCCCTTTTTTGGCTTCTGAGGCGTCTCTGCCCACCCCTGCCTCCAGGGCACTTCCCTCAGTGCTGTGTCTGCTCCTTTTCCTGGTTTTCTTCCCCACAGGACCTTGAGCTCCGAGCTCCACTTTTAAGCAAAGCACTGAGTTGGGTGCTAGGGTTTCATTGTTGAGCCAAGCAGACCCAGTCCCTGCCCATGTGAAATTACAGTCCCAGAGCCTCCTTTCGGCTTTGTGGCTTCGTGAGTCCCTGACTTCGGCAAGGAGTAAAGAACTCCTTGGCTGTGCATCCAAGCACTGTGGGAAGGCAGAGGAGGGCTCACTGTCGTCTCAGCTGGGCCATCAGTGGCCCTTGCTTCCGGCTCCACCTCCTCAGTCTGAGGGCCCTTTTCACATTGTTCCTTCTTCCTGGAACATCTCTCCCTGCTCTGTGCCTGAGAAACTCCTACAGCTTATCCATCACCTTTTCCAGGAAGCCTTCTCTGGTTCTCTGGCTGCTCGACAGCCTTTCCATGAGCTCCCTTGGCTCAGTGCTGACTTACCTAGCGTGCTTGTACCCCTCAGTTTTATAATTGGTGATTCATTCACCTGGCTTCCCACCAGTCCCCGAGGTGTGACAAGCTTTGGCTGCCTCTCCCAGGTAATAAAGAACCGAATCCATTCATTCCGGGCCTCCGGCATTGCAGTGCAGGGCCACGCCAAGGCCCTGGTGCAGGAGAACACCATCTTCCAGGGCAGGACCAACAAGACCATCTTCCAGCAGAGCTCAAACAACCAAGAATGCATTATACAGAACAACAGGTTCTTGGTCTTCAAGAAGTAAGTGCATGGGGTGCCTAAACCAATCTTCTAGAACCACCGCGAGGTCACTGGGGAAGCCAGGCCTAGTGATTGTGGCAACCCTTGCTCTAGTCATGCCAGCTTTCAGCTCTGGTCAGATAAAGGCCTGTGCTTGACCTTTGTGTTGGGCCTGGGCAGAGGAGCTGAGCCTGACTCCCTAGGAGGGAATAAGCTTTCAAAGAGTCTGGGTATGTGGTTTCAAATCTCACCTCTGCCAGCTACTGGCTATGTGACCTTGGGCAATTTACTCAGCATCTCTGAGCCTTAGTAAAATCCACTTAATAAAGTCCGTAGCACCAACTTAAGATAAAATAAGGTCCTGTGACCTAGTAGCATATCTGAGGTCTCACATGAGTGTTTATTGCTGTGGCCACTGTTGCCCCTTGAACAAATACCCCCAGGCTTTTACTCACCCCTTAGTAGCCAGCCTCTGACACTGCCCACACCTTGCCAGCCCTACTTGTAATATTATCATAAAAATACAAGACAATGTTGCTGGTTTAAGCAGTTTAGGATTTGATATGTATTACAGGTGATTCCTTGTAACTTAGGTCAGAAAGTCCTGATCAAACCATCACTATCATTTGATTTTCCCCAACCCTTCATAACCTCCACAAAAGCTTAAGAGATAGGAAACCCATCAGTTTCTGCCCTCTGTAGATTTGTATTTTCCAGAATGTCATCTAAAGAAATAATATACCATGTAGTCTTTCGAGCCCAGCTTCTTAGACTTAGCCCAGTGTATCCCGGATTCCCCTGTGGTGTCACAACTGTCATTCATTCTTTTTGTCGCTTAATGAACACACCACTTGGTTTATCTGTTCATCAGCTGAGGAATATTTAGGTAGCTTCTAATTTTTGCTGATGATTAATAAAGCTTGTATGGGACTTCTCTGGCAGTTCAGTGGTTAAGAGTCTGCCTTCCAACGCAGGGGGTGCAGATTCAATCCCTCGTCAGGGAGCTAAGATCCCCACATGCCACAGGGTATGGCCAAAAACTAAAGGTAAATGAATGAATAAAGCTTGCATAACATTCATGGTCATACATAATGGGAAAAAAAAATTGGGCCTGGAGGAATGAAAGAAAAAAAGAGAAACTCACTGGTCTTATCTAGATCCTTGTTTAAAGATGGAGGAATAGAGGACGAGAGGGAACCTGTCCAGGGTTGCATCAGAACTGAAGGCAGAGCTGGAACTGGATTTAGCTTCATGCATGTCCCACCCCCTTTTGCTATCACTTTAACTAGGGAGACACAACCTATACCCCAATTTAAACACCTGGATCTTGAGCCAAAGGTAAGGTTGTACAGGACATTCAGCAAATGCTCTAAACCCTCAAAGACTGCATTCTCATTTTGCCCCTTCAGGTCTGATACATGGCGCCTGGCGAACCCACCAGCACGGCCTCACCTTGAAAACTCTCTCCGAGGCCCCTCCGCTGCCCATGGTGGGCAGAAGGTGACAGCCATGGCAACCAGGATCACAGCCCATGTGGAAGGTGGTTACCACAGCAAACGCAGCATCTTCTGCACCATCCTGTAAGAATGGAGAGCTGCAGGAGGAGGCAGCTGGGGGGCGTCCAAAGACCCCAGGAAGCAGGCACATACCCTGCTGTCAGGCTTGGGCCCTACCGGGCCAAGAGGTTGCAGCCTTCACGGAGGGAAGAAGTAGCACTTGTGAAGGCTCCTGCTCATCTTATCTCCTCCTCCCTGAAAAGCAGGCTCTCAAGTCTTCTGGGGACTGAGAACAAGGCACCTCCAAAGCCCTTTAGCTCCACAGCCCACAGCAGGAAGGAGCTTGGGTTTTGTGTTGGTTTGGTTGGTTGGTATTTTTGGCTGTGCCATGCGTGCTGCTTGCAGGATCTTAGTTCCCCAACCATGGAATTATTTTTCAAGGAGAAAAAGGGAACAGAAGTTGGTGGGTTTCTAGTCCCTCGAGCTCTTGTAGAGATGATGAAGAGTTGGGGAAATTGATTCTGAAACCTTGGCCAGGGTTTTCTGTTTGAGTTACAGGGAACTATACACACCAAACCCAGAATCTTCTCAGGGAAGAACGAATTTACTTTTAAGGGACAGAAGTGATTCCAGGGAGATGGAAAGAGCCCCCGAGTCATCCCCTTTCCTAGCCCTCACCTTGACTCTCCAGGGACACTGCAGCACCCACTCTGCTGTGAGGGGGCTGGAGGTTCGGTTTCCTAAGGACACAGTTCTCTTGGATGTGGACCTTGAAGGAGTAGGAGCTGGAGATAAGGAGCCTCTCTCGGCAGGCTGCCCCAGGGACAACTGGGAAAGCAGGAGGGGCGTGTGGAGAAGGCTTCCCTCAAGTGCTTAGGTGTGCAGGTGAGGGCTGCGCAGTGCAAGGACTCACCTGACTGCTCCACCCTCTAGTTGCCCCCAGACTCAGGAGGACATAGTTGACTCAGTGCCTGCAGCACAGGGAGGATTCGAATCCCACAAGCACACCCAGACCAGCCGCCCCTGCTGGGCGCCAGACAGGTGGAGATGGAGGTGCTTGGGGCCCCATCTGTGTCCACATTCTCATGGATGACCGACCACCTGCCTTTACAGACCCTACCGTGGTTTCCCACTCTGTGCCTTGGCTCACACTCTCCTTACCTTTGGGCGTGCCCTCCTCGCCAGCTATGCACACCCAGGTCCCACCCATCCTTCCAGGCTCAACACGCCATGTGAATGGCAGCACTCTGCCCTCTGAGCCTCCTCTGCCCCCACAGGGTACACTCTGTCTTGCTTAGAAATTACCCAGGTCCATCCCTGTCCACTGACTCACCTGTAAGCTCCATGAAGGTCACCGCCTGTGTCCCCAGCCCAGGGTACGGGGAGGGTTAGTAGCTTGAGGAGAGGGACAGGAAGGCTCTGCTAAGCTCAACTGTGAATGTGTGAAGGTTCCAGAGCCAGGCGGTCTCAGACCCACTATTCAAGGAAGGGAGCCTGACAGGCTCGGCTCAACCTAAACATTCCCCCGCCAACCTGGCCTTTCATGCGGCGCCTCACCAGCCTGGTAAGGTCATGGTTGTATGCCCACAGCTGGCGTCCCAGGCAGGTTCTGCCAGGCCCCTGGTGCTGTTCTCCCAGGTCGGGTAGGGTGTGGCTAGAGGGAGTCGGGGGCTCAGTCTCCTCCCTGAGGACTTGGGGCACAAGAGCGTGGGTCCCTCCACTCCCCAGCACTGTTCTTTGCACTTATCTGTGGCCCCAATGTGAGTTGCTGTACAAAATGCTGCCTTTTATTATTTTGTAACAAATGACTTTTCTGTGAACCAAGTGCTTATGAAAATCTCAGCAACCAAAATAAAGTTCTATATTTTAAGAGGCACTTTGGGGGGTACTTTCCTTGGTCTGGGTATCTACTGGGGGTCCTGAGTACTGGATGCAGGCCCATCACCTTTCTGCCTCCCAGAGGTACCACAGCTTCCACTGAAGGAGGCGGGAGACCAGGGCCATCATGTCCATTCAGCTTGTTCCCACAGGATCCCAGGTTTTAATGTCTGTGTCCTCACAGGTCAGGGACCGTGGTGCAGGCCGCCTGCCCCATGCGCTTTCTGAAGAGCAACAGTGAAGTCCCTAGTGTGGATGACCTAATGGCCTGCAAAGGGATTTCAGATCCATGACCACGTTTTCCCCAATTTTACTCATTTAGCATCTACACATAACTTGGGTAGAAAGCCAGTAATTAGTATTTAAGTGCTCTTTTAATTAAGACTTTTTAGGATAGTTTTAGAATTTTTCTCTTAAATATTCTTAACTGAGGTGTAGTGGATGTATGTTTCAGGTGTACAGCATAGTGGTTCATCATTTTTAAAGGTTATACTCCATTTATAGAATAGTAGCTATATTCCCTGTGCTGTACAATATCCTGTAGTTGATTCTCCTTGTAGTTTATTAATAGTAGCTTGTACCTCTTAATCGCCTACCCTTACCTTTCTCCCCCTTCCCTCTCCCACTTGTTCAGTCGCTCAGTCATGTCAGACTCTCTGCGACCCCATGGACTGCAGCACGCCAGGCTTCCCGGTCCTTCACCATCTCCCACTGGTAACCACTACTTGGTTCTCTAGATCTAAGAGTATGTTTCTTGTTATATTCACTAGTTTATTTTTTAGGTTCCACATATAAGTGCTATCATAGAGCATTTGTCTTTCTCTGACTTATTTCACTAAGCATGATACCCTCCAAATTCATCCTTGTTACAAATGGCAAAATTTCATTATTTTTATGGCTGAGAGTTTATGTCCATGAGTCTGTTTCTGTTTTGTAGATAGGTTCGTTTTGTCATAAGGTGTTTCCCTTGTGGCTCAGACAATAAAGAATCTGCCTGTAATTCAGGAGACCCAGGTTCGATCCCCGGGTCAGGAAGATGCCCTGGAGAAGGGAATGTCTAACCACTCCATTACTCTTGTATGGAGAATTCATGGACACCAGAACCTGGTGGGCTACAGCCCATGGGGTTGAAAAGAGTTGGGTACGACTGAGGGACCTATAGCCTTCGTTTTTCATATTTTAAATTCCACATATAAGTGATATCTTAGGGTATTTGTCTTTCTCTGACTTCACTTGATAATCTCAATCAAGGTCCGTTCATGTGGCTGCAAATGGCCTCATTTTGTTCTTTTATGGCTGAATAGTATTCCATTGTATATATGCACATCTTGATCCATTCATCTGTCACTGGACATTTAGGTTGCTTCCATGTCTTGGCTATCGTGAATAGTGCTGCTATGAACAAAGGGGTGCACATATCTTTTTGGATTCGTTTTGTCTGGATATATGCCCAGGAATGGGATTGCTGGGTCATACGGTAATTGTTTTTAGTTTTATGAGGAATGGAATACTGACCAGTGTGAGGTGGTACCTCATAGCTTTAATCTGCATTTCCCTAGTAATTAGCAATGTTGAGCATCTTTTCACATGTCTATTGGCCATCTGTATCTCTTCTTTGGAGAAATGTCTCCTGGAACCCAAAGGGCCGAGTCAGCCACTAGAGATGACTCCTGCATCCAAGGGGCAGCAGCTTTCAAAGTTGGTGACAGATCTTGTTCTTTTGGATGGTGTCTTGCTGCCTGAGAGCTGATGCAGTGATAAAGGCTGTAACAGTGGGTTTCGCTCCTCCCCTCACTCACTGCCCACACAATGGTGCCTGCCCTCTAAGGTGGCCCAGGCATCCTCTGAGTACACCCTCAGGTGCGGTGCTACCAGACCCCAACCCCTTCAGGCTGTTTGCACGAAGTTCACCTTGGTCCTCTCATGGAGTCTAATCTCCGAAGCCTAAGCTTCTGCACCCAGCCCCCGCCCGGACTGTGGACATGAACTCCAGTGGACACCTATCAGGCTGGGGAGTGCACACCCATAGCACTGACCGTCTATACGGGTCTTTATCTGTTCTAGCAGCTGCAGACTGATGGCTGTGCTCTCCTCAGAGGCTCTGAAGCTCCTTTATATTCTGGCTGATCTCTGCTGGTGAAGGGACTTCAGGGTGGGGGAACCTTTCCTCTTTCACAGCTTCCTTCCAAGAGCACAGGTACAATCTGGATTCCTTCCCCTCCCCCCTTTTCTTTCATCCTACTGTTACGTGGAGATTTTCTTGCTCTTTCAGGGGTCTGAGGTCTTCTGCCAGGGCTCAATAGATGTTTGGTGAGAACTATCCCACATGTGGGTATATTTTTGATGTATTAGTGGGAGGAGGTGAGCTTCACATCGTACTACTTCACCATCTTGATTGCTCTCCCCAGAGGGAACTGTGTTCTGAATGGTGATGCCTGTTAAGGCTCAGTAGTTTCCCTACCCGGAGAAAATCCCATGGACGGAGGAGCCTGGAAGGCTACAGTCCATGGGGTCGCTGAGGGTCGGACACGACTCGGCGACTTCACTTTCACTTTTCACTTTCATGCATTGGAGAAGGAAATGGCAACCCACTCCAGTGTTCTTGCCTGGAGAATCCCAGGGACGGGGGAGCCTGGTGGGCTGCCATCTATGGGGTCGCACAGAGTTGGACACGACTGAAGTGACTTAGCAGCAGGTTCCCTACCAAACGTTAAGAGGCTGTATGCAGAAGAGGTGTGAGTAAGGCTGTTAACCTAGGGCTTCCATAACAGGAACAGCCAGGACACACACACATACAGTGCCCATGTTCTGCCAAGTCATCTGGAGGCATAAGTGGAACACCGGCCACCCATCCTATCTTGGCTTTTCCGTGGCTGGGGAAGCATCTGGAAGATCCACTTCAGTGGCCCGGGCGGGTCTTGGAAAGCTTAAGGAAGACACAGAGTTTGGGAGTCCTGTCTTGCACCTCAGGAGGTATGTCCCAGCTCTTATGTACAGAAATCATGGATCAGAAGATAGGGTTCTCTAAGGCAGCTGTGCTTCCCTGGGGTTGCTTGCTTGTCTGCAGCAGCTAAGTCTCCTCCCGAGGGTGCCTTGCCACAGTTGAAGGTTTAACCCTTGTGTGGACCTCACAGGTCTTGGCTGTTCTCCACCCAAGCAGCTTACCCTGCGGCCTCCCTAGACTTCCCTGCTGGCCAGTCAGGCTCAATGTTGATGCCTGCCGATGGGAGTGTATAAGCACAACAAAGACCAATATGGGGGGAGGGGATAAATTAGGAATTTCGGAATAACAGATACACACTATGACATATAAAATAAACAACAGGAACCTACTGAATAGCACAGGAAACAGTATTCATATCTTGTAATAACTAACAGAAGAATCTGAAAAAGGTAACTATAGATATTGGAGAAGGCAATGGCACCCCACTCCAGTACTCTTGCCTGGAAAATCCCATGGACAGAGGAGCCTGGTAGGCTGAAGTCCATGGGGTCACTAGGAGTCGGACACGACTGAGCGACTTCACTTTCACTTTTCACTTTCATGCATTGAAGAAGGAAATGGCAACCCACTCCAGTGTTCTTGCCAGGGATGGGGAAGCCTGGTGGGCTGCCGTCTATGGGGTCGCACAGAGTCAAACACGACTGAAGCAACTTAGCAGCAGCAGCAGCAGCAGATATAGATATATATGTATAACTGAATCACTTTGCTGTACACCTAAAACATTGTAGATCAACCATACTTTAAAAAAAACCAATACAGCTTCATCACCGAGGCCTCCCAGTCCTGTTGAGGCCACTGCTCCCTGTAGTCAGAGGAGGTCCTGGCTATAGTGAATAGTGGGCATGCTGTGGCCAGACCAGACAAGAGCCAGAGTTGGGTCTTGGAACAGCACATGAGCTGACACCGGTCCAGTAACATCACTGGGCCCACCTTCTTCCCTCTCCTTCCAATAGCACAGTTTCTTCTCTGATCAGTCTTCATGGTGGACTCACCTGGGGCCTGCTGGGCTTATTCCAACCTTGGGTAGTCTCCCAGTAGGAACACCCTCATTCCACTAGTTCCTTCTCCCTTCCTGTCTAGAACTTCACAGGGTGCAGTTATGGCCACTGCATTGGGCCCATTCACTGTGATCATCCTTTTAAATGGAAGTCAAGCCTAGCCTGGCCTTCTAGTACAGTCTGAGTGACCTGTCACCCCTGCTTAGAAACCAGTTTTTGCCTGACTGCAGCCAAAGATGCCATCTGTTTTGATTGTCAGAATGGCATTTCACTTCTTAGTCTGGGCCAATCATTCATGTCATCTATCCAGGCTCCTTGGATAAAAGGCTGATTCCAGATCCAGGACCAGAGCAGGAAAGTACAAGGCGGCTAGAATATCTTGTGAAGTATCCTTAAAAAGACAGGGATACAAGAGCTAGCTTGAAGGAACTCAGATTGGCCAAATGTGGTACAATCTGAGCATCAAAATAATTGGTAACTGTTCACAGGATAATCCATGAGTCCATACTAAATGAACAAAAAAAATTTTTAATGTAAGAGAAAAGAAAGCTTCTCCTTAACAACAGAATGCCAACAGTAAATGTGTAAGAAACTATGGGAGTGAGAATATCACTTGTCATTTTGTAGCCTTCATGGTACTTCATTCAGCAAAAATGATCAATCCAGGCTAAAACTCATGGGTGATAATTAGATGGGGAACAGGATATTTAGAGGCTTAAAGTATTTCTCCAAAAACTAACTACAAAAAGAAAAGAAGTAACTCCAAAGTGGAGAGATTATAAACTTAAAGACAAACCAACATCACATGCTGACTGTGATGCGTATGGAGCAGAGCAACACGTCTGTAAATTCCCTGCCGAAAATGTATATCCTGAATCTAATCATAAGGAGATGCCAGGTAAACCCAAGTTGAGGGATACTCTGCAAGATGGCTAATTTACTCTTCAAAATGTCAAGGTTAGGAACGGCAAAGACTGAGGAATTGCTTCAGATGAAATAAGACCAATGAAGTGTGATGGACAAAACGTGAATATGAGCTGTGGGCCAGATCCGAGTTCCTGCTTTTGGTAAGTGTAATGCGCTTATGGAAGAGAAAGGCCTCATTATTCTTAGGATATACACACCGAAGTACTTAAGATAAAAAGGGTGCTTTTCTCAAACTGTCCCAAATGGTTCAAAAGGAAATATATAAGTGCACAAAGCAAATAAACAGGATGACGCATAAACAGTTGGAATGCCTGGGTAAAGGATATACAGGAGTTCTCTGTATATGACTGTAATTATTCTTGCAACTTTCTAAGTACGACATTATATAAAAATAAAGTTCTTAAAAGAAGATGCTTTAAAAATTTTTACCTAATTAGTTTTTTTTATGTTGAGTCCTCTGCAAGGATGTTAAATATTCCTTCTTTGATCTCATTACTGTCAACAGTGTCAGCAGGTCAGGGCCACTTCCCTCCAAGGAAAAGACTTCATTCTGTTAACATTCTATAAGTTATTCCACAAACTGCAAATCTTATTAAGGGTATAAGCCTCTAGCCCACAGTCTGTTTTTCTTCAAAGAGATCATCAAGCGATTATGACAAGTAACTTGGTGGAATCAAGGAATCCTCTGGGAATGCATTAGTAAATAAGTGGGGTTTGAGAGCCAGGAAAAACCTAGTACAATCCCATTATTCTACAAGTGTGTACTGCCGGATAGCTCTGCCAAGGAAAGAAGGTGCCACTTATGGACTCTAGCTCACTCCGGACACTGCTGTTTATATACTGGGCACTGTGCTAGGCGCCCTCTCTCGAGACTTGTTGGAAAGGGCCCCCTTTTGAGCCTTCTGATCCACAAACCCTTTGATGTGCGAAAACTGGCTTTTCAGTCTCTTGGGACCGCATCACCTACACTTAGTGAAGTACACCTGTTGTCACCCAGGACAAGTATACAGCTGACCCCTGAACAACGCAAGAAGTTAGGGGCACCGACCCTCCACACAACTGCAAAATCCACATATGATTCAGGCCAGCCCCTGTATCTGTGATTCCACATCTGCAGGTTCAACCAACCACTCATGTGGTGCTGTAGTGTTTACTACTGGAAAAAGTCCACGTCTAAGTGGACCCAAGCAGTTCATATCCATGTTTTCAAGGGTCAGCAGTATACTTACCACTCAAGGCCTTTCCCCATCCACACCACCCCTCGGTGCGAGTGACGGAAGTGACCCACACGGTGCCTGCTTCCCCATGAGGACAGAGGCTGCTCAGAGGCCAGTCATATGCTGTGATCTAATCACTGCTGGAAATTAAGCCTTGAGGTGTCAAAACCATCAGAATCTAAACGTATTCATGATGACACCCGCAAACACATTAGGGATTCTTTTCCCAAAGTCAAATCAGGATTATTATTTTTTATGATGCAGAGTCACATACCTGATTTTTGCAACAGCTTAGATAAAGAAAAATAACAGGCATTTAGATTTCCTGCTCACACCTCTGCTGGAGGGAAGTGCCCGCTTCCCAGGATCAGACACAAATGGGGACAAGCCAGACAAGAACATGGAAAATGGGCATTTCAGGCCTGGTCATGTGTTAGAAGTGACTCTGACAGCCGCACCCCAGTAATCGAAGAAATACAAGGATCACATGCCCTGAATGAATCATCCAAGGCCCATTTCTACTATGTCTTCCCTAACAGATGGCCCAGCTGCTGTGTAAACATCTTCCTTTCTCATTTTCAGAGAGAGGTGGGTTCTCTCTTCCTTCTTCCACTGCCCCCGGCCCCCCAGCATGAGCCCCACATACTGCACTGCTCCCATTGCCTCAGGAGAACCTTGAAGAACTGAGTCTGAGCATCAGCCATATACTTGAGACTTTGTGTCACAGTCCCGTTCCTCACAGCAACCCTCTGGACACCACTTCTCCATATTCCCCTGGCAGATAAGGTGGGTGGCAGTAAGCACCCCTTCCCATCTGCTTCTGGTATGGCTTCCTGTAACTAGAGGCTGGAGAGCTGAAACCTATTTCTAAGACACCCTCACTGCTAGGATTCTGGACGAAATGAGATCCCTACACGTGTACTCACAGAGGAAGGAAGCAAGGTAGGCGGCCAGCCTCTTGATCTTTGGGCTGTCCATGCTGACAAGCCAGGAGGTGGAAGCCTGGATACTGAAAGTATGGGTGGCTGAACCAGCATTCCAGTTTCAAGTTACCAGCTTCATGAATTCCGGAAGCAGCTGAATTCAAGAAGCTTCATGAATTCAAGTGGCTTCTTCATGCCTGGCCAGCCACCCAAGCTGTGTTCTTGAACTCAGCAGTTCTAGCAGCAACTTCCTGACACCAGCTCCTGCAACTTTTTAACAATTTCGTACCATTTTGTCCATGTGTTAAACTCCTTTCTCCTTAAGAACATCTAGGACCATTTGTTTTCTGTACTGAGCTCTGACCAATTAATTCACTGGCTTTCAAGGCTCACCCCTGCCCTGTGTGTGGCCTGAGCCAAGCTGAGCAACTGATTTAATCACTTCCTCTGATTTGGTTCTGCTTTGTTTTAGTAGCCCAGAACTAAGTTAGCATGTTTGGGCAACCCCATCACACTGGTGACCTGAAGCCTCCTCTCCCAGCCCTGCTGGGCTTTGTCCTCACCATGGACGCCGGTGGTCCTTCCAGACCTAAGCACAGCATTTCACATTTCTCTTAATGTTAACCTTTATCCATTAGATGTGGCTCAAGGTTCAGCCTGTGAGATCTTTTGCCTCCGACCGTCCCACATCCCACACATGAACCATCTGCCATTTATAGTCACAGTGACACCAAAGCAGAGACAGAGAGTCCAACAGGGCCTTGCTTTATGTTTCTGCTTCAGACCAACACAACTGAGGTGCTGGCATCTGGCTTCATGCCCGTGCCAAAGCAAGGCTTCTTCTTTAACCCTCTTTCTTTAAAAATAAAAATGCAAATGAACAGAAGGAGTGGCCAAAATGTTGTGTCTGGGAACGCACACCTCTAGGTCATTTTCCTTCGCTTTGACTGACGGTCCAAGGACTGGGCTGGAGGCAGCGGGATGGACAGAGTGCCCAGTCTGTGCTCCTCCTCCCCACCCGCTGCCAGAGAAACCTTTCTTTTGGAGATCTTCAGCCTCATGGCTTTCGCTATCTCCATCATCCTAAGGAACAAACACATAAAACAAGGGAGTCTCCTCAATGTGATGCTCAGGGAAGCCTGACAGGCAGGAGGGGGTGGCACATTTGTGCTCCAAGCCTCAAAGACAGAATCCCAAAGGTGGACACAGGAGCAAAGCTCCGAGCAGGGACTGACAAGATCGCTGACAGCCATCAGATTCCCTTGTCAATGTGTAGCGGTTAGAAAATGCCTATACAAGTGATAGAAAACCAGGTTATCTGGCTCCTGTTGATAACTGTTTACTTCCTATAACAAGGATCAAGCACTTACCAGAATTTTACAGACTCCAAGAATCTATTTGTCTTTAATGTTCAACCTCACTATCCGTGAGAAGCCATGTGTGCACAGCCCTCAGAATAATCCTGCTCCAGACTGCTGGAAGAGTCCAGATGAAGGCGTTTTCCTAGGCGCTCTTGGACCACCACCAGGGTCCTTGGGTGTCAGATACTCCTTAATCACTGACAAAGGCCAACACACCCTGCGATTCAGCACCCTGGCGGTTATGCTCCCTACTCAGTCTGAATCCCTTCTACCAAGGCTAGAAAGGGCCTGAAAGGTCGCCACTTCTGCCAACCTTCCCAGTCCGCTCAGAGAAGCGTGAATGTGATAACCCTGCCAAACTCCTGCTCTGCCTTGCCTTAGACACACCCCCTGGTAGCTCCTTCCATCTGACTCTGAGAGTGCTTTCTGCTAAGCTGAAACTGGGGTTCTCTTATACAACCTCCACCCCCAGGTTACCCCATCAGAGTCATACAGAATCCCTCTTTCCAGTGACAGCAACTTGGAGACTGCAGGCTGCTCAATTACACAGGAATGGAAGGCTGATTTCTGAAGCCCGACTATTCCCCTTCTTGTCTGAGTGAGCCTGGGAAAGTCACTGCTTTCTCTGAACCAAAGATTCTTCCACTGATTCTTAAGAGAAATTATGACAGATTTGACACTGTGCCTAGCATAGTTAAGACACAGTAATGTCTGGTTGCCTGTCCATTCAGTCAATCATTCATTCATCTAAAGATTGTCCCCAGGTCCCTCAATAGTGTCTCACACTTTCCAGCACTACCAGAACTACATCAAGGCTCCCTAAGAGAGCTTTTTCTTCTGTTATGCTCACCTTTTCTCACTGAGCTTCAGGTCCCTCTGTAACATTGTCAGGTCAATCTGGAAGCCATTTATGTGCAAGGCCAGTACGATCACATAGGCGGTGATCTTTGCCTTCATAGAGTCTGAAATTAAGTTCCGCAAACTGCAAATCAGTGGTAGAAAAAAAGAGACAAAATTAAACTCCAAGATGATTTCTCCAAAAGGAAAGGAAAATATCCAAGCCTATTCCCATATGCATTCAACTGTCTTCTCATCTCGGGGAGAGGAAAAGGAATCTGAGCAACATCCCTCGTCCTGTCACACTGCCCGAGCCTTCACACACAGTGGAGCCGATCCCAGTGTCCCTCCAGGGAGGACAAAAAAGGCTGCATCTCCACCTTCCCCAGGCACAGTTGGAGCCTGCCCTGGTGCAAACCATCCCCATCCTCCCAGCCTGCTCAGCAGGGCTGCTGGGAAAACAGTCATTCCACACTTGGCTGCCCATGATTCTTCAAGCAGTCAGAACAGGACACAGCAAGCAAACAGCAGGAAGGAGGCCCAGGTGTGCTGCTTAGGGGGCTTCTCCAAAGTCATCCCCCTGGCCTGCCCCTGCCTGCATCACCACCTCTCCATACAACACTGGTTCTGGGGACACTGGGAAGGCGTCCCTGGAAAAAGTGTTTGGTGTAGTCTTTGTTGCAGGACTTCCCAGAGCCTTAATGAGAACTTCTCCCAGAGGGACAGTCTGTACTACAGTGCTGCCTAAACTCACTTACCCGAGACCCTGCTGAGCAGCAGTGCCCACTTCAGCACAGTGACTCAGAACATGGACTGCAATCCAAGCCCCCCTCCCCCCCAATCCTGCTCTGTCCTTTATAGGCAAAAGCCAAGAAGTCAAGCCCCCTGACCTGCCGTTGTTGTAGGTCAGGCAGGTGAACTGCTTTAGTAGTTTGGTGTTGATGATGTGGGGGACTCCGGGTCCCAGGGCACCTACAAGACAAAATAGAGTTTGATCATTTTCTTTCAAAACTCTCAGGCCACACCTCACCTATGAGCTGGGAGACAAGGATAACAGCGGGCCCTTGGACTAAACAGAGGCATGTAGGAAGACAAAAAGGGGCCCATGAAACAGAACAGACACCTTCAAATGAACACAGGCTCAGGTGTGTTTCGCCTGCAGACCATACGTGCACAAAAGATGTTCATGACAGGGCAGTGACGAGAAAGAAAACCAGACTCCAATGAGGCCTAAAGACACATGATTCAAAGATGTTAGAAAGAGAAACAGATTGTGGAGAAAGCTCAGGGAGAGGGAAAGGAAGGGAGATTGGAATGTGAAAATAAGAATTAAGCAGACACTGAAAAACATGGGTACAGGCACAGCTCAGAGTTACTGCACGCTTGGCTTGAGACCACCACAATAAAGCAAGTCACACGAACTGCGTGGTTTCCCAACGCGTGTAAGTTAGGTTTACAGTACACTGTAGTCTCCTAAGTGTGCAGTCATATCAAGTTTTTTTTTAAAGTGTCCAATAATTAATTAAAAATTAAAAACCAATGTCCATACCTCAATTAAAAGATACCTTACTGCTAAAAAATTGCTGGCCATCATCTGAACCTTCAGTGTGTCCTAGCAGTGACATCAAAGATCATTGATCATAGACCATCATAATTTAACAATGTAAAAGTTGAAAATATTCACAAACAGTGAAAAAATTCACAAACATAGACACAAAGTAAGCAGACTCTGTTGGAAAAATGGTGCTGACTTGGTCAACCCAGGGTTGCTGCAAACCTTCAATCTGTAAAAATCATGGTATCTGTGAAGCATGGCAGAATGGGATGTTCCTGTATAGACCCCAGGTGCCCAGTCACAGTAACACAACTGTACACACCTTAGGCCTCAAATCACAGGTGTCTCTCTCTGGATTTCCAACTCTGGGTGGCTGTGAGTGTGTGGCAGACACCCATTCCCTGGTGACAGGTGACATGGGCTACCAGCAGAAACTGACTTCCCAACGAGCCAGAAAGAGCTGACACAACAGCATGCCAAGGCCTTCATAAGCAAGGCCAACTTTTATCCCCATAGAGCTATTTCTAACCATCCCCTAGAACATTCACTTGATTGGACTGGATGTTACACTTTACCTAACATAGAACAGAAGTAGTGAATGTTAGCTCTGAGCAATCATATAATTCAACTCGACCCTATTTTCAGACGAAAGAGCTTGGAGAGTTCTCTTAGCACATCAGCAGTACCCCACTGTTACACAGTTATAAATGAAGACCTGGAAAGACATGTCCATTTCTTCTCTCACTAGAGCTAGTCTAATAATTATAGACAGATAACAGACTGGAAATAACTAGAATAAAATGCCTATCATGATATATAAACCCCAATGTTCATTGTATCCCTGCTTACAATAGCCAAGACACAGAAGCAACCTAAATGTCCATCAACAGATGAATGGATAAAGATGTAGTATATGTATTTCTATGGAATATTACTCAGCCATAAAAAAGTATGAAATGATGCCCTTTGCAGCAACATGGGTGGACCTAGAGATTATCGAAATAAGTAAAGCCGGACAGAGAGAGCCAAATATAATATCACTTTTATGTGGAATCTAAAGAAAATGATACCAATCAGACTCATAGACATAGAAAATAAACGTATGGTTACCAAAGGGGAAAAGCAAGGGAGGGAGGGATAAATTAGGAGTTTGGGACTAACAGATACACACTACTATATATAAAATAACAAAGACCTACAGTATAGCACAAGGAACTATATACAGTATCCTGTAATAATCTATAATGGAAGAAAATCTGAAAAAGAATATATATATGTATAAATACATATGTAACTGAATCACTTTGTTGTATACTTGAAACACACTGTAAATCGACTATTTCAATTAAAAAAAAAGTCTATCATGGACTTACTTTTCCGCTTAATCACTTTCTGTGCTCGAAATTTGATGAGGGCGTCCAGGTACCATATGCACCGCGCCTGGCGGTCTCGGCTCTCCTCATTTGATGGCAAAGACTTCAAGGCTTCTATGACAAAGGAGCAGTGACTGCAACAAGGGAGAGAAAAGGGGAAATGTGTAAGACCAGCCAGTAGGCACCCCCAACACCTGCTATACAGTCAACAGCTGAGGAAGGGCCATCCCACCCGCTCCTTATAATAGGAGGAGCGTGAATTTAGTGCAGGGGGAGTAAAGGTCTAGACAGTAAATATACATTTCGTGAGCAAATGGTCACTGCCACTGCAGTGCAAAGGCAGCCACTGATTAACACATGAATGAATGACTGAAGCTATGTTCCAATAAAACTTTATTCACAGGCAGTGTCCAAGACTCAGCACTCTGGCCACAGCTGCCCACTCCTGATGTGGTGGTCTGGAGCATGGGCTCTCAACTACCTGGGTCTGAATCCCCTCTCTGCCATGCAGTGGCTCGGGCAAGTTTCTGAACATCTCTGTTTTGGTTTCTTTACCTCTAAATTAAGTACCCTCACCCTATGGATTTTTGTGGAGTAAATGAGACAACGCAATGAAAGTGGTGCTTGGCACAGGGAAGAGTCCCATCAGTGCTGGCTGTTATTTTTACATACTGTTGTTCTACCACTATCACGATCATGGAATCGCAGCCATAAAAGGCTCTTCAATGTCATCTCATGGCAGCCTCCTTGTACAGATGGGAAAACTAAGGCTCAGAGAGGGGAAGACCACACAGTCCATCAGGCAGATGGGGACTCAGTTCTCTAGACTCCCAGCCCAGAGCTCATTCCAGTACCTGGCCCTGAGCCACAATCACATTAAGACAATGAAGAACCATCAATGAAGCTTTTTTTGGAAATGGATCTTTAGAGACAGGGGGGAAAAATGTATTTTCTACGACTTTGGATTTCACTGACCAGTAAAATTTCCAAACAAATATCTAGGGAACCAACCTAGGGTTGACAACATTTTTTCAGGATAAAATTATTAAAAGAAAAACTCAAAAGCAAAAATATCCCCCACTACCATCATAAAAGAAAAGCTGTTTTAAAAGGCAAAAAAAGGGGGACGGGAGTAGAGGCAATCATCTCTGAGTTAATTAAAACATACTATATTTAAAGAACATAATTCAGGGCTTCCCTGATTGTCCACTGGTTAAGAATCCATCTTGCGGGACTTCCCTGGTGGTCCAGTGGCTAAGACTCCCTAACGCAGGGAGCTCAGGTTCGATCCCTGGTCAGGGAATGAGATCCCATACGCCACAATGAAGACCCGGTGCAACAAAAAAATAAATAATTAAAAAAAAAAAAAAGAAAGAGCAAGAAGAAATTAAAAAAAAAAAAAAAGAAGAATCCATCTTGCTATACAAAGGACACTGATTTGATCCCTGGTCTGGGAAGATCCCACATGCCCCGGGGCAACTAAGCCCGTGCATCCCAACTACCGTGCAGCAACTTCTGAAGCCTGGGCGCCCTAGAGCCCTGCTCTGCAACAAGAAAAGTCACTGCAATAAGAAACCTGAGCACCGCAACTAGATTAGCCCCTGCTCACCACACCTAGAGAAAGCCTGCGCAGCAACGAAGACCCAGCACAGCCAAAAATAATAAACATTAAAAAGCCAATAAACGAATAATATATATAATTTAACTTTAGAAAAGCTCACTCAACACATCACCACAGATAAACTATCACTTCAGCAGGCACCTACTCCCAGGCCAGCCCTTGGACCCGGTGTAACACTGTAGGGGGAATACAGGTCCGCTCCAGTTCTCAGCCCCAGCCTACAAGGCCTCCCCACCCTCTGCCCAGCCACACGATCCCTGCACTCAGAGGCCAATGCTCTCCCTTGAATGCTACCTGCAGCCTCGGGGCAACAGGCCTAGGAGCCCAAACACTGGAGCAAGCACTAGCTCGTTCACGTCCAAATGCTGAAGAGACAGATGTCCTCGCTGACTGACACCCGAGGTCTCCTTCATGTCTGACTACAGTAAGTGTGTGTCCCAACACCACAACCCAGACTCTCCATCCGCCCAAGTGCGATACCTGTTCTCTTCAATCATCTTCAGTATTTCTTCTGAGGTGACATTCCTAAATGCTTCAGATGGGCTCTGAAGAGCGTCATACTCCACAGGGGAAAGAACTAGTTACAGGTCAAGAAAAACCCAAGCAAAGTGGAAACATCAACTAGCTAGATCATGTTGTAACAGCCTCATCTTAGAAATGGGAAAACTGAGGCTGAGAGGGGGTGATAACACAGTATGTTTGGGCAGAGCTTCTGGGACTCAGCTCTCCTGACTCCCAGCCTAAGCTCATGGTCTGCCTGGACTTTTCTGTCTTCTCTTATCACAAAGCTGCTGCAGGCATCTTCCATCTGAGTAGAATCACAAGTATGGAGACTCTACATTCTAACCTTTCCTTTTATAAAATCGGCCTAGCCTAGACTCTGGGCACTGGCCAACTTAAAAGTCATATTTTGATTCTTTGTGGAGAGTGAGCCCCACCCACGGAGCCGAGCTGTGGGCATTTTGCTGAGGGATGGGTTTGTCCTCAGCTACTGGGGAAGCCTCGCTGACTTCCCAGCAACAGTGCTGGGGCAACAGCAAGCGTCTGGGGCGAGCTTTTATGAGCATCACAGGACCACCAACATCCTCAGAGAGCCCGGCCATGGCACTGCCATGCGAACATCTCTACTTGGGAAATGAGGTGGCGCTTCTACTGCAAGAAGGATACGGTCTTCAAACTTATACACGTCTTCAGGCTTGGCTGCATCGGCGTGGCAGGGAGGGAGACAGACAGAGTCATCCTGCAAGTCATCGTGGATGGCGTCACTGACCAGGGCTTTTCAGTAAAGGAAGAGTCAGCATCAGTGTCACCCTGCTTAGCTTTGGGTTCCCCAATGCTCTCTGCAACCTGTGCACTTGAGATTATCATCGGCCCAGAACCCCCTCATCTGAACTTCTTCATGTATTGTGAGTGAAAGAGAAAGATCAAATTATAAAATTGTAACTATCATACAGGAATAACCACATCTGAATTAAGTATGCACACAGACAAGAGAGAGGAAAACTATAACAGCTGGTCTTGTAGAACGATATGAAAATGGGTGAATTTTTTTTTCTTTTTAAATGTCTTCAGGTATTAAGTTTACTGTTAATAGCTGAGAATAAACTGAATAAAAAAATTGAAAAATTTATTTAAGACATTAAACTGTATCTGACCATATGGAGACATATTTCTATGTTTCTAAATGGGAAAACATTATATAAAGATGCTGATTTTCCCCATATTAATCCCAAACGGATTTTGAGAGAATTTAACAAAATAATTCTTAAGATCATCTGGAAGAAAAAGTACGCTACAACAGCGTACATTTGCGAACAATAAGGATGAAGCTGCCCCATCAGACGATAAACTGGATGGTGAAGCTACTATAATCAGAAGGACCATATGCTGCTACACGAACAGCCAGTCAGAATGCTGAGACAGAACCCAATTAAGAATGTGGTAAAATGATAAAGATGACTTTTTAAATCATTTTTTACACAAGGAAAAGATGAAGTTGGGGACAACTCGCTAATCATTTGGAAAAGATAAAATGAGGTTTGTACCATAGACCAAAAAAAAGGTCATTAAGATGTAAAAGTAAAAAGTAAAACTGTGAAAGGAGTGAAAGAAAATATTTATATAATCATAGGGTATGGAAAGGTTTTCTAAAATTTCCTAAAATTTCATTTTAATAGGAAAACTACTTGACTGAGCTCACTGAGGGCGGGCCACGTCAGCTGTTTCTCATAATTCCCAGAGTCTATTTCAAATAAGGCCTTCAGGGAGAAGCAGGAAGGAATACAGCCCTAGCTCCCATCATGTCCATCTGTGAGGCAGGTAAAGGATCTCAAGAGAAGGGACAGCTGTCTCTAGAAGCAGCCTCTAACCCCAAGTTTCAGCTGCTTACCAGTCACACCCTTTGTATCAATTATATTCTCTGCAGCTTTAGCCACTGCACGATTCAAAGATTCACTGCCAACTTTGTTCATTCTCCTGGAGTTCAGAGCTCGCTTCTGTTTGGTGGTACCGAAGGCTTCAATGCAAGAATCCATCTGTGCCAAAGACAAATTTGGTCACTGGAGACAGGCTGAGCACTGCTACTCCTAGCTGTGTGACTACAGGGAAACTCTCAGCTTCTCTGAGCCATCAATATCACACCTGTAAACTGGGCTGCTGCTACTGCTGCTAAGTCACTTCAGTCGTGTCTGACTCTGTGTGATCCCATAGACGGCAGCCCACCAGGCTCCTCCGTCCCTGGGATTCTCCAGGCCAGAACACTGGAGTGGGTTGCCATTTCCTTCTCCAATGCATGAAAGTGAAAAGTGAAAGTGAAGTCGCTCAGTCGTGTCTGACCCTCAGCGACCCCATGGACTGCAGCCTTCCAGGCTCCTCCATCCATAGGATTTTCCAGGCAAGAGTACTGGAGTGGGATGCCACTGCCCTCTCCATAACTGGGCTGACTCATACCTAACTACCTCATAGGCTTGTTGTAAGAACCAAAAGATACTAAGAGATCTGAAGTGCTTGTTTTATAAACTATAATGAGCTATTTATAAATCAACAGTGTTTCCATCTGTAAAATGAAAAGACTTGACTAGAATTAGTGTCAGTAAATCTGGGGCACACAGCTCACCGTTTTCCAATCCTATACCCACAACAGACACTACTAACAGATCACTCATTCCCTCTCTGAGCCTGCAGACAGCCTCACACCCTTCTCCATACAGTGCTCCAGGTAGTCCTGAAGATCCAATCAGTCTGCCATCCTAGGATGAGATGAGCCTGTACAAAGCTACTACATTGACAATCCTAAAGTTTACTTTGTCTTGATGTGAAGTTTCCAGGCTATAACCAGTATTTTCTGAAACTTGGATTAAATCCTGAAAATAAGTGCTATGCTACACCTGTAGCAACAGCCCAGCAGAGAACCAGTTCCAGATGCTGGCACAGACCTGTGCACAACTGCCCCAGATACGGCATCTGCTCTCTGTGAGGCCACAGAGGCCTCTGCAGGTAGGAACTGTCCAGAGAGCCACAGACTGAATGAACTGGGAGCACCCAGGGAGAACTGTGCATTTTTATATTACTGATGGAGAAATTCAAGGCCTGGAAGGAACTCACTTTAGGCCTCACATCTTAGCTGTCACACTTACCTTTTCTCTGAAAGATTTGGCTTGACTCTCTGGTGTTGATTCACTCTCAACTGATTCATCTACAAAACATAAAACAAAGAAAAAAAGCAAACTGTTAAGTTTGCCTGCAGACAGCTGCTAAGTCGCTTCAGTTGTGTCCGACTCTGTGTGACCCCAGAGACGGCAGCCCACCAGGCTCCCCCGTCCCTGGGATTCTCCAGGCAAGAACACTAGAGTAGGTTGCCATTTCCTTCTCCAATGCATGAAAAGTGAAAGTGAAAGTGAAGACGCTCTGTCGTGTCCGACTCTTAGCGACCGCACGGACTGCAGCCTACCAGGCTCCTCCATCCATGGGATTTTCCAGGTAAGAGTACTGGAGTGGGGTGCCACTGCCTTCTCCATTGCCTACAGACAGTAAGAGTGTTTAATATTTGGTTAACAGTTAATCTAAGAAAACCACATTTCTCTACTCCAGGACTTCCCAGAGCTTAACATGCATGTGTACTATGAACACTCAGTATGAAGCTTCAGTATACAGGTAGAGGATCTGGAGAATAACTATGGAATCAAGTGAAGGGATCCAAGGAAACATGAGGCCTCCAGGTGAAGTGACTTGCCCTAGGCAATGCAGAGATGGGATTAGAAACTAAGTCCTGTGCTCTTTCCAGTATATAGCTTTGCCCTTCTTGTAAAAGAGATGAGGAGGAGGGATCAGGAAGGCTGAGGAGGAGGAAGAGGACATGGGGCTCACCTCCCGTTGACAAATACATCAAAAATACATCTATATGTGGAACAGTTATCATGGAAAACTAACTGAAAATTGGCAGAAGAAAGATTTCCAGGAAACCAGGTAGTAGGGTTGGGACCCCCACCACTGCCCCTCAAAGGGATGTGAAAGGAAAGGAAGGTTTGCATGGGCTCTCCACACCACAGCCTGGCACATGATCTGAGCCAGCCAGCCCCTGGATGTGGGGAAGGTACAAATTAGGAGTACGGCATTAATAGATATAAACTACTATACATAAAATAGATAAGCAACATGCATTTACTGTATAACACAGGGAAGTGTACCCAATAGCTTGTAATAATCTATATTGGAATATCATCTGCCAAAAAACAATATATATATATCATATGCCATACACCTGAAACTAACAAAATACTAGAAATCAACTATGCTTCAATAAAAAAAATTATTTTTTCAAATTTTAAGACCTAAAAGTAGGCACAAACATGAGGTATGTATTATTTTACATGAAGCTCTCTGATCTCCCACAAAGTAGTCATATAAGGGGCAATAATCTAGTGGACAGGAGCACAAGTTCTGAAGTGACCTTGCCTGCATTAAATCCCAGGTCTCTTACTTATAACAGCAGTATGTTCCTGCCAAAGTCATTTAACTTCTGTTCCAGGTTCATTGTTGATTAACAAGTGAAGTAAGCGATATAATGCATTGAAAGTGCTTAGAACAGTGCCCAGAGCATAGTAAGGACCCAATAAATGTGTGTGTATTTTTTATATATGCTAGTTAGAATTAACCAATATTTACAAATGTGTTTATATAACAAATAAATGAACAATTTTCTTTGTTCATTGGAAGTTAAAAGAGCATTTGGAGAGTAATTTATATGTTGTTTCATTTGTTTGCAAAGCAGGAGATTCTTCACCTACAGACTATGGATCCCTAGGAAATTCACAGATGACCTTTGGGATGCAAGAGCCCTTTAAAATTATATGCAGAATCTCATATTTCTTGTATATATTATATGTTTCTCAGAAGTACTTCTGGTTCTTTACAAGAAAGACTAAGATCACTGCTTTGCCAGAATGAAGTTATTAGAACTAATGCCTCTGAAGCGGATTCACAATGATCCTAATAATCCTTATCTAATTCCCTCCCCAACCATGGTTCTCAGTATTTAAGATTTAGAAACAGGAGCCCCTTGAGTTTGACCATCTTATCTATCATTTTCAAAGATCCCACTCTAGCCCAATACATTCTAAAATGCCCGAGAAGAGAGGTATTGCAACTTCTCCCAGTGGGTTAGAGAAAAAATAGATCTCTTCCCAAATTACAAAGTGTAAAGACTTTGCATCAACCTTTGTCCAACCTATAAGCAACTTCTACAACCTACCAGAGATTCTAAAACCTCTACCCCAACTAGAACCATTAAGAATTAAGAAAAGCCCTCAATGAAAAAGAGTATCGGACACGCCCTCCATTACTCTGCTCTGATCATTGCTCAACTTGCTTAAACTAAGATTAGATTTTGATCTTCAGTCTGTAAACATTGTAGGGATAGAATCTGTGCCTGTTTTGCTATATTCACAGCCCCTAACTTGTGCCTGGGGCACAGTAGGTCATCAGTAAATATTTGTTGAGTAAAAGCACTTTTAAAACTTTGTCAAATGAAAAAAAAAACCTTTAAAAAAAACAGCTACAAAATGTAGTTTACAAGTCAAACTGATGCATCCAGCAAACCTAAAACACTCAGCCTTTCCTTGAGCCTTCATGACCAGAACCTACCTGAAAACAGTGGCTGCATGTTGAACAGTTCAGCATCATATACTTCCATCTGGCCAGAGGTCTTGTTCAAAATTCCCACAAAGTGCCTGAATAAAGAAGGAATATCAGTGACAATGGATCATTCAAAAGGTATTGTTTATACAATCTCCTTGTTTCTGCTTAAAAGGTGTTACTCATGAGTAACAATAATCCCCCACAGCAGGTATTCTCTGCAAGCACAGGGAAATGAGGGGAGAAAGGGGGAGGGGAGCAGGGAAGTCACCAGGTGATTCTTACAGCCAATCACATTTGGGGTCACTGATGTAGTGGTAAAACCTTTTGGGATATAACAATCTAGAACTACACTAGAATTTACTCCATGTATAAATTCTATGGAGGCAAAGACAAAACTTCAGTAATTATGAGAAGACCAGTTTAAACCAGAAAATCTTTGTAAAGAGATGATAAAAGCTTCAAGCACAAACAAATTCATTGGAGCTCTATCAGCTGCTGGGGTAGGGGAGGGAGGAGATGACTCTAAAAGGGCCTTGGTTGTGGTTCACGGATGGATATCTTCACAGGGACACTGCATTATGCAATGCCTGACAGTGAGACGGAACAGGCTGAACAATCTTCATTGTACCAAGAGGTAAACTAGAGGCCAGTAAACGGTGGAGTTGCCCAAGTCAGTAATCTTTCCAGAACTAGACAGAAACTCTGGAGCCTTGGACACTACCAAACCCTTTTACTGTAGTTACTTCCAAGGCAGACTTCTGGCAAACTTTGGTGTGTTGATCACACATCCAAAAATAATGGAGACGGCTGCCTTTAGGAACAAGATAGTTATAAACAATATTTCAAGTTAATGATGTGGTCAAAACTAATGAAGGTCAAAAGGCACAAACTTCCAGTTATAAAATATATAAGTCTTGGAGGTATAATGTTCAGCACAGTGACTATAATACTGCATTATATATTTGAAAGATGTTAAGAGAGTAAGCCTCTAAAGTTCTCATCCCAGGAAAAAATATTGTAACTGTATGGATGTTGACTAGACATTGTTGTGACCATTTTGCAGCATTACATACATTGATCATTTTATCATACACCTGAAACTAATGCTATATGTCAATTACATCTCAACTTTTAAAAAAATTTTAAATTACAAATGAATGAGGTTTTTAGGAAATTAAATAAATGTTAAGTCACTTTTCAATTTCAAGAATGTCTACATGCTGATGTGAAGGTCCCTGGGTCTAGGAACACAGGAACCTGGTAAACCTCTCTAGATTTCCCCCTCTGCAGCTAAAATAAAGTCAGAAAAGAGCGGTGCCAGGGCCGCCGCCGCCACCACCACCATCCCCACTTCTCACAATCACTTTCCCCATCTCTACCTGCACAGAGTATTGCATTTGAGGGCTCCAGTCCCAAAATTGTTTCCCACGTAGGAAAGTCTGTCTGTTTCAGCTGCCTAAAATGTAGAGGAGGGAAGGGCTCCATTATAACCAATGTTGAAAGACAGTAAACATCTTGATGCCCTTTTCCAAGTTTGCAGAAGCTTTAGAACAAAACTGCAGTGGATAAGACAAGAGAGCCTCTTTGAGAGGATCCAGCTCCACTATCTCTAAGTGAGTCTGGGGTGTCCCTGGTGGAAAGGCAAGAGGACTTTTGAAAAGTTCCAGGCAGTGCTGTTTTCTAGCTAGTCTGAAAGTTCTTGGTGGAGCTGCGCCTCAGGACTCAGCGACAGGCCCTAGGCTTCCACAGCTTAGAGGCATGCAACAAAATGATTCTGCAGGCAACATTAAAGCCCAAGCCTTTCTTGAACCTCTCTGCCCACCTTTATCATGACTGCTCCTTATCTGCTCTCAGGATCACTGCTATTGTTGTTTAGTCACTAAGTTGTGTCCGACTCTTTTGCAACCCCACGGACTATAGCCCACTAGGCTCATCTGTCCATGGGATTTTCTAGGCAAGAATACTGGATTGGGTTGCCATTTCCTTCTCCAGGAGATCTTCCTGACTCAGGGATCGAACTCATGTCTCCTGCACTGGCAGGTAGATTCTTTACCACTGAGCTAGTCACCAAGGAAGCCCCTCAGCGCCATGGAGGTGGTGAATTCATTCCTCAATCAGAGCCAAGCTTCCCTGCCCTCTCCTCATGTTTGTCCTCTTCACCTGCAATACTAACTTCAGCTGTTAAACCCTCCTCCATCCTTCAGGGTTCAGCTCCCATACACCCTTCCTCAGGAAGACATTCTGGCAAGCAAAACCTTCACTGACTCAGCTCACTCTGCCCTGCTCTGTACTCTCTCTCCCTGGGACCCTGAGCTTTGTTTCCTTATGTATGAGTTCCTCATATTCAGTTCTCACCTCTCTAGAGCAGGGAATGCAGATATCTGGGAATGTCTGACATTCTGTTGGCCACAACTAGGAAGCACTACTAGTGAGCAGAAGCCAGGGAAGCTACCAAACATCCAGTGACGCACAAGACAGCCCCCACAACAAAGAATAACATACCTGGGTCAGAATGTCAATAGTGCCGAGGCTAGAAACACTGCTCTATAGTATGAGCTCCCTCAGGGTGGGTCCAGGTCTGACTTAGCTATTTCCCCAGCAGCTTACAGTCCAGGGCCACACTGGGGACTCAATAAATGCTTGTTGATTGAACAAATTAATAAAAAGCCATCACTTCACCACCAGTGTGAAACTGAATGGGGCCTGTCTCCACAACCCAGCCTGCTGGGGCACAATGTTCTTCAAAGGTTCACCTGCTATTCCCCCTCTTTTCTCCTCTCACTCCTTCCTACATCAACCCACACCCAAAGGGCCTCCTGAGGTCTGCAGAGTGGAGGTGACTGGCCACAGCACCACTTACCAGGATCCGCTGACTCCTCTTCCTGGGGTTTGTGGAGTCGTTGTTCTTGTACAAGGTAAAGCGCATGTTGCCTGGATTCTGTAGCCTCCCATTGGAGAACTGGACTGTAAGATTACAGCATAAGAATGAAATGAGAGCAGAAAAATCCAGAGTATGGTGGGGAGGAAATTAATCGTCAATGGGAGGGAGTGACCGACTCGGAGAATGGGGATGGCAAGGAAGCCCGGGTCCTAACCCAAAGCCGTCCTGGTCCAGATGGGAAGAGGGTCTGGTGAGGGGTTGGAGCCGTGAGGGGATCCCTGGGGACGGGCCTCCACGGGAAGGAATAACTAGGGGAGTGGGGCTGACTAAGGAGACCTCGGCCAAACCTAGAAAGGCTGAGGGAATCCCTGGCCAATGGGGAGAAGGAAATGGAGCAGGTGTGAGACCTGGTGGGTGAGGGGATGACGGGGTCCTGGATACATACAGCCCCAGCCCTGGGGAGGACGTAACTGGGACGTCCTCATCCACCTGGGAGGTAGTAACAGAGAGACAAGATGACAGGAGATGACAGGAGAGCCCTGGCCAAGCCCCAAGGAGTAGTGGAGCCTATAAGGGGCCCTGGCCCAGCTGGTAATGCGGCTGGACGGACGTGGGAAGTGGAGGGCTGTAGCGGTACAGGAACGGAAGGGGAGGAAGTTACAGGAAAACCTGCTCCAGCTTCGCAGTATTTACCCAGCAGAGCGCTCTGGCTGTCGTCGGGCTCCCCACAATACTGCCACCTCGCACTCGGAAACACCTCCGAGGCCATCTCGCCTCGCTAGCCGCCAATCCCCGGAGTTAAAACAGCTGCAGCTACACGCGGTAAAAGTGCGGCGGGCCGGAAGAGGAGTGGTCTCTCCGGATACCGCCCCGCGCACGCAAAGACGCGTGGCTCCGCCCCACAGGACATCGCCCCCTAAGCGCCCTTTTCCTGAGCTCTTAGGCGCGCCTGCCCCGCCACCCTCGCCCCACCCCGCCACCCTCGCCCCACCCCGCCACCCTCGCCCCACCCCGCCACCCTCGCCCCACCCCGCCACCCTCGCCCCACCCCGCCATGAGGCGTGGCCTCCGTCCTCACCTTGCAGTGCCAGCTTCTCCAACGCGCAGTACCTGATTGGCCCAGCACTCAGCAAGCGCGTTACACCTTGTGTGCTGCTAGGGTGCTCGCGTCTACAAGCCTTGCATGGTGTGGGATTTCTTCATCTGCACAATCTAGGTAGGGTATTGTCTATCTCTCAGTTCAGTTCAGTCGCTCAGTCGTGTCCGACTCTTTGCGACCCCATGAATTGCAGCACGGCAGGCCTCCCTGTCCATCACCAACTCCCGGAGTTCGTTCAAACTCACGTCCATCGAGTCGGTGATGCCATCCAGCCATCTCATCCTCTGTCGTCCCCTTCTCCTTCTGCCCCCAATCCCTCCCAGCATCAGAGTCTTTTCCAATGAGTCAACTCTTCGCATGAGGTGGCCAAAGTACTGCAGTTTCAGCTTCAGCATCATTCCTTCCAAAGAACACCCAGGACTGATCTCCTTTAGAATGGACTGGTTGGATCTCCTTGCAGTCCAAGGGACTCTCAAGAGTCTTCTCCAACACCACAGTTCAAAAGCATCAATTCTTCGGCACTCAGCTTTCTTCACAGTCCAACTCTCACATCCATACATGACTTCTGAGAAAACCATAGCCTTGACTAGACGGACCTTTGTTGGCAAAGTAATGTCTCTGCTTTTCAATATGCTATCTAGGTTGGTCATAACCCTCCTTCCAAGGAGCAAGCGTCTTTTAATTTCATGGCTGCAGTCACCATCTGCCATGATTTTGGAGCTCCAAAAAATAAAGTCTGACACTGTTTCCACTCTTTCCCCATCTATTTGCCATGAAGTGATGGGACCAGAAAGTGAAGAGGAACTAAAAAGCCTCTTGATGAAAGTGAAAGTGGAGAGTGAAAAAGTTGGCTTAAAGCTCAACATTCAGAAAACGAAGATCATGGCATCTGGTCCCATCACTTCATGGAAATAGATGGGGAAACAGTGGAAACAGTGTCAGACTTTATTTTTTGGGGCTCCAAAATCACGGCAGATGGTGACTGCAGCCATGAAATTAAAAGACACTTACTCCTTGGAAGAAAAGTTATGACCAACCTAGATAGCATATTGAAAAGCAGAGACATTACTTTGCCAACAAAGGTCCGTCTAGTCAAGGCTATGGTTTTTCCAGTGGTCATGTATGGATATGAGAGTTGGACTGTGAAGAAAGCTGAGTGCCGAAGAATTGATGCTTTTGAACTGTGGTGTTGGAGAAGACTCTTGAGAGTCCCTTGGACTGCAAGGAGATCCAACCAATCCATTCTGAAGGAGATCAGCCCTGGGATTTCTTTGGAGGGAATGATGCTGAAGCTGAAACTGCAGTACTTTGGCCACCTCATGCGAAGAGTTGACTCACTAGAAAAGACTCTGATGCTGGGAGGGATTGGGGGCAGGAGGAGAAGGGGATGACAGAGGATGAGATGGCTGGATGACATCACTGACTCGATGGACATGAGTCTGAGTGAACTCCGGGAGTTGGTGATGGACAGGGAGGCCTGGAGTGCTGCGATTCATGGGGTCACAAAGAGTCAGACATGACTGAGAGACTGAACTGAACTGAACTGAACTGATGGGACCAGATGCCATGATCTTAGTTTTCTGAATGTTGAGCTTTAAGCCAACTTTTTCACTCTCCTCTTTCACTTTCATCAAGAGGCTTTTTAGTTCCTCTTTACTTTCTGCCATAAGGGTGGTGTAATCTGCATATCTCAGGTTATTGATATTTCTCCTGGCAATCTTGATTCCAGCTTGTGCTTCCTCCAGCCCAGCATTTCTCATGATGTACTCTGCATATAAGTTAAATAAGCAGGGTGACAATATACAGCCTTGACGTACTCCTTTTCCTATTTGCAACCAGTCTGTTGTTCCATGTCCAGTTCTAACTGTTGCTTCCTGACCTGCATATAGGTTTACTGTGTAAATATGTCTTATTAATACTAAGATCTGAAAGCCCGAGTTCAAATTTAGAATTCACTAATAGGCAATCCTTCAGCTCCAGCTAAATGTGGTGACTTGCGGAGAGAAGCATTTCTCCAAGTCCTCCATCCACACACCTGGACATCAGTCCTTAAACCCCTATGCTTGGTCCACAAGCCTGTAAACAGCTATGGTCAGTTCTTGGGCCTAGGCGTGCATACACCTGTGGCTCAATCAACCCTGCGAGGATGGACCAGGGGAGAAGCCCAGAAGGCTCAAGGATTCCGGGGTGGACTGGAAGGAGGAACCCAATCTTATGGGCATGTCCCTTTGTTCTTATGGATTCAACTCTCCCTCCATCCCTTATTGGGAGTTATTAGAATAAAATGAGAGTCAAAGCATGGCCTACAGAGCTTTGAGCATGACCTGGGCCAAGGCCCCTTTTGCCCAAAGGGAAATACTGTTGAAGGGAAAGAACCAGATTATCTCTGTTCTCCAAATTGCCTTCTTCCCAGACTCATCCTCTTTCCCGGCAACACATACCTCCAAGATGATCCAAATCACCTTTAACACCCTAGCTTCCCTTTGCCCGAGCACATGTCACCCTTCTAATTACCCAGTCACACTTTCCGAAGCACTGCAGGCAAAGTGCAAAGAATCTTATTTTTTGCCCTGATCTTTTCAGACTAAGTTATCAACCTGATGTCCATCACCCTGAAGACCATGTAATATTTCCTACAGACCACAACGATCCCTAAGTAGCTACAATTGTTTAGTTGCTAAGTTGTGTCTGACTCTTTTGCACCCCCTGCGGACTGTAGCCCAATAGCCTCCTCTATTCACAGGATTTCCCAGGCAAGAATAGTGGAGTGGGTTGCCATTTCCCTTTCCAGGGGATCGTCTCAACCCAGAAATCAAACCCACATCACCTGCATTGGCAGGCAGGTTCTTTACCTCTGAGCCACCAGAAATAACTACAACCCAGGTGTCAAAATCAGGAAACTAACATTGCTGCGTTACTACCATATAATCATCATGCCCCATTTAAGTTCATTTACTGTCCCAGTAATGTTTTTATAGCAAAAGTTCTGACCCAGAACCACATGTTGCATTTTGCTATCGTAGCTCTGTAGTTTCCTTCAGCCCAGAACGTTCTTCACTCTTATTTTTACTTTGAATTTTAAATTTAAAAAGCCAGTTATAGGGCACTTATTTTGTAGAATGTCTCTCAATCTGGGTTTGTCTAATGTTTCCAACTTATGAGTCTCAGTTCATGCATCTTTGGCAGGAATATTACAGATATGATGCTATTCTCATTATATCATGTTAGCTGGTACACGATTTCAATTTGTTCCATTACTGCTGATAGTAACTTTGATCACTTAACTGAAGTGGTATCAACCAGGCTTCTCCACAGTATTGTTTTCCCTTTGTAATTAACAGGTATTTTGTGGGCAGGTACATATAGACTAAGTGAATATCCTGTTCATCACACTTCCTATTTATTTATGTACATCAGTGTGGACTTGTGAATTCCTATTTTATTCAATAGATTAGAATCTGCTACTATCATCATTTAGTTTTTCTTTCAAATATTCCCAGATTTGAAAATAAACAGATTTGTTTGTTTTGTTCACTGCTGAATCTTTAGCTCCTGGAGCAGTGTCTGGAACATAGTAGACCCTCAATAAAGGTTAAATGAAATGAATGACAAGCCAAGGAATAAGTCTGAATCATCACAAATCCTAGGAGCCTAGCATAGGGACTGGAGCTTAAAAACACTAAAGTTGCTTAAATTTAACTGGCATTCTGTTTACAAATAGCAGATTCTCTGTAAATGTGGGATGGTTGAATGAAACAGGAAGAGTTAAATCATAGTTAACAAGTGACAAAGAAGACAGCAGTGGATACAAGGAATCAATTATAGTTCTTGAGAGAAGTGTCTTGCCCCTCCTCATATAGGGACATATTATATGGCCTTGCTACTCAAAGTGTGTGATCTTTGGACCAAGAGCATCAACATCACCTAGGAATTCGAATCTGCACTTTAACAGGATCACTAGGTAACTCATTTGCCCTTCAAGTTTGTGGAGCACTGTTGTACAAGAGTATTTTCTTTTCTTTTTTTTCCCCCACTGCAAGGCATGTGGAATTTCCCCAACCAGGGATCCAGGGATCAAACCCATGACCCTCTGCAGTGGAAGTTGGGAATCTTAACCACTGGACCACCAGGAAAGTCTAAGACTTTCCCTTTTAAGGTACATCTTTACCAGTCAAAGTCTGTGAAAGCCCTAAGAATTGGATGCTTTATAGCTGAGTGGAAGAGTGAAGAATATGACACATTGCTTGAGAGCAAAGACTCCCAGAATTCCCACAGGCAAGAGTGCAAAGTGACAGATTCTATCAAAAGGAAAATATTAATGGGAAGGGGGCTGTAGTATGCACCTATATTGTTTAATCATTTAACAATGATTCTAAACACACAGATCCCATGTGTGTATATATATATATACACACATACATACATACATATGGAACTGGAATGGGGCAAGATGACATACTCAGTTCAGTTCAGATGCTCAGCTGTGTCCAACTCTTTGAGACCCATGGACTGCAGCACGCCAGTCCTCCCTGTCCATCACCAACTCCTGGAGCTTGTTCAAACTCATGTCCATCAAGTCAGTGATGCCATCCAGCCATCTCATCCTCTGTCGTCCCCTTCTCCTCCTGCCCCCAATCCCTGCCAGCATCAGAGTCTTTTCCAATGAGTCATTTCTTCGCATCAGGTGGCCAAAGTATTGGAGTTTCAGCTTCAGCATCTGTCCTTCCAATGAGTATTCAGGACTGATTTCCTTTAGGATGGACTGGTTGGATCTCCTTGCAGTCCAAGGGACTCTCAAGCATATTCTCCAACCACAGTTCAAAAGCATCAATTCTTCAGCGCTCAACTTTCTTTACAATCCAACTCTCACATGCATACATGACTACTGGAAATACCATAGATTTGACTAGACAGACTTTTGTTGGCAAAGTAATGTCTCTGCTTATTAATATGCTGTCTGCTGCTGTTGCTGTTGCTGCTGCTGCTGCTGCTGCTAAGTCGCTTCAGTTGTGTCCGACTCTTTGCGACCCCATGGACTGCAGCCTACCAGGCTCCTCCGTCCATGGGATTTTCCAGGCAAGAGTACTGGAGTCGGGTGCCATTGCCTTCTCCAATATGCTGTCTAGGTTGGTCATAACTCTTCTTCCAAGGAGCAAGCATCTTTTAATTTCATGGCTGCAGTCACCATCTGCAGTGATTTTGGAGCCCCCCAAAATAAAGTCTATCACTGTTTCCACTGTTTCCCCATCTATTTGCCATGAAGTGATGGAACCAGATGCCATGATCTTAGTTTTCTGAATGTTGAGTTTTAAGCCAACTTTTTCACTCCCCTCTTTTTCACTGACCAAAATGCCAGAAGCTATAGTGATCTCTTCTAAATTAGAGTCAGGGGTAATCACAGGCAGGATTTACCACAAAATGTTTGTTTATAAATTTAGTTTGGAAATTCAGAGACTTCTGGAATTCTCTTAGCGTTATTTTTCAGAAAAGGAAAATATGCTTCTTTCCAAAAAGGAATTGGAGGATTGGGGGAGGGGGCAGGCAGAGACCACCTTTCCTGGGGTAATATCTCCATCTGCTGGCGATTCAGGATATCACTAGCAAGACAAGAACAGGGCAGGTCAGATCATTTGCTGCAACTTGCATTGAGCTCTCAACACTGTATCTTCTGCCTCTCTGCCTTCCTTTTTGTGTGTTTGTCTCCCTCTCCTGTTCTTTCTCTCCTTTCCTTCATATTCCTGATGCAGACTACTTGTATACCTATAGACATAGACGACTCATTTCTTATAAAGAAGACTCATCTAGGATAGACTTTTCCTTACACAGAGCTGAATCTTTTGTAGCTTCTCCTGTAGTTCCAGTTTCTGCTCTCCAGGGCCACACAGGACATCACCAACTCCTCTGCCCTGAAACCAAAAAAGCCTGAATACTCTGATCATGCTTTCTGCTTATCTGCCCCTCTTGTTGTTGTTGCTGTTGTTCAGTCGTCCAGTTGCGTCCGACTCTTTTGACCCCGTGGACTGCAGCAAACCAGGCCTCCCTGTCCCTCGCCATCTCTTGGAGTTTGCCCAAATTCATGTTCATTGCATCAGTGATGCCACTCTACTTCTCAGCAACTCCTTCCAGCCCCTCAGCTATTTCCCATACCAGTTTCTCTCCTCATCCTGGTCACCACTGCTGGACACACACCAATATCTCTGTATCGATCACATTGTGGGGCCCCACACAGATCAATACTTTAGCTCTGGTCTGGGTAACACAGAACAGAAAGGACCCATCACTTCCTTTGTGCTACTTACCATGCCTCTCCTAATGAAACCAATATGTGTTTTTATTCAAAGCATCTGTACTATTCAATTAACTTATTTAGGGTTAACAATAAACAAAAATTCTTGACTTCACTTCTGCTAAGTCCCATCATCCCTGCAATTTTTTAAAAACAAAGATTCAGACCTTGAATGAAGGACTGTTAAATTTAATTGTGTTAGATTCAGTCTGTTCATATATTTTTGTTGTTTAGTCGCTGAGTCGTGTCCAACTCCTTGCAACCCCATGGACTGTAGCCCACCAGGCTCCTCTGTCCATGGAATTTCCCAAGCAAGAATACTGCAGTGAGCTGCCATTTCCATCTCCAGGGGACCTTCTTGACCCAGGGATTAAGCCCACATCTGCTTGGCAGGCAATTCTTCACCATTGAGCCAGCCACCTGAGAAGTAATTTTCCCCAATAACATTTGTGAGATTTAAAAAAAAATGATCAAACCAATACATATTTGATGTCCAGTGTTGAGGAAAACACAGAAAAATATAAAGAATACAATTATAGTGACCCATGGTCCCTTGCCCACCTAAGGCAATATTGTTAGCATTGTTTTATTTTTTTCTACATTTTCTCTGTGCATATGTATATTTATACAACTGATATAATATTGTATCCAATTTTGTATTCTCCTTTTAGAAAATTTAACATTATCTTGTAAGCATTTTCTCAAATCTCTCATGATACTACATTCAGTGTTCTCACAGAGTTTATAGATACAATCCTCTAAGTGAACACTTGGGCTGTTCCCAGTTTTTCATTTTTTTTTTTTTTAAACTTTGCTTTTTTTTGGCTGCCCTGGATCCTCATTGCTGCGTGTGGGCTTTCTCCAGTTGCAGCGAGTGGGGGCTCCTTTTCCTTGCGGTGGGAGGGCCTCTCATTGCAGTGGCTTCTCTTGTTGCAGAGCCCAGGCTCTAGGCACAGGGGCTTCAGTAGTTGCGGCTCTTAAGCTCTAGAGCACAGATTCAGTAGCTGTGGTGCATGGGCTTAGTTACCCTTCAGCATGTGGGGTCTTCCTGCAGCAGGGATCAAACCCACGTCCCCTGCACTGGCAGGTGGATTTTTAACCACTGGACCCCCAGGGAACCTCCCCCTCACCCCGTTTTTCACTCTTATGTAGAACATTTCAGTGAATTCTAAAGCATAAAACTCCTTTTTTGGATGGATTCCTTTGGATAGAGTTTTAAGACTTGCATTAATGAATGAAAGAATATGAACATTTAAAAAAAGATTTCTTGGGTTCAAAGCCAATTTGGAGACCCAGACATTCAGCTTACTGCTTAATTCAACATTAAATTATATGATTGTTTTGCCCTATAAAAAATAAATAAAAAAGATTGTTAATACACAAATGTTTCTCTAAAGGATTTTCAGATGTTTTAAAAATCCTGTCTCTGTCGTCTGACACTATCCAAGGCAGTTTGGGAGAAATAAGAATGAAAATATGCTATACCAGAATTGAACCTATCCTAGAAATTAACTTCCTAGAAGGAACACAAAAATGGAAAAAAGCACACTCAAGGGTACTGTTAAGTCTCTAGAGTTTCTCTTTTCATTTGTCAGTTTTCTTCTCTTTCTTTCGAAGGTTTGTTACTAGGATCATGCTATTCAGGGTTGTCATTTCTTCTTGATGGATTAACTCTTTTGTCATTAGAATTGTCCTCTATCTCTTACAATAGAACTTGTCATGAAACCCACCTGGGCTGATAGTCACTCTGGCTTTCTATTGATTGGTATTTGCATGATACATCTTTTTCTGTATTTATTGTTGTTGTTCATTTGCTCAGTCGTGTCCAACTCTTTGCGACCCTATGGACTGTAGCACACAAGGCTCCCCTGTCCTTAACTATCTTCCAGAATTTGCTCAAACTCATGTCCATTGAGTTGGTGATGCTATCCAACCATTTCATGCTCTGTCGTCCCCTTCTTCTCCCACCTTCAATCTTTCCCAGCATCAGGGTCTTTTCCGAATGAGTCAGCTCTTTGAGTCAGGTAGCCAAAGTATTGGAGCTACAGCTTCAGCATCAGGCCTTTCAATGAATAGTCAGGGTTGATTTCCTTTAGGATTAACTGGTTTGATCTCCTTGCAGTCAAGGGATTCTCAAGAGTCTTCTCCAGCGCCACAGTTCGAAAGCATCAATTCTTCGGTGCTCAGTCTTCTTTATGGTCCAACTCTCACATCAATACATGACTACTAAAAAAACCATAGCTTTGACTATACAGACCATTGTTGGCAAAGTGATGTCTCTGGTTTTTAATATGCTATTTAGATTTGTCACAGCTTTCCTTCTAAGAAGCGAGTGTCTACATTTTTCACTCTTAACCTATTTGTGTCTTTACACTTAAATAGGTTTCTAATGGATAGCCTGTCCTATGTTTTCTTCTTTTATAGTTTAGTTTTTAAAATATGTTATTTGATTTATTTGATAATACATTTGTGGTAAGAAGTTGGGAAGGTATTCAACATAATATTTTTCCCAAAAGACTTCGTAGTTTCACAATCTCTTAAAAAAAAAAAACACCAAAATTATATTTCTTCCATTGATTTGAAATAACAACTTCTTCATACTTTAAAGTCTTTTATATTTAGGTCTATTCTGGACCCTCTGTTTTGAACCACTGATTGGTCTGTCATTCAGTATCAAATAGTTTTTTTTTTTATCGTGGTAAAATACACATATAAAAATTTATCATTTAAACTGTTTTTAAGTGTACAGGTTCAGTGGCATTAAATACATTCATAATGTTGTGCAACCATCCCCACCATCCATCTCCTTAGTCCTTTTCATCTTGTAAAACTGACACTCTGTACCTATTAAATAATAACTCCATTCCTACCTCACCCAAGCCTCAGCAATCACCATTCTGTTTTTGTCTCAGATGAATTTGACTACTCTAAGCACTTCATATCAGAGAAGGCAATGGCACCCCACTCCACTATTCTTCCCTGGAAAATCCCATGGACAGAGGAGCCTGGAAGGCTGCAATCCATGGGGTCGCTGAGGGTCAGACATGACTGAGCGACTTCACTTTCACTTTTCACTTTCTTGCATTGGAGAAGGAAATAGCAACCCACTCCAGTGTTCTTGCCTGGAGAATCCCAGGGACGGGGGAGCCTGGTGGGCTGCTGTCTCTGGGGTCGCACAGAGTCGGACACAACTGAAGTGACTTAGCAGCAGCAGCAGCAGCAAGCACCTAATATAGGTGGAATCATACAGTATTTGTCTTCTTGTGACTGGCTTATTTCACTTAGTATAATGTTTTCGAGGTTCATCCATGTTCTAACATATGTCAGAATTACCTTCCTTTAAAGGCTGAATGATATTTCAATGTGAATATAACCTCATTTTACTTAGCCATTCATCCATTGATAGACACTTGGATTAATCACGTTTTAGCCATTATGAACAACGGTGCTATTGTTCCGTGTACAAATCTCTCTTTGAGACACCACTTCAATCATTTTAGTATATATCCAGATGTGGACTTGCTGGATCATATGGTAATTCCATTTTTAATTTTTTGAGGAACCACTGTACTGTTTTTTCCATAGCAGCTGTACCATATTATATTACTACCAACATTGCACAAGCGTTCCATTTTCTCCATATTCTTGCCAACACTTGTGTTTAATTTTATCGACAATAGCCATCCTAATGGGTGTGAAGTGGTAGCTCAAAGTTTTGCTTTGCATTTTCCTAATGATCAGAGGTTTTGAGCATCTTTTCATGTGTTTATTGGCAGTTTGTATATCATCCTTGGAGGACTATCCACTTTTGATTCTTTGCTCACTCTTGAGTTATGTCTTTTGGTTTTTTGATTGTTGAGTTTTAGTTCTCTATATATTTTATATATTAATCTTTTATCAGATATATGATTTACAAATATTTTCTCCCATCCTATGGGTTGACTTTTCACTCAGTTGATTTTGTCTTTAAAATTTTCAAGTTCAGTTTGTCTATTTTTTTTTTTGCTATCTCTGACTTCGGTGTCATAGCCAAGAAATTATTGACAATTGTTACAAAGCTTTTGTCCTATGTTTTCCTCTAAGAGTTTTATAGTTTTAGATCTTATATTCAAGTATTTGATCCATTTTGAGTTAATTTTTGTATGAGATTTTATATAAGGGTCCAGTTTCATTATTTTGCTTGTGGATATCCAGTTTTCCCAGCACCAATTGTTGAAAAGACTGTTCTTTTCCCATTGAATGGTCTTGGTACCCTTTTCAAAACTCATTGTATATGCAAAGAACCATGTATATGCAAAGGTTTCTTTCTGGGCTCCCTGTTTCATCTCACTGGTCTATATGTTTATGCTGATACCACAGTTTCGATTACTGTGGCTTTCTAGTAAATTTTGAAATCAGGCAATGTGAGTCCTGTAGCTTTGTTCTTTTTCAAGATAGTTTTGTCTGTTTGGGAAATATTTCATATAAATTTTAGGATGGGCTTTCTATTTTGGCAAAACACCATTGAAATTCTTAATAGTGATTGCATTGAATCTATAGATTGCTTTGGATAGCATTGACATCCTAATAAAATTAACTTAAGTCTTCCAATCCATGAACACAGAATGTGTTTCCATGAATTCAATTTCTTTCAGTAATATTTTATAATTTTCTTTGTACAAGTCTTTCACTTTTGGTTAATCCCGAAGTATTTTATTCTTTCAGATGACACTGTAAATGGCATTTTCATAATTTCCTCTTGAGATTGTTCACTGTTGGTATATAGAAATATAACTAATTTTTTTGTGTTGACACACTTGTTCAGAATATTCTTACAATTATTTTTATTTCTACAGAACTGGTAGTCCTCATTTTCATTTCTGATTTTAGTAATTTGCATCTTCTGTTTTTTTCTTAGTCCATCTATCTGATGGATGGTCAATTTTGTTTATTTTTTCAAAAAACCAACTTTCAGTTTCATTAACTTTGTTTCTCTATTCTTTATTTTACCTATATCTGCTCTGACTGTTACTATTTTTTTTCCTTCTGCAGCTTTGAGTCTAATTTAGTTTTTCCCTAGTATTTAAATTGCAAAGTTAGTTTGTTGATTTGAGATCTTTCTTATTTTTTAATGTAAGCATTTATAGCTATAAATTTCCCCCTTAGCACTGCTTTGCTGTGTTCCATAAATTTTGGTCTGCTGTATTTTCATTTTCAATAATCTCTAAGTATTCTCTAATTTCCTCTGTAACTTGTAATTTGATCTGTTGGTGTTTTAAGGGCTTATTGTTTAATTTATACAACTTTCTGAATTTTCCACTTTCACTTCTGTTACTGCTTTTTAACTTGTACAATATCTTTTAAAATCTGTTGAGACTTAATTTGTGGCCTAAGGTGTGGTCTATCCTGGAAAATGTACCAGGTGCACTTAACAAGTATATGTATATGGTTTTTATTTGATAGAGTGTTTTGTATGTGTCTCTTAGGTCTAGTTGGTTAATTGTGTTAAGTCCTCTATTTCCTTACTTTTCTTCTGTCTGGTTGTTCTAATCATTATTGAGAATGCAATATTGAAACCTCTAACTATTATTATAGAATTCTCTATTTCTCACTTCAATTCTGTCAGTTTTTGCTTGAAAATGCCCAGAAGTCACTTCAGGTGGTGATGACTAGGGGAGTTTGAAACAATGGTGGATAAGGTGGATAATAGACATCTACCTCTTCATCTGTACCTCTAAGATCAAAAGCAGCAATCAGTGAACCCTAATATTTGGAGGACGGGGTCCTTTTTGCCCATCCTGGCTCTATAAGCTGGTGCAGGTTTCTCCAGGAACCTGTGCACAGGTGCCTGTCATACTACTGAGAGGCAGGGGATCAGTACCTCCTACTGAACGAAGAAGAGCTGGCTTGGCCAAAATCAACTGCAATTTGCCATCCAAGCCTTCCCCTCAAAGTCACAAACCTTCAATAGACTTCAGAGCTCCAAAATAGTTACACCAAACAGATTCTGCCAGTGTAGTTATTATCTGGGTGGAAAGACAGATTCTTGGTGCTTTCTACTCTCCCATCTTCCCAGAATCTCCATCTCCCATATTTTTAAAAAAATACATAATAAAGAATTATGAAATACACTTGTAACTGTGGGAATACCAGACCACTTTACCTGTCCCCTGAGAAACCTGTATGCAGGTCAAGAAGCAACTGTTAGAACCAGACATGGAACAACCAACTGGTTCAAAATTGGGAAAGGAGTATGTCAAGGGTGTATATTGTCACCCTGTTTATTTAACTTATATGTAAACTATACCACATGAAATGCTGGAATGGATGAATCACAAGCTGGAATCAAGATTGCTGGGAGAAATACAAATAACCTCAGATATGCTAATGATATACCACTCTAATGGCAGAAAGTAAAGAGGAACTGAAAAACCTCTTGATGAGGGTGAAAGGGGAGAGTGAGAAAGCTGGCTTAAAGCTCAACATTCAAAGAACTAAGATTATGACATCCAGTCCCACCACTTCATGGCAAATAGATGGGGAAAAACTGGAAACAGTGGCATATCTTATTTTTTGGGCTCCAAAATCACTGCAGACAGTGACTGCAGCCACAAAATTAAAAGATACTTGCTCCCTGGAAGAAAAGCTACGACAAACCTAGATAGCTTATTAAAAAGCAGAGACATCACTTTGCTGACCACGATCCGTATAGTCAAAACTATGGTTTTTCCAGTAGTCATGTACAGATGTGAAAGTGACCATAAAGGCCGAGTGCCAAAGAATTAATGCTTTCAAACTGTGGTGCTGGAGAAGACTTCTAAAAGTCCCTTGGATAGCAAAGAGATCAAACCAGTCAATGCTAAAGGAAATCAACCCTGACTATTTATTGGAAAGATTGATGCTAAAGTTCCAATCCTTTGGGCACCTGATTCGAAGAGCTGACTCACTGGAAAAGACCCTGAGGCTGGGAAAGATTGAGGGCAGGAGAAGGGGGTACAGCAGGGGAGACAGAGAAGGGGGAGACAGTGGTTGGATGGCATCATCGACTCAAGGGACACGAGTTTGAGTAAACTCCCAGAGATAGTGAAGGACAGGGAAGCCTGGTGTGCTGCAGTCCACGAGGTTTCCATGAGTTGGACAGACTAAGTGGCTAAACAACAACAATGGCTGCCTTGTTAATTTCCCCCAGATTTTTCTTGGCTATTCTTGTAGTATTAGCGTCTCTTATGAATTTAGAATCAATGTCTAGCTTCCAAAAGTATCTTAATTATACTTTTCTTAGGAAATTTATAGCTTAATTTAGGAATAATTTTGTCAATGAGTTGAAAACTCAATCTAAAATTCCTGGTTTTCATAAGTACTATTAAAATAATAAAGCTCATTAAAAAATTAAATTGATACAGATGTATGTAAAGGCAAAAAATTAATAAGGCCTTCTTAAAGTATTTCCTTATCACCTTTCCAACTTCCTTTCATTCCTTTTCAGTACCTTGAGGTAATTTTTATGAACAGTTTGATGGTATCTTTTCATACTCAGCCATACATTTACCAGCTTTTATGTGTACATCCACACACAGGTTTTTACGTTTTGTTTTGTATGTATATGAGATCATTAGTGATAAAGGAGTCAGAATACATATACAGTGTATATCCATGTATTGTAATCCTCTATAGATGCACATTCACATTTTTGTCTGCCACTAATAAAGCTGTGCTCAACAATCTTGTACATACTTTCCCACATTTGTTTATTTAAGGAGAATTTCTAGAAAGGAATTGCCAGCTAGAAGGGAATGAACATATAATTTAAAATTTGAAATACCAAGTTATCTTCAGGAAGTAGCAATGATACTCCCAACTGCAGTATAGGATGGGACTTTTTTCTCACACTCCCCTGAGAACCGAACATACACATCTTTTATATTTTTTGCCAGTCTGTAAGTTTGAAACAACATCTAGCTCATAGTATGTCTCTAAGGGTCACACATGTGAAACGACTGGCTTATTGTCAGCGTCCCCCTCCCCTTTTTTCCCCCGAAGCTGCCCAATCTGGCAGTAAAATACAAGCAAGGGCTATAAAATGTCAGAGAATCTTAACGAATACAATTTACCATCAGACTTCATTTGAGGCCTCAAAGGAAAAAAAAGAAAACCAAAACCAACATTAACAACGCATATGGTCTGAAGGGATGGGTCAGATGTAATGATAACTGGATGTTGAGTGCTGAAGTGGGATGTTCCCCTTTGAAAAATAATACACCCCCGCCCTCCCCCCTACCCCCTAAAAAGAACGGCGTTCCCCAGCCTGCCTTTGTCTCGGGAGCCACGTAGCGCTCCTGCCGAGGAAGAGCTTCTTTCTGCCCCAAGGCCCCGCGCCGTCGGAAGCGCCTGGGCCAGTGTCCGTCTGGGCCCAGGCTCTCCATCAAGCCGCCCAGAGCTAGCCCTTTTCTGACAAAATCCCACCGAAGTCCGCAATCCTTCCACGTTTGCAATTCTGTTCTCTGGAGGCTTGGTTCTGGAGACTGCAGGCTCATTTGACCTGCACAGTAAAGAATCTGCCTGCAATGCGGGAGACCCGGGTTCGATCCCTGGGTCGGGAAGATCCCCTGGAGAAGGAAATGGCAACCCACTCCAGTATTCTTGCTTGGAGAATCTCATGGACAGAGGAGCCTGCTGGGCTACAGTCCATGGGGTCGCAAAGAGTCCGACACGACTGAGCGACACACACAACACACAGAATACCGCGCTAAGTGCCAGACTACTTGGGCGCCAGCGCTTCGCGACGTCGCCACCGGGATTGCCTGTGGGACAGTGTCAGACTCAATTGCGGTCAGATGGATCCATCCCATTTTCAGTTCAACGTCTTTAGCCTGGATCTCGGCTTAGTTCAACCTAAACATCTTCTTGGAACTTTATTTTATTCCAAAATCTACGAGGTGGGATCTCAACCTCGGACCCGGTGACTGTGTGAGCCCCGCAAAGGGAATTCGCAGTCGAGGGGGCCCGGGATCACCAAAGAGGGAACCGGGCCCCGTGAGTATGGAGGAATCCTTAGGGTCCAGGCAGCAGTGGGACCCACTACCTCGCGGGATCTGCTCACACCTGGCTCAGATATCAGGCAGTAGTGGTTGTGATTGGTGGGATTCGGCGGAAAACCTGCTGGCCTCCACCACAACGGTTCTCGATTGGCTTCGGCACACAGCCGCTTTTCTGTAGTCCAAACCTAGAGCCGCTTGGTGATAAATACCGCCTTAAAAGGCGTTTGATAACAGTTTTACGTGTTGTAAGGCAAACGGTTATTGGTCGCAGGGCTCACGGATTCGGTCGGTAGTAAACACAGCGAGGTTCTTGGGACCCTGGATTGGTCAGCTTTCCGGGGACAGAGTAAATTCCTCCGGATTCCGAGCATCGACTGGCTGCCCTTCTGACTCTGCCCCGCCCTCTCCCCTTCTGATTGGTTGCAGCACAGGCTGGGAGAGGAGGAGGAAAGCCGCGGAGTATGTGAGTCGTGTTGCGTCACTTCCGTTTGCTGTGGGCAGCCGCCGCGGTATTCTCAGAGTGCGGTGGCGAACTGGCTGAAGGAGCTGAGGGACTAGAGGCGGGGTGGGCGGAAAAGGGAGGAATCCCATCACGGAGGCGCCAGCCTGGACGTTTCCACGTCCTCCGACACTGTCGGGTGGGATCGGAGAAGGGTCACCGCCTCCTCCTTCGAGAAGGGGGGCGGAGCCCGGCTCAGGTGAGGCGACCCTGTCAACGCGAGCTATGGTGGCGCGCGCGGGCGCGCTCACGTGGAGACGGTTGAGCTCTAGGGGTGCTGGGTGGGCGGCGCGAGCGGGGTCTCGTCCTGGCGTCCAGACGCGCGCAGACGCGTACTGGTTCCCCTCCACACCCTACCCCCGCCTACCCTGTCTGTCTTTCTGAGGGAGTATTGTTAACCCTCGGAACGGAGGGGCCAGGCTAGTGGGAGGCGTGTTCTGCGCAGGCGTCCCCCGTGTCCCGACGCCAGGCTGTCTGTCCGCAGGGTGGGGCGGGGGTTCTTGCCCACTTGCATCTGCCGGCGGGCGACGTTGGTTACGGGGCTCGGGTGGGAACGGCTTGCGACCAACAGCCTGGCGAGGTGAATAGAAGATCTGCGGGATGGGGTCGGGTGGCTCCCTTGCCCCCATCCTGGGTCTTTTTGAGCGACGAGGTTTCATTTCATCAGAGCAAGGCCAAGGCGGTCTGGAATCGGGAACCGGAGGCTGACCCTGCACGGATGGAGTTAGTGTTTTGGAATGCCCCAACTTATCAGAGGACTAAAGTGTTTATAGGCATTTATTGGACGGCCTCTGCTTCCAAGCTTCGTGCTAGGAGCTGTGGGGAATGCAGTGGGAAGAACAGCCTTGCCCCCTCATCCCCTCGTTTGGAGGACATAAAGATTTATACTACTTAGATACTAACATTAGGCAGTAAATTAAAGGGGGGGGGGCGTCGAGGGTTAGGTTGTTTCCTTCTAAAGAAAGTCCTTTGTCGTTAAGTCATTCTGCTTTCTGGCATCGTGGAGGGTACTGTGGAAGCTAATTTCTAAATAGGACCCAAATTCTTAATAATTTGGAGGAAAAAAATATAGATAAAGGCGCAGCAAAGTCTTGAATACTAAGTAGTATGCTTGGGTTCTGGTTAATTTTAACGAATGAAAGTAAGAAACCCTTCACCTTCAAGAATTGAAGCAAAAATCCAAAATATGCTCATATACCTTTCAGTTGTAGTAGGTAGAAGATATTATGTACGTTGGGATCTTTCTTTAGAGGTTGAAGAGAATGCTGTGCCTTAGACATCACTGATGATTTGTTATCCTTGTACTGACTGTTGTGATTTAGATTAATTTAAAGAAGGTGGGTTAGGTGTCTCATTGTTTTCTGGAGAAACTGCGTTCTGTTTTTGTGGTTTCCGTGGTGAGCGTGGTAAGCTAAAAGATTAGCAGAGAGAGAAAGAGACCAGGTGGAGAGAGGAGAGAGAGAGGATTTTGGAAAAAAGCCCCTAAACCAAGGGAAGGCCTCCTTCTACTGCTTTAGTCTGGTCTGGAAATCCCAGGAAATTTGGGAAGACTGGCTTTGCCACCCCTGTTGGCTTGGTGACTTGCCAGGTAAGACTTAACTGGTTAAGGGCTTGTTCTGGGCTCTTGTGTTTTGCTAAATAAAACGAACCAGGACTTTTAGAGTCCTGAAATCAACATGTTTTCTTGCTTTCCCTTTTCTTTCCTAAAATTTGTGTCAAAACATGGTTCGCAGGGGATACTGGCAAGCTGTATTCTGGCTATTTGAAGTGTCTAGCAAAATCCTGAAAGTGATCAGATTTGGAAGAAAAGCATTTTAGAGTGGGGTGTTTTGCTAAACTTAGGGGGTCAGTGCTCTCAAAAGAGGCTTTGTCTCAAGACTATGACGAGAAGTTGAAGTCATTAAAAAAATACTTGGGTACAGAATGTATGTATGGGTAAATGTTTAGTATTTAAAGTACTTAGCGTGAATTATGTTGGAGTTCTTTAGTATGGGCAAGACTTAAAAATATCTTATGTACAGTGAGAAATGACAAAATTTGCTCTAGTGCTGTACAGAATCTTGAATCTGCCTCAAATTCTCTTTGGAATGGGGAAAGAAAAGCCCAAGGTATTGATTCCATATTAGTCTAAAGGTTTTGTTTTTTTTAATGTAAGTCTATTGTAAACAGATACTTTTCCTGTCAGTTTTAAGAACAAGAGTTCCTTTTTTTTTTTTTTTACCGTATTTAACATTTCTCAAATATGGATGCTGTCCAGTAAAGCCAGATTTTATGAGTGTAGCAGGTGGGATGGAATGTAACTCTACAAGGCACCTTTTGTCTAAATATAAAGTGAACTGAGGCTAAAAGACCAGCTGTTTCTGAGTGAACTATTGCTCTTACAGTTGTTTTCATCATTTCCATCACTGAATAGTGGCCTTTAATCTCCAGATTCCAATTTTAGGAGGTGCCTTGCATTTGACTAATTATACATTTATTAAAAGCTTTGAGTTACCTTTCTGACAGCTCAAACAGATTAGGAATTGTGTTAGAGTACTGACATTTTAGTGTAATATAGATAGATTACGGTTTTAGTATCTAAGATTATTTTATCTGTAGATAATTTTCCTTGTGATATTCTAACATATCTGAATGATATGTTTAAGGTTCCAGTATTTCCTCGATTCTAAACTGCATTCTGTTCACATTTTAGTATTAACGACCCAGGAGGTGGGGGTGGGGTGCCCAAGTGAGCATTCTGCCATAGTTTAATTGGCAGCACTTTCCCCCCCTAATGTTACATTAAATGGGGTTGCACTTTATAAGCACTGTCATCCTAGATTTAATGAAACATGGTACTATTAAAAGACTTTTGTATCCAATTAATTCCATGTTAATTGTAACCAATTAAGTTTCCAAATCTGCCTTTGCACTAAAAAGAAAGTTTGTTACTGAAAAGAATCCCATTGAAAGTAATATTTTTCCTTATATAGATGGAAACTAGCAAACTGATTTGTTTCTTTGACATTTTAAAGGATGATTGAGTGCTGGGTCTGCTTTTTAGAGACTATGCTTGGTGCTTGTTACTTTGTGTACTTGATAACAGTTTACAAATGCTTTATTTCCTGCTTCTTAAAAGTTTAAAATAATCAGGGTGAATCACTCCCCCTTTCTTCTGTACAAGATGTTGTTAACTTGGTGTAATTGATTTTTCAATACATCTTAATTAGTGAGTTATAATTTAAAATCCACTCAGCTGTCTTTCTTTAAAAATGCAAGACCTTCAATTTTGTAGTCCTTCCGTTTTCGTCTCTACTGCAGAGAGGATCTGCCAAAGGAGTACAGGCAGAATAAAACCCACTGTTTAGGGGTTCTGTTTTGAGAAGAATCACAGATAATACAAAAATCTAAGCACATTTAGTAACATACATTGTATTTTATTTTGAATAGAATGTTAAAAGCAGCTCAGCAGGTGAAGTATCAGTTGCTTGCTGAATACTCTTGATTTGATAAATAATTCATAATGAAGGGATATACTGCTTTGAAAGTGAACTTGGTATAATAAATGAATTAAATCCATTTTTCATCTTCTTCCTGAAAAGGCACCATCAATAATAGTGTCTCCAGTGCTTCAGAATGGCTTTCTTCTTGATAAAAGTTTAGTTTTTTTTCTTAAGAAATATGTATCTTGATCTGTCAGGGGTAAAAGGCAATAAAGGCTGTTTTTAAAAATTGCTGAAAAGGTTGTGTGTGTCAAGGGCAACTCAAATGGGTGTCAGGCAACATTTTCTAAATAACAGAAAATATATTTAGACTTCTTAAAAATGTTAAAATATAGTCTCAAATATACAAGCAGCTAAAAGAAGCCATTGATGAATGGTTTCTATAGATTTTTTCATACCTTTGTGAAGTTTGTACCATCGTCTGAGTGTTAAGTGGCTACAGATGTTTTTTTATCTGGATAATCAGTTGGCTGGCTAGTCATTGTAAATTTTAGGAAAATGTAGCACCTGAGAAAGGAACATTTCTGGGACAATACAGTGCAGGTGTAAAGTTCTGAACAGGATAAAGCACGAAGTTTGTTGTAAATTATTTTGAAGTTGAAGTGCAGTACTATCAGACTCTGTCCTGGAACTGACTGACTTGGGCACGCCCGTCTTTCAGACAGCATCCTGCTGGTGGGCCACCATCTTGGCTGACCATCTCCCTGACAGGTTTAGGCAGATCAAGATCTTCCCCTTTTAGCAGGTGATCCTGCCACGGGGAATGCATTCTATTACTCAGCCCCTCTTCTCCACAAAGCTGTGCTCTCTGATTCTTGTTTGGCACCAGCCTCTTGGAGGGCAGGGTTGGGAGGAGTGATAGGCAAGAGCAGTGGAAGGAGAAGAAAAAGCTTATCTTGCATCCTGCTGATCTTCCAAACTAGGGTCTTTTGGCGGTGACAAAGGCTTGGCAGTGTGGTCTTTGGTGCTGGCAGCGTGTAGTATTGGCAGTAAAGGAGGATTTGAGGAAGAGAAGAGCAGCCCATGCTCCCAGCTCTCTCAGAACCCTTACTCTAATTTTCACTCCTTAGCTGTTATTTTACACACCTTTCTTTTCACTCAACTTCCAGTTCTTGACCCTGACCTTGCTTTTCAGCTTCATCCCTCCAATCTCCTAATCCTTATTCCTAACCTTTGCTCACAGTCAGTTCAATTCAGTTCAGTTGCTCAGTCGTGTCCGACTCTTTGCGACCCCATGGACTGCAGCATGCCAGGCCTCCCTGTCCATCACCAACCTGGAGTTTACTCAAACTCATGTCCACTGAGTCAGTGATGCCATCCAACTATCTCATCCTCTGTTGTCTCCTTCTCCCACCTTCAATCTTTCCCAGCATCAGAGTCTTTTCAAATGAGTCATTTCTTCACATCAGGTGGCCAAAGTATTGGAGTTCATCAGTCCTTCCAATGAGTATTCAGGACTGATTTCCTTTAGGATGGACTGGTTGGATCTCCTTGCAGTTCAAGGGACTCTCAAGAGTCTTTTCCAACACTACAATTCAAAAGCATCAATTCTTCAGCGCTTAGCTTTCTTTACAGTCCAACTCTCACATCCATACATGACTACTGGAAAAACCATAGCCTTGACTAGACGGACCTTTGTTGGCAAAGTAATGTCTCGGCTTTTTAATATGCTGTCTAGGTTGGTCATAACTTTTCTTCCAAGGAGCAAGCATCTTTTCATTTCATGGCTGCAGTCACCACCTGCAGTGATTTTGGAGCCCAGAAAAATAAAGTCTGACACTGTTTCCACTGTTTCCCCATCTATTTGCCATGAAGTGATGGGACCAGATGCTGTGATCTTAGTTTTCTGAACATTGAGCTTTAAGCCAACTTTTTCACTTGCCTTTTTCACTTTCATCAAGAGGCTCTTTAGTTCTTCTTTGCCTTCTGCTGTAAGGGTGGTGTCATTTGCGTATCTGAGGTTATTGATATTTCTCCTGGCAATCTTGATTCCAGCTTGTGCTTCTCCAGTCTAGTGTTTCTCATGGTGTACTCTGCATATAAGTTAAATAAGCAGGGTGACAATATACAGCCTTGATGTACTCCTTTCCTGATTTGGAACCAGTCTGTTGTTCCATGTCCAGTTCTAACTGTTGCTTCCTGACCTGCATACAGATTTCTCAAGAGGCAGGTCAGGTGGTCTGGTATTCCCATCTCTTGAAGAATTTTCCACAGTTTGTGGTGATCCACACAGTCAAAGGCTTTGGCATAGTCAGTAAAGCAGAAATAGATGATTTTCTGGAACTCTCTTGCTTTTTCCATGATCCAGCGGATGTTGGCAATTTGATCTCTGTTTCCTTTGCCTTTTCTAAATCCAGCTTGAACATCTGGAAGTTCACGGTTCACATATTGCTGAAGCCTGGCTTGGAGAATTTTGAGCATTACTTTACTAGCGAGTCACACTAGTATTAATAATTGTGTACTGTCTCTCTGGATATTCTCTTATCAGCCACTGGGCCTGTGTCTTCCTGGTGGCTGAAGTTTTGTGGTTGGACCTAGGTTCATACCTCTTCTCCTTCACTTACTGTACTAGTCAGGTGATGTTGGCCCTAGACATGGGGATGACAGTCACTGCTTGACCATCCATCCATAGGAGAGAATATGTACCCACAGGACCTGGCTCTTAGTAGGCATTCCACCCTTTCATCCAACTAATTGAAGTATAGTGGTAAGTGTAGTGCAGTGTTACTTAAATTGCACAAATGCTTTGACTGTTTTCTACCATCATAACAGGTTAAAAGGCATACTTCATGAGTGAACTTGGAAGGTAATATTGCTGAGAAAATGCTAAGTAATTTGTTTTGTAAATTTGAGTAGCACAATATATGTATAAATTGAAGGCTACCTTTACACTAAAGTTCCATTTATTCTATTTTTTAAAGTGAGATTCCACATATATGCATTTTCCATATATGTGAAACTTAACCTATTTCAGTGCTATTTCAAACTTTTTGAATTCCTTAGAATTCCTTTATGCATTTAAAAATTGTTGATGACTCCAAAGAGTTTGTGAGTTATAGCTATGATATTTAACATATTAGAAATTAATATTGAGGGAAAATTTTAAGTGTTCATTAAAAATAAACCTATTACATGTTAACATAAATAACATTTTTATGAAAACTGTTTTCCAAAACAAATATCTAGTGAAAAGAGTGGCATTAAAAAAAAATTTTTTTTATTTTTTAGAACAGTTTTTGATGTATAGAATGTGAAGATAGTACAGAGTCCCCATAAATATAAACCCACACCCTGCTTCCCTATTATTAACATCTAACATTAGTATGGTACATTGGTTATAATTAATGAACCATTATCAATACTTTATTATTAATTAAAGTCCATTCTTCATTCAAGCTTTCTTAGTTGTTTACCTCCTGTCAATTTTCTGTTGCAAGATCTCATTGCTAAATATAATGACATTACATTTAGTCATTTTGTCACCTTAAGCTCCTGGCTGTGACAGTTTCTCATACTTTCTTTGTTTTCAGTGACTCTGATAGTTTTGAGGAGTACCAGTCAGATACTTTGTAGGATATCCCTCAGTTGGGATTTGTCTGATTTTTCCCACAGTTAGACGGAGGTTATGGGTGTCTTCGGGGAAGACCATCCTCATGACAGGAACATATGGTACATACCAAGATGGAGACTATCAACATAATTTATCACTGTTGATGTTGCCTTTGGTCACCTGGCTGAGACAGTGTTGGTCGGATTTCTCCACTGTTACGTCCCTTCGCTCCCCTCTCCTCCCCTCCCTTTCCATCCCTTACCCTGGGAGGAAGTCACACTAAGGAGTGGAGAGTTATGTTCCAGCCCCTTTAAGGGCAGAGTAGCTACATAAATTATTTGGAATTTGTCTGCACAGCAGATCTGTCTCCTCTCTCATTTGTTTAATCATTTATATCAATATTGACCTCTGGATATTTATATTTTGGGTTATAATCCAGTACTATTTATCTTTTTGTTCAATTGTTCCAACTTTGGTCTTTGAGAGCTCTTACTCCTTTTGGGTAAGAGCTTTCACCTACTTCCATTATCATGTTTGTTTGCTTGAAGTACTTCCTTACACTTTAGTACTGTGAGATGCTGCAGGCTTATTTTGTATATTTCCTGCCCCAGTCCTAGAACTATCCACTTCTTCAAGGAGCCCTGGTTTCTTTTTTTAGAGAATTGTATTTGAAACCAAGTTCTAGGTACCAAGAGTGCTTGGAATGGCAGTATTTTACATTTTTTGCAAATCTCTTTAATGTCTAATAGAAGACAGGTGGATTCTCATACTTGCTTCTAATATTCTAATTGATGTGATATATTTATTTTTATTTTTATTTTTGGCTGCACTGTGCGGTATGCAGGATCTTAGTTCCCCAGTCAGGGATCAAACCTATGCCCCCTGCCTTGGGAGTGCAGAGTCTTCACCACTGGACTATCAAGGAAGTCCCTTGTGTTATACTCTTGATTAAAGCCTGAAAGAAAAATCAAGCATCTCACAAATGTGTAGTTGGAAGGAAGAGTATTTTAGTAGCTTTTTCAGATGAACTTGGATATTCTCTTCTGATACTGTAACAAACTTGACAGATGTAATTTTCTTGAGTGTTTAGTTGCTGTAGGATGTGAAGCCATATCATATGGTTGCATTAAAATATATTAGTTTATATCTTGCACTTTGAATTTTTTTACCCATACATTATTTTGTGATATGATTACAACATTGGATGTTTGGAAAATATTGTTTCACTGAGTTATGCAGATCTTTCAAATGTTGACCCACTTATTATACAGTATTTTAAAAATCACATGACATTAACATTACCAATGGTCTTGTCAGAAGACTTTGAGTTTTGGGATGCTTTGAAGCCTATGGTGGCAAACACAAATTTTCCAAAAGGTTTGTTTTCACCTGAAAGCTCAAATTTTATCATAGGCAGCAAATACTGTAGATTGTTTTCATTGAAATGACAGGCTCATTTCATTTTCAAGAAAATGTCTGGCAGATACTCAAGTCCGAATAACCATAGTTTGTCTGTTGTTTGTTCTTCCAAGTAAAAATGGTATTTGAAGAAAACAGTTCAGCTTATGTCTCAAAAATTACACAAGTAGTTTTCCTTGAGACAACGTATTTCAGTATGCAGTACAATTGCTTCAAGTGCACTTCACATTTCATCTCATGTATTCTTAAAAAAAAAAAAAAACCTGTTCAAGAATAAAAATTAGTGATAGGAGAAGGGAAAGGGAGATCAGATACCCTGTAGAGTCAGCTTCCTTGTGCTAGTGGCTTGTCCAACACAGACAGAGACTGCGTTCTGGCCAGATGGTTCCTGCTGCCCAGTTCAAGCTTAGATGGCCAGCCTTCCCATCAGTTCTGTGAGCAGACCAGTAACCTCTCAGCAACTTACCTTTATGCTGCAACCCAGAGCCCTGACATACTGTGAACAATACATAAAAAAAAAAAGTGCTTTTTACAAAAGTTATCTGAAAAAATGATAATAGTCTTTAGTTCAAAATTGTGTGCCTCTCATGGTTCGCTTTTCTGATGACTCACGGTAATCATTAATATCAGTTATGAGCATTCACTCTCCAGTACCTGTCTTTCTAGCCTAACCTAGTTTGCAGCCAGAGTGAATGCATTGCTTCCCCCACCTCAAACCTTTCCCTGCCTTTACCTCTGTCTAGAATGTACTTTACATCTACAGTTTATCCAAATCCAAACCAATAATTCCTAGCTCTGGTATCAGAACCACCATGAAGCTGAAAATACCCTTTGCCTTCTCTGAACTCCTGAGTACCATCATCTCTTGGTGGCACTTAATGCTTTTCTCTTTGAGCTATGGTTATCTGTGTATGTCTTGTTGCCCACTAAGCCCCTGTGACAGTAAAGACTGACTGTGCCCTAGAAATTCTCTGATCCACAGTGCTTAATCTTAAACAAAGTAGGAGCTTTAAAATGTTAGATGAATGAATTTGTAAATCAAATTCACAAGCACCTTCCTTGGCTTTTAAGATCTTTAGGTTTAATAGCCTCTCTAGTACATGCTGCTGGGCCCCTTTTCCCCCTTAGTGGGTCAGCTGTCCCTTTTTGCAGCTGTCAGCATGCAGCCGCCTCTGGTTCTCATTCTAGAATTTTTTGTGCCTGTCTTCAGTTAGTTAGAAAACTAGAAAAACTTGAATTTTGTTTGTTTGAAACAAAAGACTATTGTGAGGGCTTCAGGACTTCCCTGTGAGGAAATCTTTCATATATGTGTAGGCTTTGATCTTTGTTTTGGATTTCTGAGATTTCTTCTTTCTGACTTCTGGCTGATTTTAGGGATAGTTGTGATTCTCAGGAAAATGACTTGTTGGGTAATACGGTGTTATATTTCATCTATATACAAAATTCCAGTGGTTAAAATGCCTTACGTCCAATGCAGGGGGCACAGGTTTGATCCCTAGTCGGGGAAGTAAGATCCCACATGCTGCATGAGGGGCCAATAAAATATCTAAAATTACTTTACAAATACTTCATTGAGTTTATATCAGGCACTTTGGGAGAGAGAGAGGAAATATAGTCCCTGGCCTCCACAGGCGGTTTTAGTAGAAGCATTTTGACTTTGCACTGGAGTATAAGTAGGGCGCTAATAACTTATTCAGACTGAATTATAAAGTTCTAGGTCAGCTAATTCCTAGGGGTTTTCCACTGGAAAACAAGGTGGTGAAGTGGGAGCATTGAAGAGTAGGGTGAAATGGTAAGGGCTTCTGGCATTAGCTTGACATCCCCAGTCATGCTCATATTCAGTTATTTATGGACTTCCTTTTTAATAGACTTAATCTGTCCAATTTCAGCTTCCCAGGTGGTGCTAGTGGTAAAGAATCCACCTGCCAATGCAGGAGACATAAGAGACACGAGTTCGGGTTGGAGAGATCCCTGGGTTGGAAAGATACCCTGGTGGAGAGCATGGCAACCCATTCCAATATTCTTGCCTAGAGTATCCCATGGACAGAGGAGCCTGGCAGGCTACAATCCATAGGGTCACAAAGAGTCGGACATGACTGAAAAGTCTTAGCACACAAGTCCAATTTCTGAACCAGCCCTGACACAACAGAACCAGAGATACCATGAAATTAGTCATATCCAGTGGTTAAGAATCAGCCTGCTAATGCAGGGAACATAGGTTTGATCCCTGATCCAGGGAGATCCCACATGCTGTGGCACAACTGAGCCCTTGCTACATGACTGCTGAGCCCACATGCAGGGCTGCATCCCTGAAGCCTGCATGCAGGCTAGAGAAGCCTGCATGCCTAGAGCTTGTGCTCTCCAACAAGAGAAGACACCACAATGAGAAATTTGCTTGCTGCAACTACAGAAAACCCCTGCCCAGCAACAAAGACCCAGCACAGCCAAACTGAAAGAAAGAAAGTAGGCTGATGGATGTGGTATCTGAAGCTAACCTTGGGCACCTGCGTGCCTAGCTAGTCTCACTTAGTTGGTCAGATCAGAATATGGATGAATTGTAGGATTCCAGGACTTGGAACCCCATCAAAATTCTAGCCTGCTTGACTGGGACCTTGCCTGTTTTGTACTCTTATACATTCATTTTCACTTTTGTCATCTCTACAAGTAGAGGGAAAGTTCTGTTTATATTTCTGCTAGGGTTTTATCTAGATTAGGGATACTGAATATAAGAGTTCTTAGAATGTTAAGATGCTTCTTAGTGGTGGAGCCTTGCAGGTCCTCCCTGGCAGATGGGCAGCAGATCGCTTGCTGTGTGGTAGATGATGTTTGAGTATGGGTGTACTTTTCTTTACAAACTAAGTATATTGTTGAAAAGCATGTGGGTAGGTCAGTATATAAATCAGATAGTTTAAATGTGCTATTAACTGGCTTGTTCTCCTAGAACACAAATGAAGTTTTTTTTATTAGTCTAAGTAAAGCACTATTAGGAAAGGGAATCTACTGAGAAAACAGTTAGCTCTTGATCATGTTAATGTAATAAGCAGTGGTATAAGTGTATTTTCTTAATTATATTTAGTTTGGAGGTTACTAACAATCTGTTCCTACAGATAAATATTGTAGTGTACACTTGCTTCGTGTCAAACACAGTTCAGTTTATTTGCTCACTTGTGCCCAACTCTTTGCGACCCCATGGACTGCAGCACGCCAGGCCTTCCTGTCCATCACCAACTCCTGGGGTTTACTCAAACTCATGTCCATCGAGTCGGTGATGCCATCCAACCATCTCATCCTCTGTTGTCCCCTTCTCCTCCCTCCTTCTATCTTAGAAATTGGTAAATTATTTGCGGTATCTGCTGCCATATAAACGCAGTCATGTTTTGAAATCTTTTAAAAAGATATGAAGCTTTTTTCCTTGGTTTTAAGGCTTCAGACAGGCAGCTTTTCATAGAACACTTATCTTCTTAGCATGAGCTCTTTTATAGCTTTTAGACTGGATCTCTGAGTTTGTTAGAGATGCTTCTGAGTTTTGAATAAGCATGATCTTGATTCATGACTCCTTTCCATCACATTTCATACCTCCCAAACTGACTGAAGTTTTAAAATACTCTTTTTAGATCCAAAAATGTTTCAATATAGCCATGTTATTTATATTTTTTATAAAGATTATGATTTGAGCTTTACTGTGTGACAGAGATCCAACATGAACCTGGTTAAGGTAAAAGGGGAGTTTGTTGGCTCATGAAATAGAAAGTCCTAGAATCATACCAACTACTGTCATGGCTGGATCCCAGGGTCTTGATGTCATCAGTACATTGTCTTTGGAATTGCTTCCTTCTGTGTTGGCTTCATTCTCAAATAGGCAAAAATCGACACCATCAGTGTTAGACTTACATCTCCCTCACAGCTTGCAGTCTGAGTGAAGAGAATATCTCTTTCTTTTCCTCTCTCTTTCTCATTTTTTTTGAGATAGTCCTTCCTTTTTCTCTTCTCTAACACTGGCATTGATAAGGATCTCAGTGAGGGACTTGCCCGGAGATCCAGTGGTTAACCCACTCTGAGTACAGAGAGTGTGGGTTTGATCCCTTGTTTGAGAACTAAGATCCAGAATGCCATGCGGCACAGCCCCCCCGTCCCCCAAAAAAAGGATCCCAGTGAGTGAAAAATATGAAATGCTTAATGAATTTGTGTGTCATCCTTGCACAGGGCCCATGCTAATCTTCTCTGTATGGTTCCAGTTTTAGTATGTGTGCTGCCAAAGCAAGCACAAGAATATCTGTTTTTTTTTTTTTTTAATGGTACCAGCAGAAGTCCCCAGGGCAGACTCTAATTCTGGTATGGCTTGGGTCACATATCCATCTCTGAAACAATCACTGTAGTCAAGAGAAGTGGTTACCAAATTAGCCAGGCCTCCCTGGATCTTCTGGAACTCAGAGGTTTGGGGGCATTCATCTGTTCCATGTGGACTAAGAATGGTTTAAAAGTGATTTTCCCCAAAGATTTTAATAGACAGACACCCCTCCCCCCCAGATATTAATAAAAGTGTCCTTTGGGGATTGTATTTGAATATTGATTTGTTGGGAGATGCAAAGTTTCACACTGTTTCAGTTATTTATTGCTGTGTAACAAATCAAAGACCATCCCCAAGAAAAAGAAATGCAGAAAGCAAAATGGCTGTCTGAGGAGGCCTTACAAATAGCTGTGAAAAGAAGAGAAGCCAAAAGCAAAGGAGAAAAGGAAAGATATGAACATCTGAATGCAGAGTTCCAAAGAATAGCAAGGAGGGATAAGAAAGCCTTCCTCAGCAATCAATGCAAAGAAACAGAGGTAAACAATAGAATGGGAAAGACTAGAGATCTCTTCAAGAAAATTAAAGATACCAAGGGAACATTTCATGCAAAGATGGGCTCAATAAAGGACCAAAATGGTATGGACCTAACAGAAGCAGAAGATACTAAGAAGAGGTGGCAAGAATAACACACAAGAACTGTACAAAAAAGATCTTCACGACCCAAATAATCACGATGGTGTGATCACTGACCTAGAGCCAGACATCCTGGAATGTGAAGTCAAGTGGGCCTTAGGAAGCATCACTATGAACAAAGCTAGTGGAGGTGATGGAATTCTAGTTGAGCTATTTCGGATCCTGAAAGATGATGCTGTGAAAGTGCTGCACTCAATATGCCAGCAAATTTGGAAAACTCAGCAGTGGGCACAGGACTGCAAAAGGTCAGTTTTCATTCCAATCCCAAAGAAAGGAAATGCCAAAGAATGCTCAAACTACTGCACAATTGCACTCATCTCACACTCTAGTAAAGTAATGGTCAAAATTCTCCAAACCAGGCTTCAGCAATACGTGAACCATGAACTTCCAGATGTTCAAGCTGGATTTAGAAAAGGCAGAGGAACCAGAGATCAAATTGCCAACATCCGCTGGATCACTGAAAAAGCAAGAGAGTTCCAAAAAAACATCTATTTCTGCTTTATTGACTATGCCAAAGCCTTTGACTGTGTGGATCACAATAAACTGTGGAAAATTCTGAAAGTGATGGGAATACCAGACCACCTGAGCTGCCTCTTGAGAAACCTGTATGCAGGTCAGGAAGCAACAGTTAGAACTGGTCATGGAACAACAGACTGGTTTCAAATAGGAAAAGGAGTATGTCAAGACTGTATACTGTCACCCTGCTTATTTAACTTGTATGCAGAGTACATCATGAGAAACGCTGGGTTGGATGAGGCAAAAGCTGGAATCAAGATTGCCGGGAGAAATATCAATAACCTGAGATATGCAGATGACACCACCCTTATGGCAGAAAGTGAAGAAGAACTAAAGAGCCTCTTGATGAAAAAGACTCTTTAGAGTCCCTTGGACTGCAAGGAGATCCAACCAGTCCATTCTGAAGGAGATCAGCCCTGGGATTTCTTTGGAAGGAATGATGCTAAAGCTGAAACTCCAGTACTTTGGCCACCTCATGTGAAGAGCTTACTCAGTGGAAAAGACTCTGATGCTGGGAGGGATTGGGGGCAGGAGGAGAAGGGGACGACAGAGGATGAGATAGCTGGATGGCATCACTGACTGGATGGACATGAGTTTGAGTGAACTGCAGGAGTTGGTGATGGACAGGGAGGCCTGGTGTGCTGCAATTCATGGGGTCGCGAAGAGTCGGACACGATTGAGCGACTGAACTGAACTGAACTTGATGAAAGTGAAAGAGGAGAGCGAAAAAGTTGGCTTAAAGCTCAACATTCAGAAAACTAAGATCATGGCATCCAGTCCCATCACTTCATGGCAAATAAGTGGGGAAAGAGTGGAAACAGTGGCTGACTTGACTTTTTGGGGATCCAAAATCACTGCAGATGGTGATTGCAGCCATGAAATTAAAAGACACTTGCTCCTTGGAAGGAAAGTTATGACCAACCTAGACAGCATATTAAAAAGCAGAGACATTACTTTGCCAACAAAGGTCCTTCTAGTCAAGGCTATGGTTTTTCCAGGCTATGGTCGTGTATGGATGTGAGAGTTGGACTATAAAGAAAGCTGAGCACTGAAGAATTGGTGCTTATGAACTGTGGTGTTGGTGAAGACTCGTCAGAGTCCCTTGGGACTGCAAGGAGATTCAGCCAGTCAATCCTAAAGGAAATCAGTCCTGGGTGTTCATTGGAAGGACTGATGTTGAAGCTGAAACTCCAATACTTTGGCCACCTGATACGAAGAACTGACTCATTTGAAAAGACCCTGATGCTAGGAAAAATTGAAGGCGGGAGGAGAAGGGGACAACAGAGGATGAGATGGTTGAATGGCATCACTGACTTAATGAACATGAGTTTGAGTAAGCTCCAGGAGTTGGTGATGGACAGGGAGGCCTGGCATGCTGCGGTCCATGGGGTCGCAAAGAGTTGAACTCGACTGAGCGACTGAACTGAATTCTTTTGCAACTTTTTTCTAATTGTGTGTGTTAGGGTGGGGGTAATTGTGGTCTCTTCAGGCTCTTTTTATAGTTTTAAAAATAAATTTTACTAAAGATATATATGTATGTCTCAGTAATTTGCTAAGTACATACACATAAGTCAAATAATCCAACAAGATTTGTTAAGTACTAGGCCTTGGCCCCCCTGCATCCCATTTCCTCTTCCCCAAGACTCCCACTTTCAACTCTTAGCTAATTCTTTTGATATTTATATACATGTATGAAAAGCTATGCTTGGATCTACTCAGATTTTCAGTTTAAACATAGTCTATTGACTTCCCCTGGTTAGAGATAAGAATTTGTCTTTTTATGAGTCTGTTAATTTCTCCTTATAATTTCTCCTACTAGTTTTGCCCTGTGCATTTCAGTGCTCACTCCCCATTCCTCCATCGCCCACTATACTTAGAATTTTCATTAGATCAGCAGTTCTCAAAGTATAGTCCAAGGACCAATAGGGGCCCCTGAGAGTTTTTCAAGGAGTCTGTGAGGTTAAAACTATTTTCATAATGATACAAAAACTTACTTTTTTCACTGTCATTCTTTCATGAGTGTACACTGGTGTGTGATATTGCAAAAGCCTGATTGCAGAAGCAATATGAGCATCCAGCTGTCTTCAGTTAGTGCAAAAATGTAAAACAGTGCCTCTCTCCTCATTATTATTTAATTTACTGTTTATTTTATCTTTTAAAACTTTTTATTTGGTATTGGGGTATAGCTGATTAACAGTATTGTGATAGTTTCAGGTGAACGGTGAAGGAACTCAGCCATACACATACTTGTATCTGTTCTCCCCAAACCCCCTCTCTCATCCAGGCTGCAGTATAACATCTTTCATGAGTGTACACTTGTGTGTGATGTTGCAAAAGCCTGAATGCAAAAGCATATATGAGAATCTAGCTGTCTTCTGTTAATGCAAAAATGTAAAACAATTCCTCTCATTTTTTTTGGTGGGAGATACTATTTTTCATAAATTAATATGTAATTATATACTGTTATTTTAAAATTAATTTAGAAATACGTGTTTTTAAGTAGCCTCAGTTTTTTAAATTCCCTAGAGCTTTATTTCCTTATCATGGCCTATGGAATGGCTCAGTAAATGCTAGTTGGACTACCCTGGTGGTCCGGTGTTTGGGTCTCTGTGCTCCCAGTGGGTTTGACCCCTAACTGGGGATCTAGATCCCGAATGCTGCAACTAAGACCAAGGGCAGCAAAAAAATATAAAAAGATAATGCTGGTTAAAGATGTCTGCGCTGTCTGTGCACGTGTGCTGTGACACCAGCTCTTTTGACTTTCTGTTACTTTTCTTCTCTCGTTTTCAGGTTGATCACCTCACCCCACTGCGTGTAGAGCAGTGTGTTACAAAGTCACCTGCACATGGCACGCGTGGATAGGGGCTCAGACTGTCAGAGGAATGCTAGAGTAGCCGCTGTCCAGAGCCTTGAACACCCCAGCCTTTACATCTGGATAGGCTGTAAATCGTGAGTCCCATTTTCCGAGGTAGAATCATAGTTGCAGTGCAGATAGGAGAACTAGGTTCCCTTGGTCATAGGTACCTGAGTGGGGTCTGGATGCAGATGTGAGCAATATGGAATGATTTGAGCATTTAGAATTACTCTGGCCCATCCAGGAGACATTTGATTAGTTAAAATTAAATAAAATTAAAAGCTCATTTCCTCAGTTACACTAGCCACATTTCAGGTGCTCTGTAGCCGCCAGTGACTAGTGGACAGCACAGCAACTATGCTGGTGATTTCCATCACTGTAGAAAGTTTTACTGGATAGTGCTAGTCTAGAAGGTGCAGTGGCGGCTACTTTTCTGAGCAGCTAATCCAGAGCAGGGTCCATGCAAAGTTCGAGTGGCTGTGGCAATAATGATTTCCATAATGTGGTTGGACGCTCTGCTTCATTCCAGTACTGCTCTCGCACCCTCCTGGAGATTTTGTGAGCTTCCTGACATCCTTTAATCATAAATCCCCTTCTCCTTAAATCAGTTGAATGAACTTATTGTATTCAGTTAAGAACTCTGAGTTATCCTGAAGTGCTTCCTGACACTCTAGATACTGGAAAGAACAGTTGAATAATTTAATTGGCCAGTTTTATGGCTAAAATTAGCTTTTATCGTAGTGGATTTGATTTCTATTGCTAATCTAAATGATCATAAATTGACTGATTACTTGATATTGAGATAAAAGAATATTATCATTAAGGAGAAATTAGTTTGGAGTTATCTCTAAATGGGCAATTCAACACAGTTATTAATTTATAGAGAATGAGTGTTTCTCCAGGTTTTGATCATCTCTAATGTCACGATTTAGTTTCACAACTTCTAGAGCCCCTTAAGAAGATAGGAGCCCTGGGTCTTCCCTGGTGGTCCTGTGGTTAAGACTCTGCTTTCCAATCCAGGGGTTGCAGGTTCGATCCTTGGTTGGGGAGCTAAGATTCCACATGCCTCTTGACCAAAAAATGAAACAGAAACAATATTGTAACAAATTCAATAAAGACTTTAAAAAATGGTTCGCGTCAAAAAAAAAAAAAATCTTAATTTAAAGAAGAGGAGGAGGAAGTAAGGAATCCTGTATTGCCCTGACAGTAAGGCACAGCAGAACATTATAGTTCTGTCCCTAAGGTGCTTTGAGAAGAGCCTGGAGTACTCAAGTTGATTTCAAGGACTGTTTGTTGGGGCATCTAGTGTAGGGCTGACAATCTCTAGGTGATATCAAGTTATATGGACTGTTTACCTATTTTCCAACATTATTTAAATCTCTGGCTTTTTTTCCAGGGCATGTTTAGCCACCTCAATAGTCTCTTCACATAGGTTTCTGAGCCCTCGGAATTTCCTCAGAATGGTACTTTTGAGACTACAGTTTCCTTCCTACTTATGCCATTTCTATAGAAAGGGGATTGAACATTAAGTGTTTGACATTTTAGTGAATGACCTTTTGTGGAAAAGAGTGGTGGTTTCTTGTTATACTCAAGGTAACTGACATTTCAAAAAATAAGGAGGCTATTTTTCCTCAGATAGTCATATTTCTGCTGCTTGTTGAAAAGAAAGGCATTGGACAGAATATCATTATTCTTTCAAACTGATATGCTGCATCCAAATACCACTTACTTGGGGAGTTAGTCTTTTATGTTCCCCTCATCTGTTAAGTCAGATTAATAAGCCGTACCTGGCAGGGTTGTTTTGAAGATTAGAGATAAAATAAGTGAAAAGTACTTAAGATGGCACTTCAGCAGTTACTACAGCATTGGTTCTGGTCTCCACATTAGGAGAGAAAGCAGTAAGCTCAGTGTCTGGTGCTGCCTGCTCTCACCTAACAGGGCCCCAGTCGACATGGTCTCAGTTAAACTCTCAGAGTGACTCTGAGGCCAGTGCAGCTTCCTAAGACAACTCCGTGTTTTATTTCTTTTGAATAAACTTGAACCAGAATGTTTCTTCCCTGTTACTGCTATAAAATAATCACCTCCTTGGAACTTGACACTTATTAGTATATGTGTTTACTTTCCAAGTCAGGGGCTGTCAACTTGTGAGCAGTGATGGCTTTTTGTCTAACTAATCTCCCCAAAGCCTTGAGCTCTCTGGTCCCTGATTGATTGAGTAGGGGTACGGGCACGTGTGCTGTGCTTACCGTTGTTGACCCTTCACTCAACAATGAATATGGCCAACTCATGGCCACTGCTTTGAGGCATTTTACCATCAGCAATTTTCAAGGTACAGCAAAGGCCTGTGGCTTAATACTCTCATGGCACTGTAGACCCTTGGTTCTGCTGGATTTAGAGTTTGTCATTTTTGTTACTTCCCAAGGATCTTAGGGTGTGTGTTCTCTGGTTACTTGTCATTTCGCTCAATCAAGAAGACTTGGCCTGCTCTGTGGTGCTGGGCCACTAGAGCAAGTGGGCAAGCCTGGTGTGCAGCTTGGCATCCATGTTGCCTTCTGCTTGCAGTAATCCTTGCAAAGTGCCATAACGGTATCTGTGAATTTGGAGATGTGCAAAGATCTCAGGGTGCGTGCCTTTAGAATGTCAAGGATCTACCATGTTTTTTAAAATTTCATTTTATATTGGGAATTCCTGGGTGATCCAGTAGTCAGGACTCCACACTTTTGCTGCCAGGGGTCAGGTTCAATCCTTGGTTGGCCAAAAAAAAAAAAGAATGCATTTTATAAAAGTTATTGTGTGTGTGTATATATTTATATTTTAGAAGGCACATAGTTCCATAAAGTTTAGAGCTAAAAATAGCAGTCTTCCATCCCGACCTTTTCCCTCCAAATTCCCCTCCTCAGAGGCAACCACTTTCACTTGTTTCAGTTTGTTTTCCCACTACCGACTTACGTATTTCCAAATACCATTCTTATATTACTGTTTCTTGAGGTAGTATTTGAGATAGTATTTCTTGACTAACAGGGAAGGTGGCAGTTTAACTTGCTTTCCTCTGCCCTGGCCCACAAGCACACTGGCCTTCTCTTATGCTTCCAGTATCTCAAATGTGGCTCTGTGTTCACATCATTAGGACTCTGTAAACAGACTACACAGGGTATTGCAACTAAACAGCCATTAAGTTTTTAAATTGTCCCATTTTCAGTTTCATTTTTCACTTTCATGCATTGGAGAAGGGAATGGCAACCCACTCCAGTGTTCTTGCCTGGAGAATCCCAGGGACGGGGGAGCCTGGTGGCTGCTGTCTCTGGGGTCACACAGAGTCGGACACGACTGAAGTGACTTAGCAGCAGCATTTGAAATTCTTGTTTTATATGATGTCTTCACATTGTTACAGAACTGTTAACTTGTTAGCACCCTCAGCCGTGTCATGTGATCTGCCTGCCCCCTCTTCCCTTGCGGGGGACTCTGGTCTCAGCTTCCTGCTCCAGTCTGCTCCCCTGCCCTGCTGCCTACCTGTCACCTTGGGCTTCAGCAGCATCTTTAAAAATTCTCTTTGCCTGTTTTCCAGGATGGGTCTCAACTTTCTGTATTGTCTTCCTTTTCTTGGTTTATTCTCAGCTTCCTTAAGCCCAACCTTTAATAGCTTCCGGAGAAAGGTATGTGAGACGTAAACTTTGGGGTTCCTGTTTGTCTGAATATGCCTTAGCCTACCCTCATAATTGATTGATAGTTTGACTGGGTATGGTCTAAGTTGGAAATAATTTTCTTGGAGAATTTTAATGGAACTATCACCTTTTACCTTCCAATATTGCTTTTGAAAAGTCTAATGCCAGTTTTATTCCTGATTCTTTGTTAACTCCCCCACTCCAAACTTTCCAGATCTTTATCCTAAGTGTTTTAAAACATTACTGTGATGCACCAAACGTGGGGATTTGTCCATTGTACTCATATTGCTGAGTACCTGGTAGAACTTTCTAGTTTGAATAAGTAACTTCTTCAGTTCTGGGAATTATTCTTTGCTGATTATCACTGTCCTTTCTGTCTTTTCTTTTTTTGTATTCAGACATTGGACTTCATTAATTCTTTTTTTCCCTTGTTCATTCATTTTTATTTCTCCTTTGCCTTGTCTGCCACATTTCTCCAGCCATATAATCCTCCAGCCCTTCTAGTAACAACAACAACAAAATTTTTTTGCAACTTTAAATTTCCAATAATTTTGTTTCTGGAATATCTCTTAAAAAAAAAAAATTAAAAACAGGAGCTTCCCTGGTGGTCCAATGGCTAGGACTCCATATTCCCAATGCAGGGGGGCCGATTTTGATCCCTGGTCAGGAAACTAGATCCCACATGCCACAATTAAAGATCCCACAACTAAGACCCAGCACAGCTAAAGAAATGTTTTTTAAAAAATTAAAAACTTTCTCTTCTTGTTTTGTGGATATAGTATCTTAGCTCTCTGAGGATGTTAATTATAGGTGCTTTTCTTTCTTAGTTCTGTTTCTTCCAGATGTGTTTCTGTTTGTTTAGAACTTTGTTTTTCATGTTAGAAGTTCCCCCCCTCCAGTTTGTGGTGTTCCTGAGTAACTGGAAGCTGAGTTAATAGGCCTTGAGGACTGGAGGCTTCACCGTGAGGAAGTTTGATGGGGTCCCAAGTGTTCTGCTATTGGAGGGACTTCCCGGGCACATGAACCCAGCTGCTAGTCTTCTGTTGGTGGGGAGAGGGGTTAGGGGAAGCGTCTTGCCTTCTGATGCCGACTTTAACTTCATGCCCACTTGTGGATGTAGCAGCTCGTCCCAGCCTCGCGAGCACATGCTGTCCTGAGTACAGTTTCTCTGGTTCAGCCACACAAGCCCAGCAGGGGTCTGCAGGCTTCTTCCCTGCAGACGCCTTTCCACATCCCCTGGCAGAGCAGGGGCCTCTTCATGCTTTCCACCTTAGCACTTGCAGTACTCTATTGTATTTGAACATTGATTAGTCTCTACTCCCTGAGGGTAGAGATCCCATCTGTTTCGTCGATCATTTTATCTCTAGTACCAGGCACACTAGGTGCTCTGTCTGCATGTGCTTGGATTCTGGAGTTTAACCACTAGATTCTGCTTCACCCCCTCCCAGAAGACCAGAGGGTCCTTCTTTGGAGAGGATGAAACAGGGTTTTAAACTTTGTGGCTCCTTCAGCTTCTACAGAGTCTGTGGGCAGAGGGCGCAGACGCCTCTTTGGGGATATTGACCCTGTTTTCTAACCACACAGTGAGTGTGTGTCCTGAGCACGCATCGGGGACACAGACTTTGAATCAGCAGACACGTAGTTCCTGGGAAGTATACCAATTTCTTAGGAGAGAACAAATTCTTGTTTCTAATGAGTCCAGGAGATGAAAATGTCCAGATATTTAATGATTCCAAACTCAGCTTTGGAAATTTTTCTACTTAGTGATGTGATCTCTTTTTTCCTTTTAACGTTTATGAAAATTTTCCAATGTATGAAAAATAAACTTTGAAACAAATGCCAGACATCATGTCATTTCATCTGTAAATATTCTAGTGTTTTCTCTTTAAAAACTATTCCTTTGGGGAAAAAAATCAGAATGCCATTATCACACATAAGGGGTAAAAAAAAAAACCTAGTAATTCCATAGTATTATCAAAGATATATGTGATGTTCTAAGCAGTCTGTTTGGTTTTATTTTCGTCTTTTTAAAAAATATATATATTTATTTATTTGGCTGCACTGTCTTAGTTGTGGCATGTGGGATCTAGTTCCCTGACCTGAGAGTGAACCCAGGCCCCCTGTATTGGGAGCACGGACCACCTGGACCACCAAGGAAGCCCCTCGTTGGTTTTAGAGAAGCCCCAAAGTTCAAAATGTAGTCTGAAATGGTGGTTTTAGACCTTGCTCATCTCCTGTTTTTCTTTCCGCGTTTTTTTTTTTTTTGAAGTTTAATTAATTGAGTTTTACTGTGGTATAATATGGAAAGTTATGACCAATCTAGATAGCATATTCAAAAGCAGAGACATTACTTTGCCAACAAAGGTCTGTCTAGTCAAGGCTATGGTTTTTCCAGTGGTCATGTATGGATGTGAGAGTTGGACTATAAAGAAAGCTGAGTGCTGAAGAATTGATGCTTTTGAACTGTGGTGTTGGAGGAGACTCTTGAGAGTCCCTTGGACTGCAAGGAGATCCAACCAGTCCAATCCAAAGGAGATCAGCCCTGGGTGTTCTTTGGAAGGAATGATGCTAAAGCTGAAACTCCAGTACTTTGGCCACCTCATGCGAAGAGTTGACTCATTGGAAAAGACTCTGATGCTGGAAGGGATGGGGGGCAGGAGGAGAAGGGGACGACAGAGGATGACATGGCTGGATGGCATCACCGACTCGATGGACGTGAGTTTGAGTGAACTCCGGGAGTTGGTGATGGACAAGGAGGCCTGGCGTACTGCGATTCATGGCGTTGCAGAGTCAGACATACTGAGCAACTGAACTGAGCGACTTAAAATTCCCCATTTTAGGTGTACAGATCAAGTATTTTTAGAAAATTTGATGCATAAGCATCATATTAGAACATTTCCATCATGTCCCTGAAAGTCACTTATTGCAGTCCTGCCCTGAGCCCAGCCCCAGAGAGCCATTAATCTATGCTCTGTATCTGTGCGTTTACCTTTTCTGTGCCGCAGTGTGGAACCTCCGTTTTTGTTTTTGTTTTTGTTTTTTTTGAGTAGACTTCTAGCCAGTCCTTTTGTCTTGGCATCATTTTTGCTGCACTTCCTCTGGCACCGTGGCAGCCAGTTCTGAGCCTCTGGGTGGCTGGGAACTTATATATATAAGTCAGATTTAACCACTGCCAGTTTTAATTGTTGTTGTTTAGTCTCTAAGTCATGTCCGACTCTTTTGTGACTCCATGGACTGTAACTTAGGGTTCAGTTTTCTGGGTGTGCTAAGTCAGCACACATTTGTTTAACTGCTCACCAGTTTCCAAAATGCCATTAATACCTCTTTCCCATTCTTTTTTTCTTGTGAGTTTTTACCTTTAAAACAACAACAAATCAAGAAACATTGGTGTCTTTTTAATGGGGTTTCGGGAGTATGTATGGGGTGGAGAGGGTAAATGCATATGTGCAGTCTACTACCATTTGGAATTGGACATCTTCCCACTAATGTTGATTTGCACTTTTCATCGTTTAAGGTCGCCAAAAGTCTCAGTTTAGAGTTTCTTGGAGTTTGTTGTTCTCAGGAATGCAGAACTCTTGACTTCTCAGGTATAGATGCTGCGTCACCCACATATTGGTCTTTTCTAACAATGGCCCCAAGTGTTAAAAGTGGGTCATTTAAGATGAAGGGAAACCTGTAAACAGCCAGTTGCTGATCTGCGCGTGTCCATGTAGATTTCCGAGGCTGTTAGCTGAGTCAGCATTTGCTCCTTATTGGACAGGTATTTAGTCTGTGTGCCCCCATCAGAAACACCACAAGCTTTGAAAGGTCCACGCTTGGCCATTCATGCCTCTCTGGTCAGTGCCCGCTCTGTGCTCTGACTTTGACTTAAGCTGTTCTGCATGTTAATTCTTTTTTTCTTTGTATTGTAGGATCATGGATTTTCCTGGTCACTTTGAACAGATCTTCCAGCAGCTGAACTATCAGAGACTTCATGGCCAGCTCTGTGACTGTGTCATTGTAGTGGGGAACAGACATTTCAAAGCCCACCGCTCAGTACTAGCAGCATGCAGCACGCATTTCCGAGCCCTGTTCTCAGTGGCAGAGGGAGATCAGACCATGAACATGATCCAGCTGGATAGCGAAGTGGTGACAGCAGAGGCCTTCGCCGCACTGATTGACATGATGTACACCTCCACTCTCATGCTGGGGGAGAGCAATGTCATGGATGTCTTATTGGCAGCCTCTCACCTGCACCTGAACTCTGTTGTTAAGGCATGTAAACATTATCTGACGACACGGACGCTGCCCATGTCTCCCCCCAGCGAGCGTGTTCAGGAGCAGAGCGCCCGCATGCAGCGCTCCTTTATGCTGCAGCAGCTGGGACTGAGCATTGTGAGCTCCGCCCTCAGTTCCAGCCAGAGCGGTGAGGAGCAGCCAGCCCCCATGAGCTCCTCGCTGCGCGGTAACCTGGACCAGCGGACGCCCTTCCCCATGCGCCGCCTGCACAAGCGCAAGCAGTCTGCGGAGGAGCGGGCCAGACAGCGCCTCCGACCCACCCTGGACGAGTCTGCCATCTCCGACGTGACGCCAGAGAACGGGCCGGGGGTTCATTCCCGGGAGGAGTTCTTTTCTCCAGATTCTCTGAAAATCGTGGACAACCCTAAGGCGGATGGGATGGCCGACAACCCAGACGACAGCACCATCATGTTTGACCAGTCTTTCAGCGCTCAAGAAGATGCCCAGGTGCCCAGCCAGTCCGACAACAGCGCCAGCAACATGGCCCAGCTCTCCATGGCCTCCCGTGCTACTCAGGTCGAGACTAGTTTTGAGCAGGAAACCACAGCTGAGAAGAGTGCTTTTCAGTGTGAAAACCCGGAGGTGGGCCTTGGTGAGAAGGAGCACATGAGGGTGGTGGTCAAATCTGAGCCCCTGAGCTCTCCTGAGCCTCAGGACGAAGTGAGTGATGTGACCTCCCAAGCGGAAGGCAGCGAGTCGGTGGAGGTGGAGGGGGTGGTGGTCAGTGCTGAGAAGATAGACCTCAGCCCAGAGAGCAGCGACCGGAGTTTTTCAGATCCCCAGTCTAGCACTGACCGGGTAGGGGACATCCACATTTTGGAAGTCACCAATAACCTCGAACATAAATCCACCTTTAGTATTTCAAATTTTCTTAACAAGAGCAGAGGAAGTAACTTTAGTACCAATCAGAACAATGACGATAATCTCCCAAACACAACCAGTGACTGCAGGCTGGAGGGGGAGGCCCCTTATTTGTTGAGTCCAGAGGCTGGGCCTGCGAGCGGGCCCTCCTCGGCCCCTGGTGCTCATGTGGAGAACCCATTCAGCGAGCCCTCGGACTCCCACTTTGTCAGGCCCATGCAGGATGTGATGGGCCTACCGTGTGTGCAGACCTCAGGCTACCAAGGAGGAGAACAGTTTGGGATGGATTTTTCCAGGTCCGGTTTGGGACTGCACTCCTCCTTCTCCAGGGTAATGATGGGTTCCCCTCGAGGAGGAGCCAGTAACTTTCCATACTACCGCCGCATAGCTCCCAAAATGCCAGTGGTAACTTCTGTCAGGAGCTCACAGATCCCAGAGAATTCTGCCAGTTCCCAGCTAATGATGAATGCTGCCACATCCTCATTTGAAAACGGCCTCCCTTCGCAGCCCGGCCCCCCGCAGCTGACGAGGGCATCTGCTGATGTCTTGTCAAAGTGCAAGAAGGCCTTATCGGAGCACAATGTCTTGGTTGTAGAGGGGGCTCGAAAGTACGCCTGCAAAATCTGCTGCAAGACTTTCTTGACCTTGACAGATTGCAAGAAGCACATCCGTGTTCACACAGGTGAAAAACCCTATGCCTGCCTGAAGTGCGGCAAGAGGTTCAGTCAGTCCAGCCACCTGTACAAACACTCGAAGACCACCTGCCTGCGCTGGCAGAGCAGCAACCTCCCCAGCACTTTGCTCTAGCCTGACCTCGAGATAATGCCGATGCCAGTTGTAGGACTGGAACTAAAATCTCTGGTTGGTTGGTGGTTAATGCCATGGGGTTTAAGACTGCAGGCTGTGAGTGGCTCTTGCAGATTTCGAAGACTAATAAGTGGAGAGTTCATAGGTGTAGTGCTTGTGCTGCTGCATTTCTGAGTGCAGTGCACACATTCAGAGGAGGGATCCAGTCCCTGAAACCACGTTCTTCCTTAGAGTTGAGTAATGCAGTCGGAAAGCAGTCTGTAATTGATGTTAGAAGTGGCACATTGAAAAATTAAACGTTGAAGTGCAAAAACATTTTTTAGCAATTTTTGTAAAACTGAAGCATTTAATTAAATTTCCTATATACCTTCTGATGAGAATATTATATACTTGTATACAGTGATGCAAAACGCACTTACGTGTAACCAGTGGCAACTTTGTGCCTGTCTAAAAGGAACACCCTTGAGGACATGCCTGTCTGCCAGAAATGCTTTAAAGTTTATCATGAGCTGGTTCTAGGCTTCAGAAAGTACTGTATTTTTTTTGTCTGATTTGCAGTCACAGATGCTGCACTTTGATGGTGCTGACACTGGGTCCAGAGCGAGCATTCTCTGGACTAACAGGTGTGTATATACTTTTGAAAACATCATTGTTAGATAGATGTTTTAACAATTTTTCCCAGTTTTAAAGACAAAGTTGTAAAAGGAGTATGTACTTATGAATAGGGAGCGACAAGTAAGGTGTTGTTTTTGTATGTGCTGTTTTAGCGGTATTTTAACCAACTTGTATTACACACGTTACAGTTTGGAAGTCAGAAGAGCTAGTGTCGTCTTTGTTCTGATGACGTGCAGTCCTGTTTAGTGGGGTCTTCTACGGCGCGTTTACCCTTTGTTCCGTGCAGATTTCGGGGGCCGGTCCAGCCTGACACATCTCACCCAACAACAAGCCCGTTTTCTGCTTCGCTTCTTCACACTTTCATGCCACTTACAGCATCTTTCCTGGGCCTAGATTACTGTTTTCAGGTAAAAAACTAACCAAAAGTGAAGTCGACCCCCCTCCATCGTGGGCTTTATTACTGTTCTATTCTGTGGTTTTAAAGTACAGACCCTGAGCTTCTGTTGTTGCCCCAGCCCAATACTGAAGGTTTAAAATCCAGACACAGCACTGTTCATGGGTAAATATTTTCCCATCTCTATAAGAGGATTGGGTAGCCCAGAGCATAGAAGCCACCAGGTAGCATCTGAGACAGTCTGAGGAGACCCCTGGGTGACTGACCTGGCCTTCTCTGGGCCATCCCTGTGGCCTTCCAACCCTTTGGGCAGCATCTGTTAGGCTGAGCCCTGGCTTGAGAGCTTCCAGGGGAACAGCACAGGTTAATGTGTCTCTGTAGAGCTCATGAAGTCAGTTTAATTCATACATGAACATGAGTTCATTTTTTTATACAGTTTATTTGAGACACCCCAAACCACTGTGCATAATTGAGCAAAATCCTTCAGTTCTTGTGTTTAGGAAAGTAGTCAGCATGTGTCTTCTCTTAATCTAGCATATGCAGTTACAAGTCTGTCTGTGGATAAACTCATAATGCTCACTGTCAGATTTAGCATCTCGTATGAACTGATTCCCAGGGAGGAAAACCAAAAGGGAAGCCTCTGGTCCGTCTCCTGAAAGGGGAGGGGAGAGGTGGGGAGGCGGGTGGAGGCCGCGGGATCACCTGTGAAGTTTGGTATGTGTGGAAAATTGTTAGTAGTTATGTTCTGACAAAGTGATGAGGCTCTACGTCCACCCCTCTGTGGAACCAGTGACTTGTGAGATCAACCCTGGGAGGCAGGTGGGTCAGCCTGGAGGAGGAGAGGCCCTGCCTGGCCTGGGAAGAGGAGCTGGCGGCACATAACAGTGGTCACCCTCCTCCCCTTCCACCTTGAGGAAGAGGTGCCAGGAGGTGGTCCCCGACCTGAGCTCAGGCTTCAGTGGACTTGCCTCGGGGACTGACACAGTGGCTGGAGCCCCGCCTCTCCGCTGCCCAGTGGAATCTGGAATCTCTCATCTACCTCTTAGTCAATCAGTTTCTGTGTGTGAGAAGCAAGCCTGTGGGCCAGTGTCCTTGTACATGCTGTAGCACTTAAATAATTCAGAGGTTCCCTGGAAGACCAGTCCCAGGGTTCCTACAACTGGTAGTTTCTACCTGAATTTTAACTGGTATTGGGTACCTGGATTTTGATTGGTTAGCCTTAATTATAGCTTGGCATAATCATTTCTGGTGACCAAATCATTAAGTTCTATCAGGGCACCTGGGTCAGTGGTGCTATGCTGGTCAAAATTTGAGACTTTGAAATAAAAGCTTTGTCATATTAATGCCTCTAACTATGTGTTCTTTTTCTTCACCTTGGGTTATTAAGGTTAACAAAAGAGTGAAGTAGTATTGCTTTTTCTGCTAACTCTGCTGTTACCAGTACTCTGTTTTAAACCAGGCATCTTAGAAAATACTCTGATGCTGTCAGTAACAAGTATTGGTTGTTTTTCCCTCTGTGCTGTGGATGGGGGTGAGGCGGTGTCCTCCTAGAGGGCTTGCCAAATTATGTACTTTCTGCTGCTCCCTTACCTGCCTCCTAGGGGAGAAACCCCACTCTTCAGTCTGGCTTGGCTGCGGGGAAAAGCTGGAGCCGAGTCCCTCAGCAGGCGCAGGGCTTTGGCACTGCTGGCAGCCAGGCCTGAGGAGTGAGAAGGTGCCTAGTGAAGGGCACCCACCTGGGAGGGGGAGGGGAGGGGAGGGGCTAAAACTAAGTTAAAATGAAAATGAAAGAAACCTACCAAAAAAAAAAACAAACCTACCTGCCCTGATTATTCTTGACCAAAAAGTGAGTATTGTGACCTTATCTAGTTCACTTTGCCACATGTATTTAATTTGCTTGACAGTCTAGGTAGCAGGTCCCATTGCTGTGGTCACCACAGGGCTGTGACTGTCCTGTCCTCAGTGAGGGAAACTTGGAGGCCTTTTGGCTGAGGCTAAGGTGGCTTGGCATCTGGTCCCATCATTCATGGCAAATAGATGGGGAAACAGTGTCAGACTTTATTTTTTTGGGCTCCAAAATCACTGCAGATAGTTACTGCAGCCTTGAAATTAAAAGACGCTTACTCCTTGGAAGGAACGTTATGACCAACCTAGATAGCATATTAAAAAGCAGAGATATTACTTTGCCAACAAAGGTCCGTCTAGTCAAGGCTATGGTTTTTCCAGTGGTCATGTATGGATGTGAGAATTGGACTGTGAAGAAAGCTGAGTGCCGAAGAATTGATGCTTTTGAACTGTGGTGTTGGAGAAGACTCTTGAGAGTCCCTTGGACTGCAAGGAGATCCAACCAGTCCATCCTAAAGGAGATCAGTCCTGGGTGTTCATTGGAAGGACTGATGCTGAGGCTGAAACTCCAATACTTTGGCCACCTCATGCAAAGAGTTGACTCATTGGAAAAGACCCTAATGCCGGGAGGGATTGGGGGCAGGAGGAGAAGGGGACGACAGAGGATGAGATGGCTGGATGGCATCACTGACTTGATGCACATGAGTTTGGGTGAATTCTGGAAGTTGGTGATGGACAGGGAGGCCTGGTGTGCCGCAATTCATGGGGTTGCAAAGAGTTGGACATGACTGAGCAACTGAACTGAACGTGGCTTGGACAGGTTCTAGGAATTCAAATGCTCGGGGGTGGGGATGGGGGTTGGAAGCAGAACCTGGAGTCACTAGAGGCCCTGGCTTAGGAAACCCAAGCAGATGCTTTTGTCAGTTTCTTCTAGTTACATGCCCAGACGTCTCCGAGAATTATTTAATAAAATTACACACGTGGGGCTCAGATGCTTCCAACCACAAAAGTGCAGCACATCTGTTAGTACCAGTCTTCCCTCCACAGAATGGGTACAGATCAGACTTTCCTCTGGCCCCCAGAGTCCCCGTGTGGCTACAGCTTGAGTTCACTGGGCATCGGCTCCCCTCGCAGGCCAGCCAGCAGGTTGTCAGCTGCCAAGACAGACATGATGTTTCGGGTCCTGTGGGTGGCACTGCCAATGTGAGGCAGGATCACTGGAAAGGAGAGGAAGGACGGGAAATGAGAAGGGTGGTTCAAGAGCCTTACCTTGGGCTGTGTTTGCCAGGAAAAAGAATAAGGAGAACCTCCCTCACTTCTCGATTTGCCTTCCCTCCTGTCTCAAAGCATTCCTCTCCCTGGGGCCACCAAACCCAGACTTAAGGGTGACAAATATGCATCCTGAGCATGAGTGTCAGGGCCAGAAGGGGTCCCGGAGCCTCTCTAGACCCACCCTTCAGAATCCAGACAACGACATGAGGTGCCAGTTTACCAGCTCGTCCACACCATGGGCCCCCACGAAGGCCCCAGGCCTCTGATCTCCCAAAATAACAGATGAGAGGCTGGACAGCACAGTGCCCTCTGACCCCACTGCAGAGCACGTAGGTTCAACGGTCCCCAGAGAGTGCCTTCTGAAAGCAATCCCCAGGGCACTGCGCCGAGTGCCAGGCCTCGGGAATGGGACAGTTTCCCCAGCTCTGGGCAACAGCCTGGCCGTCACAGCCAGTGCTCCCTTCACACAGGCACAGGGTGGGGATGGTAGTGCCTTCAAGGGCTATGGTAACAGGAGCATTCAAGAGGGGAAGGCAGCCTACAGGCCTTCTCTGTGGTTTTCCATTCCAGAGGGTGAGCAAAGGGCAGGACTGGCCCAGACGGCCTATGGCCGTAACAGTTACGTATTAGTCTGGAGACGGAAACCAAACCACCTACCTGAATAGACAGAACGTAATACAGAGAATTGTCAACTCAGCACGGAATTGTTAACAGTAACTGAGGAAGCTAAAGAGGAACTCTAAGTGGTTCTCACAGTGCTCCCGGGCCGAGTAGCAGCCACGTGTGAGATGTTAGACACATGTTGTCAGGCCCCACCCGAGACCTACTGGGGCGGATGCCCAGGGGGCCTGGCACCATGCATTTGGTCAGTCCCTCCAGGTGACCGATAGCATAGAAGTTGAGAACCACTGCACTAAGGTATCACGGGGGTAGTAATGCCAAACCTCCCCTGGGGCTAGGGGATGGGGGAGAGGAGGGAAGGGAAGTGAAAGTCGTTCAGTCGTGTCCGACTCTTTGGACTCCATGGACTATACAGTCCATGGAATTCTCCAGGCCAGAATCCTGGAGTGGGTACCCTTTAACTTCTCTGGGGGATCTTCCCAACCCAGGTCTCCCGCATTGCAGGAGGATTCTTTACTAGCTGAGCCAAAAGGGAAGCCCAACAATACTGGAGTGGCTAGCCTATCCCTTTCTCCAGTGAATCTTCCCCCCCCAGGAATCGAACCGGGGTCTCCTGCATCGCAGGTGGATTCTTTACCCACTGAGCTAGAGAGGATGGGGTGGTTAAAACTCAGAAGACTGAGGGAGGGCCTCTGGAGCTTGCCTCCTGCCTCAGATGGCTGTGGCTTGTGGCTCAGAGGGGCACAGTGCCTAACCCGAGTGTCTGGGAGAACTGCCACTCGGCTTCATCAGCTGCGATGGGAAGAGCCACTGCCGGGACAAGTGTTTCTGGCAAAGGGCGGTTCTTACCACAGTTCTTCAGGGTCAGGAGAGGGTGGTTGGTAGGCAGTGGTTCTGGGGTCGTCACGTCCAGTCCGGCAGCTGCAATCTGACCGCTGGCCAGGGCCTGGTACAGGTCATCCTGGTCTACCACTTCTCCTCTAGGAATGACAGGGGGTGTCCTGAAGCACTATTAACAACTAAGAAGGGATTGGAGTGGCTGGGAGGGAAGGTCTCCCATAACATGCTCACCCTGTAGAGGCACCCTGCGGACATTTTTGAGGACTCAAGACAACCTGGGTTTTGGATCTGTCTTTCCGGAAGTGTGTGAGTTTAAGCTCACTGACTCACACAGACAAACCCAGACTCAGGGCCATGAAGGCTGGCCTCTAACAGGCTGTAAAGACTGTCAAGTCCAACCGTTTGTGGTTAGAGGAACAAAGTTACCTAATTTGCTGCCATGGTGCCTTCACTTCCTGAGCAAGGTCAAGGTACTGCTGGGAACCAGACCAGGCCCTGCTCTGAGCAGCTGGGACGTGCTCTCGGGCCCTTACTGTCCTGAGTTGAGTGGTTGGTTGGTTTATGGAGGGCAGTAGACTCAGCCTGAGTCTCATTGACAGCCTGTGGGGATCACAACAGCAGGGGCAGCCCCTCTCCAGGCTCGCCCGGTGACCCAGGGTACCTGCTGATGTTGACAAACACAGCTGTTTTCTTCATCCACTGGAAGAAGTCCTTGTTGCAGAGCCCCCTGGTCGCCGGTGTTAAGGAGCAGGCCACAACGATGAAATCGGACTCGGCGGCCAGCTTGGGGGTGGACACTGGGGGTGCGCAGGGCTCTGTCAGGTGCTGTGTCCCGGGTCAAGGACAGCTAGAGGGTGGGAAACCTGACCCCTCCCTCCCTCCCTCAATGGACACTCCCAAGATGCTTCCTAAAGGCAGTGTCCCCACCCGGACAGCTCTGATAACTGCACAGTCAGTGGCCACTCACGGGATCCTGGGGTGTTACATCCTTCAGTCAGCCCCCTGCTCTAAAGGTGGGGAAACCGAGGCCAGAGAGGAGCAGAAGCTTATTCGGGGTCACACAGCGGGATCTAGGCCACACTGCTTTCACCTCTGTCAAGGCCCAATGCGCCAACAGGGTGGAGTGGCTGAAATCCAGCTTGGCTTCTGCTCACCAAGATATGCACCTGCCAGGGGACTGGATTCACCCAGAGGCAAGGCTGAGGGTCAGCGCTCACCAGTTTATTATGGAAACTGTGAGCCAAAGTTCCCAGCACTTCCTTACATGTATCACCCTTACACGGAGGATTCGCTACACGTTACCACCATCGCTACTGCTCTGTGTACGTGGACAACAGTGAGAAGGGACCTTACAGGACAGGAGCCCCGAGTCTCTGATACTGAGGGGACTCGGTGTCGCCTGGCTGAGTCCCTGCGCTGCCCGAATAGGCCTCTGCAGGCAGGGCAGGGAAGTCAGATAAAGCCTAGGGCACATCACGGGCCTGTGGAGCTCCTTCATTCTGCCCCAAAGTGCTGCCATTATGGCAAACGGAGAACCACCAGGCCAAGCCCAAGGGGCCCCTGCGGAAATCCAGGTTTTACTTACCAAACTCTGCCTGAAATTCCGCTGCTTCCTGAGGCCTGGGCTGGCGCCCTGTGTATAGAAATCTCCGGACACCGAATGGTTTCAGACGCCGAGCAATGGCCTGGCCTGGTGGCAAGAGTCAAGAGTCAGCGCTTGTTCCCAAGCCCTCAGAGGGCGAGGGCAGGAACAGTGCCCAGGGAGCCCCTGGGGGAAGGGCTGGGGGGCAAGGTCCCTTCCTACGTTAACTAATCCTGCCACAGTGCACCCAGCCCCCACCACCCCACACTGCCCTCAGCTCAGGGGTCCATCCTTCAGGGACCACAGCTTCTGTGCGGCTGTGACTGGCCTGGGCTGTCCTCACGTGGTTCTGGCCATCTTGAGGGCCACTTTCTAACCTTCCCTGAGCACCGCATGGACCTGGCAGCCCAAGAAAGGTCTGACCATGCGGTCCCCTGCCTCCTCTGCTTCTGTTAATGCAGCCACAGACCCCAAGTGACTTTTTGATGGCACGGCCAACTCGCCCCACCTCTAACACCTTTCCACATACGCTGCTGCCAAGACGGGCTTGGGCAGCTGGGTTTTCTGACTCAGAACATGCCCCAAAGCTGCTGGGATCCTCCAAGCAACTCCCTAGCGTGGGAGGCAGGGCTGCCAGCTACCAGACAAGTTATGCCCACTTCTACCCTCACCCTCGCCTCTGCTCCAGGCAGGATGCCAGACTTCTCCACTGCTGGGGCCACTGGAAGAAAAATAGCTCTGCCCTGTCTCAGAATCACAGGTAAGCTCTGTCCACTGGACCCTCTGGTTTCTATGTTAAGGCTTCAGAAGTCAAATACCTTCTAGAAACCAGGCCTTGGGGAGCAGGGCTCCCCAACCCCTCAGCCATCACTGCTTCATCTGCTCTGTACGGAGCTATAATCATAAAGAACCCTGGCTCTTACAACTCACATCTATTACCTAGTGACTTCTTAAGGAACTCATTTTATTTTTTGGCCTATCTTTTACAATGCTGTGTCTTCTCGCTGGAGAGATCCCTACTGCACACAGGTGTGGTGACCCTTCCCAAAGAAGGACTGTCAACATCCAGACACAGGGTGCTGGAGATTCTAACCAAGACATGTGAGCCAGGAAGCCAAACGGGTAGACGGAGCCTCACCTATGCGCCCCAGGCCAACGATGCCGACGGTGCTCTGTGAAAGGCCGTGGCCACACATCCACAGGGGTTTCCATGAGGTCCAACCACCGCTGCAGGGAGGGAGGAGGGGCGGGTGAGAGGCTCTGGCTTTGGGCAAAGATGAGGGCTGCTGCACAGACCCCACACTCCCAGGCAAGGGCTGTGGTCCAAGGGACAGACCCCACCCTTCAGTTAAGGATGGAGGAGACCACAAGTTACACCTACAGCCACTCGGCACTGCGGATAAGCAGTGGGAATGACTCTTCTTTTAAAGCAATTGGGGACACAGAATCTGAGAGCTGGAAAGCTCCTTAGAAGTTCTCCTCCCTTTCTGCAGACAGGGAGGCTGAGATCAGAAAGGGCAACTTGTGTGAGGTCACATAGCCAGGGCAGAGCAGCAGGTTGCAAACCTGGAACGTGGGATTCCAAAACCAATGTTCTCAGTGCTCCAGGGAAAACACAGGCCCACCCCTGCTGCCCTGGACCGACGGGGGAACACAGCCTATCTTGAGTCACCTCCGACGAAGGGGCCAACTCCCTGGACAGGAGGGTGGGAGGGACCCTCAGCACTGCGTCTCCTCAGTCCCATGCAGCCTCGCCCCTGCTACACCCCCACCACGAAGCCCCTCTCCTGGTCCACATTCTCTGAGCGCCTGCATCCACATGCCTCCTGGGCTTTGCTCGGGTCAGTCCCCGCCACCTTGAGTGCTTTCCCTGATTCTGGATGTACAGCCCCCATCTCGATCTGAAACTCCCAGGTCAAATTTTTTTAATTTTCAGATTTTAGAAAGGGGGTAAAGTATATATGCTATATTCTACATAACACACTCGACAGCATCAAACACATCAGTGCATCTGCAGCGACATGGAACGACCTTCAGTCTTCAGAGCCTTCTGGATCCACATGATGGTGGACGGGGCCCTTTGAGGGTGCCCACCAGCTACTCAGCTACCTCTCCTGCAAAGCCTTCCCTGGTCCACACTGCACCCCACAAGTTCCCTTCATGCCCTGTTTGTTTCGGCTCTGCTGTGCACCTTAGTATCTTGCCTGAGTCTGTCGCCCTCACTAGCTGGGGTCACCTCTGGGCCAGGGGCAGCACTGAGTGCGCAAGTGCTGAGCAGAGCCAACGTCCCCACTGGGCGTTCTTCACTCACTTCTTCACCTCCTCGATGGCCTCCGGCAACCGGCGACAAGTGGTAAGCAGCAGGGAGACGGCGAGCTCGGCCGTGGCGTCTGTCAGGACACCCGGAGTGTAGCCCACACGGATCCCACTATGAACCAAAGAGCTGGTGGTAACAATGGCTTCAAGCACCTTCCCAATTTATACTGCAGGGACACTGCTGTGATGCGGCTTTGCTCCTTCTGCGCTGCCTGTTGGGAAGCTCAGAGCTGTAAGTGGGCCCCCAGGAATGGCCAGCCCTCAATCCCCTCTTGACCATCTCCCGTTTTGAGAAGGATATAAGATGGAAGATCAGGCTCCAATGTGTGGAGCTCCAGTAACTATGATTACTTAATCTTTCTGAATTTCCTCATCTAAAGAGGGAAATAATAACACTTGCCTTTTCTACTTGAAGGGGTTGATGTGAGGGTCAAAAAAAAAAAGAATGAATGAGAAAGGATATTACCTGGACATTGTTACCCACTGTTTCTGACTGCTTGGACTTAACTGACCTGTGCACACGTGGGCAGATTTTATCATTGGCTACCTTACATTTTCACCAAATGGTCAAGGGATATGAAGAAAAAACAGATAGATACTCAGCTCCTCTTTTTCCCTCTCTGGTAGTCACCCTTTACTCTAGAGCCCAAGTTGCACTTACCGCTTCTTGATTTCATCCAAAGCCAAGTGGTCGACACCTACAGACATTGTGCTAATGACTTTGAGATTAGCTCCTGTTGGGCAGAAAAAGCATTATTTGTATCTTTCCTCAAAGGATTCAAGGCCTTCCCACATATATAGATGAGTCCGGAAAACGGAGGGCCCTGCTGAAGGTCATAAACCAAGCCTGAACAGAGCGGGACAAGGGCCCAGGGCCCTGGCTCTCCTCCACATCCCAGTCTTTGCCCTCTTAAGGCCTCCCTCCAGGGACTCACAGCCAACAGAGAGGGGCAAAGTGTGTGCCACATGAAGCTGTGGTCTAGGACCACGGTGAACACCCTCAGAGCTCGCTGAAATCACTAAAAACCTGCTTGTGAACCAGCAGCAGCAGGCCAAGACACCCCAGGAACCCTGCCCAGGCCTGCACAGCGCACACACCTGCAGCGTCCAGGAGCTTCTTGTCTATGCGGTCCGAGAGGAGGCAGAGCAGGCCCTGGGCCCCAGCCATTCTCTGTTCCAGGTCCTCTCTGGGGATGGGCTCATCAGAATCCCACTGCTCCACCTCACAGCTGAAGACAAAGGGAAGACCAGTCAGAAGTGGGGCAGCCCCATAGGTGCCCACAGGCCCGCAAAGCTCTCCGGCCACATCCACAGACCCTGTCAGAGTGGGAAACATCGTTTTCTGCTTGCCCTGGCCTCAAGCTGCCTGGGGCTGGCTGAGGGGAGTCAAGGTTAGGTGTGGGCGGCCTCAGAATTGTCCTGAGAGGGTGGCTGAAGGGTGAAGGCTGTCACAGAGCAGAGCTCTCCAACAAAGACTGAAAAGGGCCCAAGCTGAAAGGAGAAAGTCACGGGGACCATTCTCAGCTCAACACAAGAAGAGCTTTCTTATCCCCACAGGAGGCCTCACAGGCAGCGAGCTCCCGGGCCAGGCTGCCTATTGAGAAGGCCAGGTGGGGGGTCCTGGCAGCAGCCGGGCTTGGATCCCTTGTCCGGTTATGCATCTTCTCCTGTGAGTCAGTGAAAGGAGTAACTCTTGTTCTTGACTTTGTACATATGCTGTGCTCTGCTTAGTCGCTCAATCGTGTCTGACTCTTTGCGACCCCAGGGACTGTAGCCCACCAGGCTCTTCTGTCCATGGGGATTCTCCACACAAGAATACTGGTGTGGGTTGCCATGCCCTTCTCCAGGGGATCTTCCCGACCCAGAGATCGAACCCAGGTCTCACGCATTGCAGGTGGATTCTTTACCATCTGAGCCATGGACAAGACCAAAGCAGTTCAACAGGGAGGAGTTTCAGGGGGCGCTTCCAGAGCGGCTGTTGGGCCCCAGGCACGTTTCCCAGCAGTGCTGCTCAACCTCTGGCCCATGACATTTAATTCAGTGCAGCCAAAACGTAGGGAAAATCTACATGTGCAAGACACAGAGCTGCTGGCGCTTTCCACAACGCCCTGCCCAGGCGCCGGCCTCCTCGCAGCCGCCTTTCCTGGACAGTGGCCCAGGCTGCAGCAGTGTGAGCGCTGGTACTAGTGTTCTTGCTGTCTTTGCCTTCCCCGCTCCCCGTCAATGCCTAGCACAGGGCAAGTCTTCAGCAAAACTTTGATTGCACTGAACAAAAGAAACAAATTTCATTTTCCCCTAGCACTTGTTTCTAAGGCTAGGTCCACCTTCTCCTCGTCTGACATGGGAAGTGAAAACCTGCATACTTGCAGTGCTCAGACTGCCGCAGAGCAGATTTCTAATCCCAGCTGTGCCACCTATAGAGGTTGGTGAAGGTACTTGACCTCTCCCAGTTTCTCTGTAAAGTGGGAATCACAGCACTGATTTCACAGCGTTGAAGAATTAAGAGTTCACTTATAAGAAGCACCTGGCAAGGTGCAGAGTTCAGTTTAAGCAGTGCTACCCCTGCTAACCGTCCAAAGGGACCAGACCAGTGACTGCCAAGGCCCCTGACCCGTCCAAGCGGCCTCAGAAGTCGCTCAGACCTTGTGACATGAGCAGTCTCCCCTCTTCCCACACCCACGACTGGGGAAGGCTCCAGCCTTCACCCCACCCCCACTGCAAGTGCCACGGGAACTGCGGGTCCCAGCGGCACAGCAACGGGCCTGGAGAAAGCTTGGCCCCTGAGCACTTTCTCTAAGGTTCCCCAAACTCCAAAACCGTTCCAGCCAGGCACGGGTTCGAAAGTTCGGCGAAGGCCCAAGCGCAGGATCCCAGTTCTCTCTGGCCCCACGGACCGCCGAGTCCGCCCCACCAAAAAGAAGTGGGTGGCGGGAGGCCGCCCCACGGCCCGCCCGGAGACGCTGAGTCACCCCACGTGCAGGCTGCCCGAGGTCTAGGAGCGGTGCCCCGGGCTCCGCAACCCCTTCCCGCGACGCCACCCACGGAACGCGCGCCCGGAGGGAGGGGAATCGGCGCGCGGAGAGGTCCGGGGGCGCCGGGCTCTTACTCTGCGGCCCGGGCGAGCGCGGCGCTGCCCTCGGGGGGAATCCTGCGTGTGATGAACACCTTCATGAGTCTCACTGGCCTCATTGACCCCGCAGCCGCCGGATATTGGGCCCAGAGGGGGCGGGCCGGAAAGGGGGAGGGGCCTCGGGAGGGGCGGAGCCGGAGCAGGCGGGGCGAGGGTGTGGATTGGCTCCGGAGCGGGGACTTCTCGGGCTCCGAGTGTGCGCCTTGTGCATTTCTGTGTTTGTGTGATCAAGCTTTAATGAAACAGAGTGGCTCTGAAGCTGGTGGCAGGCTCGTGCCCTTGGCTCCCAGGGCCTACCTCTGAGTACTCACTGCCTCAGAGCCTCCGGTCGGTCTTAGGGGTTGGGATAGGTAAAGGGGCAGCCATGGAAGAGTCCTGTGTGAATGTGTGTGGGTGCCTGTAAAGGTGCCTACAGCTGTGAGTATGCTGCCTGTGCTGGGGGAGAAGGGTGTGGTCAAGGGTCATCCCCATTCCCAGGGTCTGCTGTGCCTTGACCATCTTCTCTAGGTCTGCCCATCATGGTCACAATGTTCCAGGCAGTGGTCTTTAGCCACACAGACTGGACTCTGAGCCTGGCCTATTGTGCAAACACAGGAGCCTGGACCAGAGCAGACTGAATCCCAGAATGACCTCCTTAATACTTCGTGCAATTTCCCATAAGAAGCCCACAGTTAAAGCCACTCAGTTTGCTGGACACCTGCTGACTGGCCGAAAGCAGGTCAGGCATGGGGTCAGGGCCAAGATGCTGGAGCCCTGCGGGACCATGGGGTAATGGGCAGAGACTGGGATTGCAGTCAGGTGGACAGGGTCTGACTCCCAGCTCTGTCACTTACCAGCAATGTAGTCTTGGTCCGTTCACATCCTCTTCCTAAGGCTGTTTCTTCAGCTTCAAGATGGGGTGATGAGCACTTACCTTTGAGGGTTATTGTGATTATTAAGCAGGCAACACTTGCATGGGCCCTGGGCCATGTTTGATAGTCACCAAGCACCGAGGCCATGAGAGGTGAGGAGTTCAGGCTCTGGAGCCAGATTACCTGGGTTTAAATCGCAGCTCTGTGACCCATTGAGGACGAGTCTTAACCTTCTACATGCTTCAGTTTCCTCGTCTGTAAAATAGGTGTAATAGTACTTACCTGCCTCATGGCTTGTTGAGAGGATGACTATGTACAGTACTTACAAACAGCAGATAGTTGGGCTGCACCCCTCAGGCCTACACGCCTTGTAGTTGTCCAGCTTCGAAACTGAAGAAAGAGCCTGGAGACAGAGGCGTCAGTAGTTTATTTGACAGGGGATCATACACAAAGGGTCCTGGAACCACACCTTGCCAAACAGATGCTTGCAGGACATTGCAACAGTCTTTACTACCCAAGGGAGAAGGCGACCGTTTGCAGGAGGGAATTGGCATCAGGTGGGCTCATCAGTTACCAGGGACTAATTAAGCCCTCTAATTAAGAGGATTGGATAGTCATGTGAGTGAAGCAGGGACCAGATATACAGCAGCAGATATACAGAGAAAGACTAGCCACCGTGAGCGGCCTAACCACACAAGGTAACACATGTCACGAGTGCTTAATAAATAGTAACACATTCAAGGAAACCCACACCCCAGCAACAGCAGCTGGTCAGAGATGCACACGCTGAGTAAACCAGTGAGAGGTGCCCAGACCTGCCACTCAGCTCTGCCGGCTCATCTCTACCACAGGCTATGCACACACTTGCTCCCAGGCTTGGGAGCTCTTAGAAGGCAAAGCCCTACATGTTGGTCTCTTCTCTGTGGATGTTAATCTGAATCCAATCTGCCTCCTCAAGGCCCAGATAGGAAGGAGACACAGGCCCAGAGAGGTGACATCTCCGGCCTGAGTTCGCACAGAAGTCACTAAAGGGGCCAGAGCTGGATCCTTGGGTCACCTGGGTCCCTGAACCGTGCTCTGTCCTGCCATCTCCCCCTGTAAGTAACATATCAATGTCTTACCCACAGACTGCAATCTGCAGTGCTAGGCCACCTCGAGGACAACTTCTGAAATACCTCAAACACTGAAACAAGGTGTTTTTCTTTCCTCAGGTCAGGGCTTCTGGCCCTGTGGCTCTATCATCCGTTAATCAGTGGTGATACCCGGGTCCAGCTCCTCCCTCACACCAGGACAGGCAAGGACACTGGGCAAGTCTGTCCACCAGAGGCAGGAGGGGCTGTGACATGTCAATGGGCCCCTCCTCCAAGGCAAAGTACCCACTGATGCTCAGTAAGGGTTACCCGATGGTGGCTAGGGAGCCAGGGGATGGAGCCAACTGAGGGCGCATGAGATGAAGTAATTGGGAGAGGATGGATCAGAATTGGAGAGGGATCAGGGCTTACCTGACCTGAGTTCATGGGTTGTTGTTTAGTCTCTCAGTCGTGTCCAACTGTTTTGTGACCCCGTGGATCATAATAGCTCACCAGGCTCCCCTGTCCATGGGATTTCCAGGCAAGAACACTGGGGTGGGATGCCATTTCCTTCTCCAGGGAATCTTCCCCAGCCAGGATCGAACCCATGTCTCCTGCACTGGCAGGTGGATTCTTTACACTGAGCCACCAGGGAAGCCCCTCAGGACCATGGAGGTGGTGAATTCACTCCTCAGAGTCGAGTTTCCCTGCACCCCTGTTTGTCCTCTTCACCTAGTGTACTAACTTCAGCTGTTAAACCCTCCTCCATCCTTCAGGGTTCAGGAGGTACCCTCCCCCAGGAAGACATTCTGGCAAGCAGAGCCTTCACTGACTGAGCTCATTCTGCACTGCTCTCTTTCTCCCAGGCTTCAAGGGTAAAACAAACTAACAGGCAGCTAAGATTCGTGGAGCTCTTAGTTCCAACAGCCTGAGAGATACCCGGGAAAGGTATCAGGGCCTGAGGGTACTGAGGGTATTGAGGGTCTGGGGGTCAGGGCCACAGCTCCAGCAGGGGGATGGGAATTTGGGACATGCAAAAATTCAAAATGACAGTAAGAAAGGAAGTTTTTGTAAAACTTTTACAAATTCACTTTTGCATTTGAATCTTGAATACATTTGGAACATTTTGTATTTACAGTTTGAGGGGGGTTCTCCTCCTTTGTTTTTTCAAAGGATTAGCCAGTTATTCAAGTACTATTTTTAAATGAGTATTTTTATTTAGTTTTGGAATAGAGAATACTGGGTTGACCAAAAATTTCATTTGGGTTTTTCCATAACATCTTACAGAAAAACCCAAACAAACATTTTGGCCAACCCAATAAATGCAAGATACAAATCCCCAAAGGTACACAAAGGTATAACGTGAAAACTGCCTATTCCTACCCTGTCCCCCACCACTCAGATCGTCTCCACAGAGGCAGTCACATCTTTCCAGAGGTGTTTAACACATCAGTAATATGCATATAGCTTTCAGATAAATGGTAGCAAACACCCTCTGCCTCACCCCGTTTGTTTCCAACTGAACAGCGTATCCTAGAGATTGTTGTGAATCTGGACTCACAGAGGCGCTTCATTCTTTTTATGGATGTGGACTATTTCACTGTAGGAGTGAACCTCAATGAACAGTCCTCTCCTAATGGACATTTACGATGCTTCGCATCTTTGCTGTTACAGTGCCACCAAAAAGAGCCTTTCACAAATGCCATTTTGCTGATGGGTAATTACATCTGTAAGAAAAATTCCTAGAAGCAGAAGTACTGGGGCAAACAATATGTGCGCTGTAAATTCTGATAGATACTGATAAAAGACTTTTCAGAGAAGTTGTTCAATTTACACTCCTATCAGTAACATAGGAAAGCACCTATTTCTTCAGCGTATTATTTTTAATGGTATCTTATTGTAATTTTAATTGAGCAACTTCACTTTGACTTTTCACTTTCACGCATTGGAGAAGGAAATGGCAACCCACTCCAGTGTTCTTGCCTGGAGAATCCCAGGGATGGGGAAGCCCGGTGGGCTGCCGTCTATGGGGTCGCACAGAGTCGGACACGACTGAAGCGACTCAGCAGCAGCAGCAGCAGCAAGCACTTTTCATACATTTAAGAGCCATTTCCTTTTCCATAAACTATGGATATTTTTTGCCTACTCAGGTGAGCTGGGCATCTTTGCCTTAGTGATTTGTAGGTACTATTTGTACATTAGGAAATCAGCCCTTTGTCTATAATGAGTTGCAAATATGGTCTTTCCCCCAGTTTTTTTTGTTTGTCATGTGATTTTGTTAATTATTTTTAATGAAGACATTTTTATTCTTGTGGCTTCTAGGTTTTGTCACACACTGTGTATCACAGTGTATCTATTGCTGCATAATAAATTATCTAAAAACATAGTGGCTTAAAGCAACAACAATCATTCCCTTATTATCTCTGATGGTTTTGGAGGTTGGCTGGGCTCAGTAAGAGAGTCTCGTTCAGGTTGCTTTTTCCTGAGAAGTTGGGTGGTGGCTGGGCCGCAGGCAGCTGAAGGTTTCCTCACTCAAGTGCCTGGCTGTCGCGGCTGGCCATCAGTTGGGCCCTCTGCAGGGCCCCCGGCCTGTGGCCTGCACGTTCTCACAGCCTGGAGCCTGGGCCATTCCAAGAGACAGAAGAGGGAGCTCTCAGGCACTTGAGGCCCGAGCCTCACTTCTGCCATATTCTCTGGGCCACACAGTCGCTGAGCCCAGAATCAGGTGACACAGACCCCACCTCTTGATGGGAAGAGTATGGAAGAGTTGGGGGGCTATGTTTTAAAGTTGCCTTTTCACAAAAAAATCTTTTTCACATGGAGTTTTATATATATTTATATATACACACATACTAGGCTTGGTACCTTTGCAGTTTAATTTTTTACTGAAATTTTGATCCACATTTTTTTTCAGATAGCTAGCAAATTGTTCAACACCTTTTATGAAATAAACCATCGTTTTCTATCATATAGTAAATGTTGGTCTTCTAGGGTCTATTTCTGAATTGGATCCCCTGCTCTGTGGAACTTTCTATGTAGTCGTATGTGACTGGCCATCTGTGAGATAGTCAAGGGGTGTTGTTGCTGGAAACCACTAGGTTTGCAGTCATGTTATGCAGCCTCGTACCCAAGGCTGGGTGAGGACACCCCTGAGGGCCTAGAAGCAGAGAGTCAGGCCTGTGTGTGAGGCTCTGTGAGAACAAGGCTGGCTCACAAGATCTGCCTTGGCAGCGTACTGGCCAGGTGGCATCAGGCAAAGCGCTTCTGTCTGACCTTTGGTTTCCAAACCACAGAATGGGGACAGCCATTCCCTGTCATGGTGGTTGGTGTGTGCTGAACCCAGGGCCAGGGCCTCGGAGGTGCGCGGGAAATGCTGATAAATTGGACCAAAGTTCATCCTCACTCTTTGGCCAGCGGAAGAAAATGGGCCCCAGCCATGCCCATGTCCACTGTCTGCCTCCCTGTCCTCAGGGGCTTCACTCCCCACAGCTGTGGCACACGCCCCCTGCAGCTCCTTCCCCTGCTCCAGCCCTGGATCCCTCCTACCCTTGGTCAGGGGATGCAGAGAGCCCAGGGGTCTTGGATCAGGTCAGCCTGGCTGAGAGGTCTACTTGGCTCTTGGGCCTCTGTTCTGTGCTGCCCAATTTCTGAGGCTGGTCCCTATTCCTGCCTTCTGGAACCTGGAACTTTAAGGGCCTGAGCCAACCAGTGACCCTCCTGAGCCCTGCCCAGCTGACCTGGGGGCATGTCTCCCTCCCTCCTCGACTGTTCCCCCCAGCCATGGTTAGAGTCCAGCCTTGGTCCTCTGGGCTGGAGTCCCATTGTAGCACCCCAGGGCTGACCTTGTAACCTAGCCCTCCCCACACCCACTCAGGCATAGAGGGACACAGCCTGGCATTATTCCAGAGACACCTGAATACCAAACAGCGCGGGGACAGCTGCAGGCTGGGAGGCAGGGAGAGTGGCTGCCTCAGAGGCCACAGTGAGGGTCTGCAAGAGGCACCACATAGAAAAGTGCCCACCGGTACTGGGTGCAGCACAGGTGTCCATGGGTGCTGATCAGATCTCTGATTCAGAATTAATGCCACTCAGCTGTTCATTCAACAAACAACTAGTAATAATATTATTCCAACATGCTATGAGAGCTAACATTTACTGAGTGCCAGCCGTGTGTCCATGGCTGTCCTTTACATGTATTATCTCATTTAATTTTCACAGCAACCCTCTGTGGTGGGTGCTGTTATTATTCACATTTTGCAGATGAGGAAACAGTTTCATAAATGTTAAGAAACTTGCCCAAGCATTCACAACTAATAAGTGGATGAGATGATGTTTAAATCTAAGTATATATGACTGTGGGTTGTGCTCTTATTCCCTCTGTTCTCCAACCAGCAGCTGAGAAGAGATAGAGAAATGGTGTTCCTAATTTTGAGAAAGGTTCAAGGTGCTGAAGGAGGCAGAGAAACTAACTTGGGAGAAACAGAAAGTTTTTTTAGGAGCAGACTTTGAGCGGGGCCCTGAATCACGGGGAGGATTTGGAGAGGCAGCTGGGGACAGAGGGAGGCACTGCGGTCATTGGCTGGCTCTAGCAGGAGCAAAGGTCCTGATGTGGGAGGTACGGCCCCAAAGGGGAGCTGCAAGCTGCTCTGGGCAGCTGGTCCGAGTAGGGAGGGGCTGCGGCAGGCTGAGCTTTGCCCTCAAGCACGAGGACAGTGGGAATCATGGATGCAGCAGAGTCGGCTGCTTCTTTACCCAGAGTCCAGACCTTGACCATTGTCCTCTCTGCTGTGTCCTCTCTGTACCCACACCCTTGCAAGACCCCTAAACTCCTACTGGAGATGCAGAAGGCAAGTACTTGGTGACTTAAGAAAAGTCTCAACTGCTGGCCCGTCCCAAAGCCTCAGAGCACCCCATAGGGTCAGGACCACTCACTCTGTGGGTGGGTTATGGCCGGAAAGTCTCCTTCCAGCTCCCTGCGCTGACCCCTGAAGCCCTCTCCTTTTCTCAGGAGCCCAGGGTTCCCTCCCTTCTCAACAAACGGCTCATATCAGTCATGCACACTCTACTAAAAAGAACCCAGTTTCCATGAGTACCCACATCTCATTCTGGGCTCCAAACCAGCTTCATCTGAAATGGAAATTTCATTGAAATGTCTTTATTATATCATAAATCAGTCATGAACCTTTTCTAGTGAGGTTATCACTCCACATCCAGAAAAGACAAAGGCAATTCAACTGCCCAAACCAGAGGCTGTGCAAACAAGACCTTACGTGGAATATGTTAATATAAACTGGGCTCCTATGAGCTCTGACAAGATACTGCCCCTCGCTGGGCCCTGATTCTTCAAAGAGAACTAGAGCAGAGATCGGCAAAATTTTTCTGCAAAGGGCCCAATTGTAAATATTTTAGACTCTGTGGGCCATACATTACTGTTGCATTACTCAGCTGTGGCCATCATAGCCTGAAAGCCGCCACAGACAACACGTCAGCAAATGGACATGGCTGTGTGCTAATACAACTTTACGTATGAACATTGAACTTTGAAGTACTGTACATATAATTTTCTTGTGTCATAAAATTCCTAGATTTCATTTTTTTAAGCAAGACTCATTCTTGCCTGGGCATCGTACAAAAATAGGTGGCCAGATCTGGCCCCTGGCTGCAGGTCACCCCCTGACCTCTGGCTGGAGCAGAGCTTCTCACTGTAATGTGCACATGAATTACCTGGGGGTCTTGTTAAAATGCAGATTCTGATTCAGTAGATGTAGGTAATGTAGCTGCATTTCCTGTAAGGTCAAGTGATGCTTAAGAGAACAAGGGGATGGGGAATGTTCCAGCTCAGCCACTCAGAGACCCTAAGTGGTGCTTTGATTCTGCTGTTCACTGAAGAAATGCTCATTCAAAAGTCTGAACACAAGTGCGTCCCAGTGTTTTTTGTATAGCCTTCACCCCTATCCTGGCTTTTTGTTTCTGCTCTCTCACCTCCTGTCACAAGAACATAAGCACCTTGAGAGCAAGGACTTCGTTCCTCTGTTTGCCACTGTCATCCGACAGTCTTGCACATGGCAGGTGTTCAGAAATATTTGTTGAAGAAATGAATGAACGACACAGGTGGTCCTTGTTGGCCTCCCTTCTTGCGCATCTCCGCTGCGACTTTGTCATTCTATCACCACCTAGTGGACACTTTTGTGTACTGCGGGGCAGGGGAGAACAATGCTCCACACGTGTGACTGACCCAAGCAGGAGGTACCCGAAGCCACTGCAGGCGGAGATCTGTCCCTTCTGATGCCACTGTATCTGTGTCCTTGTCTGCTAGTACAGAGCTTGGAGAAGGAGAGCCTTCCTGGAGGAGGCAGCATTTGAACTGAACAACGAAAGCAATATGATTAAGAATGGTGGCAATGAGAGGGAGGAAAGGATTCCTGGGAGAAGGATTAGCATGAGGAGGGGCCTAGAGGTGGAAAGCTTGGGCGTGTGCCAAGGGGAAGAGAAGTACAAGCAGCTGAGATGGGAAGGGGAAGGTGAGCCAAATAAGACACAGGAGGAAGGGAAGAGGCCCCAGGGAAAGGAAACTTCCACTTCGTGTTTGATCCATGCCAGGCATTTCATATGCATGAGATCTTTTAATCTCTGCAGAGTCCACTGAGGCAGATTTTAGCACCCCCACTTTACATACGAGGAAACTGAGGCCTAGATGGGTGAAGTGACTTGTCCAAGGTCACACACCTGATAAAGGGCAGAAATGAATTGAGATCATCTGATCCTTTCCTCCCTGAGGGGAGTGCCTACCCCTGATTTGTGCTTGAAGTGGGTGTATGGTGATGGGGCATATGTAGGAAGCTAGGAGCTGGGGTTCCAGTCACCCAGAGGCCTGGGCAGTTAGCTTCTCCATCATCTCAAGGCCTGACAGCTCCATAACCTGGGAGCCTCCCTCTGCTCACGCTCATGGTCCTAGAGCCCTGGTCTGGGGGCACGATGCCTGGGTTCTAGTCTGGGCTCCCTTTACCTCTCTGGGCCAGAGGGTACAATGACTCTAATGACTGGTGAAAGGATCTCAGAGATCTCTTACTTGCCCATTATATAGATATGGAAACTGAGGCCAAGAGACGGACAAGAAGTCCCCTGATGATACACACCAAGCTAGGCTTAGTGTGGCTTCCATCTTGGCCTCTGCGTGGATTCGCATCTGATCGCTGGAAGCTGATATGGCCATATGGGCCTGAGCCCTGGGTAGAGAGGAAGCAAAGGGCCCATTTCAGCCCTCTTGACCAGCCCAGGCCCTTGGATAATGTGTTTGAGTTTCAGTTCCCAGTGAGGTGTGTCTAGGGGATGAGGTGAGTGTGTGGAGCTACAGGCTGGGGGAAAGGGAGGGAAGCTTAGCAGGACCTGCCCCAGAGCACAGGGAGGGATGGGGGTGACCCAGCTCTCTCAGCAAACCTCGATCGCCCCTAGACTTTCAGCCCTGCTGTAGCTCTGCTTCCAGCAAAGGAATCCCCCTGCCCCTTTCTCAGTCCCTCGGCCTGCTCTTCTGGGGAGCAGAGGACCCCAGCCTGGGGTATAGGGAAGTCACTTCCATCCACACTGAGCTCAGCTCTATGTCAGATTTGAAACAAGGTAAACTTCACCACCACACAGGCCTGGCAGTGGCGCTGTTAGGATTCCTCAAGAAAACGGAGGCTCAGAGAGGCAGAAGGACTCGCCCAAGGTCGTAAGTTGCCCTCAAACCCAAGACAGAGTGACACCACAGCATTTGACCACAACATCCACAACTCCTCTGACCCAAGCCACCAGCCAGCCCCTCCATGTGCTAACTTGACTCTGCCCAACAGACTCCACTTCTCCCTCTGACCTGCATCATTCGCCTTCCCTGCCCATTGTCCCCACAAACCAGGAGGAACACCAGGGCAAGGACAGGGTAGGATCCAAGCCTTTTGTAAGACTTCAGGACCCAGCCAGCGGGGACACTCAATAAACATCTTCCCCATGAGTGAGGGAACCCCTGCAAGGGTGGACACCATCCCCATTTTTCAAACTGAGGGTCAATCGGGGCGGTGACCCGCTTGGGCCACCAGCAGACTCCAAGCAGAGCACTGACCAACCTGGGCCTCTTGCTGCCCAGACTCAGGTTCCCTCCATTGGACAATCTGGCTTGAAGCCCCCCAGCAGCTGTACCAAGTCCTGTGTGTGTGTGTGTGAGTCACTCAGTCATGTCTGACTCTTTGCAACCCCATGGACCGTAGCCCACCAGGCTCCTCTGTCTATAGCATTCTCCAGGCAAGAATACTGGAGTGGGTTGCCATTCCCTTCTCCAGGGGATCTTTCCAACCCAGGGATCGAACCCAGGTCTCCTGCATTGCAGGCGGATTCTTTATCATCTGAACCACCAGGGAAGCCTGCAAAGTCCTACATGTGGACCCAAAAGCGGGCACCATCCCTCAGATGCTGCAAGCCCCCTGACTTGCAAACACCTGTACGTGCTTGGGTGGAGATGAGCAGGGGAATGACCACAGATTTGCAGGGCTCCCTGTGGCAGGAGCAGGTTATTTCTGCTGGGGATTTCTACCAGAGCCGTTTCTGTAATCTTTCTCAGGGCATGGCTGGGGTTTAGTAATGAGCTGTAACAGCCCGAATACTTGGTTCTGTGAGCTGAGAACTGTTCATTCTTACATGAGGAGGGCTCCTCTTTCCTTGATGACTGAATTCAGTTGTGGCAAGGGGTGGGGGAGGGTTGGGAGGCAGGGATCCAGGACCAGAAGAGCAGCAGTGCTCACACAGGGCTGGAGCCGGGCACCACCTTTATACAGATGGAGCCGTGGAGGCCCAGGGCAGCTGCACGGTTGGTGGCAGCAAAACTTGGGTGTGGCAGGGCTGAGCGTGGGGTTCCCCAGAAGCAAGCTCTTGGCTGAGGATTCCAATGCAAGTGATTTATCCAGAAAGTATTCCCAGAATGAGCCTGGAAAGGACTGGGATCCAGGAGGGGTGGAGGTGGGGAGGAGGGAGAAGACCAGTTCAGTTCAATTCAGTCACTCAGTCGCGTCAGACTCTTTGTGACCCCATGGATTGCAGCATGCCAAGCTTCCCTGTCCATCATACGTGGTGCCATTTCTGGTCTCCCCCAGCAGAAGGTAACTTCAGTCTGATCCCAGCGGGCCCTGGAGTGTAAGTTACATGTCAGGGTTCTCAAAAGCCCAGGCAAGGGAGCTGGGCTTCCATGTTCCCTGCAACCATCAGTTTGCACCATCCAAGGAGACCTGAGTACAGCTTCCTGGAGGAGGAGGTGTGGCCTTGCCCTGTGATGTGGAACAGGATGTGTAGGTTCTGGCCCAGGCAGGTCACTGTCACCTACTGACCCTCAGTATTCCCATTTGAAAAATGGGGGTGGTGTCCACCCTTGCAGGGGTTCCCTCACTGAGAAGATGTTTATTGAGTGTCCCCCCAGCTGGGTCTTGAGGTCTCACAAAAAGCTTGGATCCTACCCTGTCCTTGCCCAGGTGTTCCTCCTGCTGAGGAAAAGGGCTTGAGGGGGATGCCAGAGAGGAGCTCAGGCATACTGCCGGAAGGCCAGGGTGGCCATGGTTAGGACAAGCCAAGGAAGAGTGTTAACTATATCCCTGGTGGCTTAGACAGTAAAGAATCTACCTGCAATGTGGGAGACCTGGGTTCCGTCCCTGGGTTGGGACGAATCCCTGGGGAAGGGAATGGCTACCCACTCCAGTATTCTTGCCTGGAGAAGCCCATGGACAGAGGAGCCTGGTGGGCTACAGTCCACGGGGTTGCAAAGAGTCAAACACGACTAAGCGACTAAAGCCAAGAAAGAGTGTGGAGCTGGAGGGACGGCGCATCTCCCTGCCGGCTGCAGGTGAAGTACACTCAGCTATTTCAGCAGAAGTCCCATGAACCACCTCCGGAAATCCCTCTCTCATTTGCCACTGTTTGTGGCCAAAACCCTGAACTGTGACGAGGAGGGACAAATAGCTTAGGGGAGAGGTAGAACTGTCTTATTCAGCCAAAAATGTTCAGAAATGAGTCACTGGCCTTGATCTAGGCCCCAAGAGGCTCTGCCAACAAGAGCTCCAGGCCCCAGGTGAGGTGGACATCAGGCCTGGGCCCAGAGGGCAGAGAAATGTTGATGAGGGGCAGCCCAGGGAGGGCGGTGTGTTATTAGTGGGAACTCCCATCTCTTTACATGACCCCACTTCCCTTTTCTCCATCCCCCTCAAGCCAGTCTCCTGGAGTTGCCAGCTGCTGCTGCTGCTGCTAAGTTGCTTCAGTCATATCCAATTCTGTGCGACCCCAGAGACAGCAGACCATGAGGCCCACCCCGCCCCCCCCTCCACGTCCCTGGGATTCTCCAGGCAAAAACACTGGAGTGGGCTGCCATTTCCTTCTCCAATGCAGGAAAGTGAAAAGTGAAAGTGAAGTCACTCAGTCGTGTCCGACTCTTTGCGACCCCATGGACTGCAGCCTACCAGGCTCCTCCATCCATGGGATTTTCCAGGCAAGAGTACTGGAGTAGGGTACCATTGCCTTCTCCGGGAGTTGCCAGAGGTTCCCTCTAAAAAGCAAATCTGGTCCTGTCTCCTCCCTGCCTGCCACCTTCCCTGGCTTCCCACTGCCCTTAGGAGAAAGCCCAAAGCCCAATGTTCTCCCAGGAATCTTCCCGTGAGAACGATGCATAGCCTGCAGGGACTGACAGCAGCAAACTTCAGGCAGAGATCGGGAGTTTCAGCATCTTCCTGGAGCCCACAGGCCAGGGCAGCGCTGGCAGCAGCCTGGCTCTCCAGGAAGAAGGAAGAGTTGCCCCGGGACCCGCTCCCCAGGCCTCCCTTCTCGACTTTGCCTCAGTAATTAATTTATGGAAAGCATCTAAATTGGGAGTCAACACAGTCCTGCAAATCTCATCTAATCCCTGCCTCCAATGGAGGGAGCAGCACCTTGGGGGTGGAGCTTTTCTTACAGTGATTACATTTGGTTTTTTTCTGGGAAAAAGCATGAAAATGAAGCATTTAAGGTCTAATTTCCCCAATAACTTTTGGAAGGAGGAGGCTTCCAGGTGGTTTTCGGCGAGGTCTCAGGGAGCCTTTCAGTCCTGCAGCCCCAGGAGGGCTTTGGGGGAGAGGGGATAGACTCTAGTTCATCAAAAGTTCCTCTTGGCTCCACCTTTAAGCACAGCCAGAATCCGCCTTCTTCTCTTCCTCTGCTGCCTCCACCCCACCTAAGCCATGGTCACCTCTGCAGTGGTCCCCTGGCCATCTCCCTATTTCCACCTCACCCTGCTCCAGTCTCTGCTCACAGGCAACCAGGGCCAAGCCATGGCTCCTCAGAAGCTCTCCAAGGGCTCCCTGCTACCCTTGCGGGGAACTCAGGAATACTGTCAGTCCCATTAAGGGCCACACGATGCCCTCCATCCTCATTCTCTCCCTTCTCCTGCCTCCCTGGAATCCCTTGATGATGCACACTCTGCCTGCCAGCACTCCTGCAGGCTGTTTCCCCTGCATGGAATGTTCTTCCTACTGATCTTATTCAAAAATTGTCTCTTTGCAGCTTCCCTGATCACACCCATGCCCCATTCATTCTCTATTCTCCTCACTCTTTACCACTCACCACCAACCCGAAATAGCCTTATTTTTTTCCTTATTGTCTAGCTTCCCTCTATTCTTCATCAGAATGTCAGCTCTAAGAGCAAGGGATTTGTTTTAATAATAAAGATTTTGTATTTAGAATTAGCCAGCTGGACTCGATGATCCCAATTCTGTTGGCAATGTCCGAAGCATCAGTCAGGAGCCAGTAGAACATTCGCCTTCTTCTCTCCATCAGGCCTGATCGGGGTGTTGGCCTCGGCCACGTCAGTGTCACAGAGCTTCTTCCCAGCCTGTTTAATCTGATGCTTATTGGCCTTGACCTCCACGGTGAACACAGTGTGCTGTTGTCTGTTTTCTTCATGGCTGACCCTGTGGTCGGGGGAAACTTGGTGATGGCGGTGTGGTCAAACTTGTTTCTCCTGGCGGCTCCTCTGAGAATATTTGGGCTGCCTCCTGAGCCACAGTGTTTTGGGCCAGCGGAAGGTGGGTGACTTCCGGATCTTCTTCCTGTGGCTGTGGACACCTTTCAACACCGCTTTCTCAGTCTTCAAGGGCTTTCCTTTGCCTTTGGCTTTGGGAGGGGCAGGGGCTTCCTCTTCACCTTCAGCACCAATTTCCTGAAAAGGAGCAAGGGATTGTTTTGCTCACTGACATATCTCCAGTACGGACCGCAGTGCCTGGCACATGATACTCAATAAATACTAACCAAATGGATGAATGAACTGCATTGTGACACAGCGGGTGGCAGAGATCCTGAAATGTTGGGGGGGCTGTCCTCTCTGGGTGGGTGGAATCAGTCTGAGCTTACCTCCTACAGGCAGTCTTCCGTCCAGGTTCTAAATGGAAGTCCTGGCTGCAGGGGGCAGCTCTGATCACTCAGTAGGACTGATTTTTCCTTTGGTGCAAACACCACCTCTTCCAGGGAGCCCTCTGAGAACCCTTCCCAACCCTCAGGGAAAGTTTGTCCTACCTCCTCCTGGCCTGACACTTTCTCTCTTGTGGTCTCTTTGGGGTGTTGGTGTCAGGCTGAGGTCCCTGGCGGGCACCTGAGTCATATCCAGAGAACACCTGGAGGGCCCGCTTCAGTTCACGCTTTACAGGGCCTCTCATGAGGCCAAAGTCACACCTTCTCCTCACTCAGGCCTCACAACAACCCTCTGAGGCAGACATTCTCATCCCCATTTTACAGAGGAGGAAACTGCGGTTAGAGGCCACAGACATGACTTACCCAAGTCCCACAGCTGTGTCACAAGGTGGAGTGTAGCCGGGCTCCCTGGCCCCAAGGCCAGCTCCACGACCTTCAGCATGGTGCTCAAAAAGTGTCTGGGGAATGACAAGCCTGAGTTCTGGGGCTCCTGAGCGAGTGATGAAGATGCTGTAAACACAGCATGCGCCAACCCACTGCTGGTGTGGTCTGTGTGGCCCGTCCTTGCTCAGCTGAGCATTGAGATGGAGACTCTCCTGGTGTTCTGTGCAGGTAAAGAAAAGACAGTGATTCTCTCTTCCAGGGCCCCATAGCGGGCAGGGGCATATAAAGAGGTTGTACCATGCCCAGTGCCTATCCCTGGTCCTTAGCCTCACCCTGGTGGCAAAGACAAGGCCCAGAAGAGTTGAGCAATGAGCCAAAAATTAGGGACAGAATTGGGAGCAATGACCCTTGACATCAGTTCTATCTTGCTGTCTGAGTCTACCTGCTATGTCTGTAATGGCCATATCCCTAGGACCCAGACCTCGGTTTCCTCTTTTGTAAAGGGGGAACACTGTACCTATTTAATAGTATCAAAGATTAAATGAGGTAACACAGGCAAGAGCCTGGCACAGTGCCCAGCAGAAAGTAAATTCTTAGTAATCGGAGCATATAGTTATCAGCTGGTTCCAAGAGAGGAGCCTATGCTGCGTTGTCTCCTCCTTCCCTGCCTTACAGGTGGCTCTTACAGGCTTGCAGCTGCAAACTTGGTAGTAGTTAGAAGACCCATTTCTTTAGGGGAAAGAATAACAATTAAAATACTAGTGCCCCGTGGTGGAAATGGTGTGACAAAACGAGCACAGCGTGGCTGTGTCTTGTGAGTATCTTAAATCTGCAAGGTAAGTATTTTATGAATGTTACATATTAATAAAGTCTCATTTTGTCTGAATTCTCCCACCTTTTAAAATGTATGTCAAGAAACAAGCAACTTCGAAGCTGTGCAGTTAAGTGAGCTGCCAACTGGATTTACAATATTGCCACGTAGGGCATTTTTTAAAACAGGTAAACAAATATAAACATCTTCTCTCACCTTTTGTCAGGATTAGTCTTGAATTCGGTGAATTTTGAATTACGCCCCAGCAGGACTAGACCCCTCCTGGAGTAAGGTGCAGTGGTCCTACATACCACAAGGGCCAACCATTTGGAAGTAGCACTTTGATAGAACCCATCAAAAATGCAAGCCATTCTTGAGCCCTGGAGCTCAACATAAGAGCCATTTACATAGGCTGACCACTTACTGACTCTGGAATTTATCCTAGTGAAGTAATTCCAAAAGAGCAAAGCAAAATGCAAGCACACGAAGATGTTAATTGCAGTGCTGCTGACAGTTGAGGAAAATGGTAAACAATCTACAACAAGAGGGGAGTGATTCTGTAAATTATGCTGGGGCCCTGGATGGTTCTTTGACCAATAAAAGTTATCATTTTGAAGATCATGTGGGACTTCCCTGGTGGTCCAGTGGTTAAGACTCTGCGCTTCCACTGCAAGGGGCACAGGTTCGATCCCTGGTTGGGGAACTAAGATCCCCCATGCCTCTCTGTGTGGCCAGAAAGTTGAAAAGAAGAAGATTGTTTAACAACATAGATGATGTTTACATTCAAGTGTTTCATATCGAAGGAGAAAATGCAAAGCTGCCTTGGGACTCTGGTCTCTGATACTGTCAGGACAATTTTCCTTCCTTGCTGTCTGGTCCTCCCAACAGCCCTCTGAGGTAGACAGAACAGGTCATTAGTTATTCTCTCATAATCCAGGCGAGGAAAGAGAGACCACAGGGACTCAGATTCTGACCTGGGGCAGCTCCTGACACAGAACCCAGCGCTGCCTCAGAGGAGTGCGCCCCTGCCTGGGGGCCCAGCAGCAAGCCCCCAGCTCCCGAGTGAGGACAGCGTCAGTCAAACCCCAGTTCCCTCCCGTTTCATCCAGGAGGGGTGTCCCCAGGCAACTGTTTCTTCCTCCTCGGGCTGGGATTTCCCCTCTTGGGCAGTTTGGAAGAACCCCAGTGCCAGGCCCCATCTTGCTCTGAGCTGGTCTTATAGGCACATTTGACCCATGAGATCATGTGGAAAAACCCTTAGAAACTTTATACATACTGCAGGTGCAATTGTTCCTATTATTTAAAACAAGTTGTAATGCGAAATTTTTCCATCATGCAAACATTGCTGGTAATAACATAACAAATGCTCCTCCTCCATGGCCACCTTAGGAAATACAACCTTACGGGGACACTTGGAGGCTCCTGGGTGCCCTAATCCTCATACTGCCCTCTATCTCTGTCACACAGGTAACCCAAACCACAAAGGGGTGTTGATCTGTAGTGTTAAGTAATATTGTTTTGCACGCCTTTAAACTTTCAATATGTGGCTTCATGCTGTCTTGCATTCATTCAGCAAATTCACTCAGCAAATATTTATTGGGTGCTTACTGTATATGAGGTACGCTTTCAAATCGTTGGGAACATGAGTGAACAAAACAGACAAGATCTCTACTCTTGTGTACATTCCCATGGGGTGAGCCAAACAATAAGCAAAATGTACGAATTATAGATAAATTATATGTTAGAATGTGAGAGTTGCAAAGGAGCAAAATAAAGTCAGATGGGTGGGGGGCAGGGGGGTGGAATGCTGCAATTTTAAGTAGGATCATATCATTCTATTTCCTGTTTATTTACTCCATATTATTTTCTTCTTTTTTATGAATGCACCACCTTTATTCTTTTTCTTGGCAATGAACATTTAAGTTTGTTTTTTTGTCATTATAAACAGTATTACCATAAGCATTCTTATAAATGTCTCTTTGGATACACTCAGAAGAGATTTGGTGGGGGGCATATATCCTAGTATAAATTTGCTGAGCCTAGGGCATCTTTGACTTAACTTAGATGGTACCAGTGACTTCCACAAGCAGCGTATGAGGGGTCCAGTTACTCTACCTCTTCTCCAACACTTGATGGTATCAGAGTTTAAAAAAACACCTGCCAATCTGACAAGTATAAAATACCATCTTTGTTTAAACTGAATTTCCCAGATAACTACAAAGGTTGAGCATATTTTCATAAATTTATTCATTATCTGTGTTTTCTTCTTTAATGACTAGGAATTTCATTGACTTTTGTCTGTTGATTTTATGCCCAGTAATCTTACAACTAATAATTGCTCTGTAGACTTCTTTGGGTTTTCTAAATAATCATATCATCTGCAAATACTGACAGTTTCTCTGTCTTTTCAAACGTATGCCATTCATTTATTTTCTTCTTTATTAATTTATTTATAAACTTCTACTAAATGTAATTATTTAAGAAAGACAAATTTGTAAGTACAAGGCTGAACAAAAATGTTAGAGTGGGCATTCTTATCTTTTCCTGATTTTAAAGGAAATGTTTCTATTTTTTACACAAGTAATATTTCCTTTGGATGTTTTTCTAGATATCCTTTATCAGTTTAAGGAACTTCCCTTTTATTTCCAATTTGCTTAAAAGTTTATCATTGGTCAGTATATACTTGTATCAAATACCTTCTTCTGTGTCTACTTAGATAATATGCTTTTCCTTCTTTAATCTATTAATGTAGTAAATTACCTTTATAGATTTTCTAATATTAAGCCACCTTTGTATTCTTGGAACAAACTCAACTTGGTTATTTTACATTATCTTTTTTATATACATTTTGATAATGTTACTTAGGATTATTATATCTAAATGTATGAGTGAAATAGATCTGTAATTTGCTTTTTTTATGCTATACTTGTTTACTTTTTGTATTACGATTACACCGGCCTCAAAAAATTAATTTGGGAATATTCATTATTTTTATATTCCCTAGAAGAATTCATGTAAGATTGGGATTGTCTATTTTTGAAATGTTTGTATAATTCACCTATAAGACCATCTGGGCCTTGAATTTTCTTTATGGGAATATTTTTCAATTATTCCTTCAAATTCTCTAATTGTTTAAAGGCTATTCATAATATCTTTTTTTTTTTTTCAGTTTTGGTAGGAATTTATTTCTACTAAGACTTCAAATTTGTTGACATAAAGTTGTTGATAGCATTCTCTTACTGCATTTTTTCTCAGTTATCTTTTATTGCAAATACAGCCACATGAAAAGATAAAATCTCCAGATATTTGTCTATCTTTATCTTATTATCTTTTAAGCCTGTTTTAACTATAGTTATGTTACTCTTTTCATATATAATATCATTTATTTGTATATTTTCTTTTTTTTTCTTTGATCAATCTTCCCAGAGATTTTTGTCTTTTCAAAGAATCAACTCTTAGTTTCATTGGTCTTTACCTTCCATTTTTTAAATTCTATTTCATTGATTTCCATTTTGTTTTTTTAAAATCTCTTTCCTTATGTTGTTTTGGGGTTTACTGTAATTTTTTCAAACTCCTTATATTTGACACTAAGGTCATTAATTTGCCCTGAGGGTATTTGCCCGCCAGCTGAACTGAGCTAAGCAACAGCTGTTTTGAGAGGACTTCGGGAGGAGGGAGTCAGATGTGGAGAGCCAGGTCCCAGGGCAGGGCTGGGGAGGAGTCTAATCAAGACTCTCCACCGGGAAGAAGGACTCCCTCCATACCTAACCTGGGTACAATATTGCTTTCTCTCCAAACTATTAATATAGCAAATTGACTAAAACAGAACAAACCCACAAAGAGGAGGATAATAGAGGAGTCATCAGCAACAGCATTTTGGTAGTTGGCAAGTAGATGGACTTAAACAGGTCCAAGAAAGCCGTATCCCAGAGATGAAGAAGCATCTTCATCAAAGAAGCCTGATTTATACCACATAACCATGAAGAGGTCTCAAACCAGGCTCATCAATTATCTCAGGATTGGGGTTAATATGGGGTGATGTGGACAGAGAAAAGATCAGAGAAAAAGAAGGTATATACAGAGGACTACGACTCAGAATGGCAATGGGTTTTTAAAAAACTGCATCAGGGGAAGCCAGAACACAATGGAGTAGCAAGTTCAAAATTCTGAAAGAGAGTTTGTGGTTAAATTGATGATAAAAATGAGCAAGCTGAGCCAATGATTAAAACAAGTCAGTTATTACTCCAGGGAAAACAAAATGCTATGCAGAAAAAGAAAATAACAACATTTTTACGCAGCTCATTTGACAACAGATTTACAGCCAGAAAGGGCTTCTTGGGTGGTGCAGTGGTAAAGAACCTGCCTGCTAATACAGGAGGTCCAAGAGAGGCGGGTTCGATCTCTGGGTCGGGAAGATCCCGTGGAGTAGGAAATGGCAAGCTGCTCCAATATTCTTGCTTAGAAAATTCCATGGACAGAGGAGCTGGATGGGCTATAGTCCATGGGGTGGCAAAGAGTTGGACATGACTGAGAGATTGAGCACACACACATTACAGTAGGAATAAGGAATAATGAATATTGGTCTAATCAGAGTGACAACTATACTGGGAGGCTGATGACCGGGAGGTATATGTGGGTGTGCGGGTGGCTGAGGATAGGTATGCGTTTTGTAGCCGTTGTATTTAGCGGCAGGGGTTGGTGAGAAAGTTAAATCTTCTCTTCTTGATGAGAAATCATTAGATAATGCCCAAACCTGAAAATTCAAGAAGTAGCCATATAAGCATGTTCTTTGTGGAAAATATGGTAAATATCAGAAAGACTGAAATCTGTATCTCTACAACTGAGAAAGAGGGGTAGGGTGGTAATAGGGTAAGGGGTTGAGGGAAAGGGGCTTCAGGGAATTGCCTATTTTCATAAGAAACCAGGTAGAATTTTTCAACTTTCAAAATTATATGCATGTTTAACTTTGATAAAAATAAAAACTAAATTTTAAAATTTCCAAAAGTGGGACGGCTGGGTTAACAGGTATGCATATTTTTAAGATCTTACTCACAGAGCTACATAGTGCACCCATTTTACTCTCTTCCAGAAGTGAATTAGTCTCTAATTTCTAGTCCTTGCCAGTACCATTATCGATTTTCAGATCTCTGCCAGTTTGATTAAAAAAAAAAAAAGATATCCTATTGTGGTTTTCATTTGCATTTCTTTGACTTCCAAATAGTTTTACATAGTTAACATATTTAACCATTTTTAGTTATTTTTTGATTCATTTCCTGTTACAGTTTTGTCCATTTTTATCTTCGAGTCTTCATGTTTTTCACCATTGGTTTATAAGGGTTTTTAAAATAGTAAGCCTACTAATTCTTGATCTATCACACGTTACAAATATTTCCACCCACCATGGGTCCTTCTGCTTATAATTTTTTTTTTTTTTTGGCCACAGTGGGCTCAGACAGTAAAGAGTCTACCTGAAATGAAGTAGATTCAGGTTCAACCCCTGGGTAGGGAAGATACCCTGAAGACTGGCATGGCAACCCACTCCAGTATTCTAGCCTGGAGAATTCCATAGCAGGGGGTTACAAAGAGTCAGGCACGACTAAGTGACTAACACACTGACTTTCACGTGAGATCTTAGTTCCCCCGACCCCAGGATACTGAACCAGAGCCCCTTGCATTGGAAGCGCGGAGTCTTAACCACTGCACTGCCATGGAAGTCCTTAATTTTCTTTTTTTGATGTGAGGGATTTTTAATTTTTATGTAGTTCAGTCTGTCTTTTATGCTTCTTGCCTTGGGATCATGCCTGGAAAACCCTTGCTCGTTTATGGGTTTTTACAGCGGTATTTCACCGAGTCAAAGTTTTCACATTTTAAATCTCTGGAATTGGGATGTGTTTATAATCACCAGTGCTCAGGTGGCAGTCATTGCCTGCCTGCCCCACATCAAAATGTGCAGAAAGTGACCTAGAAGTGGAGCAGACTTAAGGGAATGCTGCATTACCACCTGTCTCCTTTTCTCCAGAGTTCTAGCCTGCAGATGGTGGGTGGAAATGACACAGGGGCTTTCCTGCTTGGCCCGTAAAACCTTCCATACCACCCTCTCCTCTCTCTCTCTCTGCTGCTGGAAGATCTAGCAGTGGTTCTCAGTGATAGTAGAACCAGAGGCAGAGGAGTTTAGGTCCATGAAAAGCCTAATGGGAGATGCTTGCTGACCAGGGGTCCTCATTGTTATTTGTGTGAATAAGAAATAAACTGTTACTGTGTTAAGCTCTTGAGATTTGGGGTTTTGTTTGTTATAGCTGCTAACACTGCTGATACCCAACTGATAATCTTGTCTTATTTCTGACTCAAATGTGAATCCCTCTAGATTAGAGTTGAGTGTTTTATCATTGAGTATGATGTTGGCTCCTGATTTTAGATAAATGTACTTTATCTGATGCTTTTAAAAAAATATATCAGGTCTTGGTATTGGAGTTACTCTAAGTATATAAAATTAATTGGAAAATTTTAAACATTCTTAAACTCTGGAAAAAGTTAAATAGCATAGGAGTTAATTATTATGTGAAACTTTGACAAGATTCATCCTGAGAACTGCCTATAGCAAGAGTAGAACTTGAATATGCTTTACTTTTTTTTTCTTTTTCAAAATAACTTTTTAAAATTATTTTTTAAAAGCAGTTTTAGATTTACAACAAAATTGGGAGGAAGGTATAGAGATTTCCCACATATCCCCTGGCCCTACACATCCATTAGCAACATCTCCACTCTAGTATCGTACAGTTTTAACCAAGTATGAACCTATATTAACATATTCTTATCACCCAAAGTCTATAGTTAACTTTAGGGTTCATCTAAGTATTATACATTACATGGGTTTGGACAAATATACAATGATATTTATCCATCATTATAATAACATACATCCTAAAAATGCTCAGTGTCCCACCTACTTGTCTTTCTGTCACTCCCTCCCACCAACCACTGAAAACCACTGATCTTTTTACTGTCACCATAGCTCTGCCTTTCCTAGAATGTCTTATAGTTGGGATCATATAGTATATAGACTTTTCAGATTGGCTTCTTTACCCTAGTAATACTTATTTAAGATTCTTGATTCTTTCATGTTCTTGACACCATAAAATTCTTAGTAGTGAACACAGGCAAAACATCCTCTGACATAAACCACACCAATATTTTCTTAGGTCAGTCTCTGTCTTCTGCATTTAAGATCTATTACCTTTCACCAGACAGAACCACTCAAGGGGTTTTTTACCCAGTTGCTTCCACCATCCACCTGTTTTTCAAAGTCCTGCAAAAATGCAGCTCCTCCAAGGAAACTTCCAGCTTCCTAAGTCAGAATCAGTTTTGCCCTAGACTTCCCTGGTGGTTCAGTGGTTAGGAATCTGCCTGCCAATGCAGGGGACACAGGTTTGATCCCTGGTCTGGGAAAATTCCACATGCCTCAGGGCAACTAAACCCATTCCCAGCACAGCTACTGAAGCCTGTGTGCCATAGCTAGTAAGCCTGCATGCCCTGGAGCCCATGCTGTGCTACAAAAGAAGCCACAACGAAACTAGAGTAGCCCCTGCTTGCTGTAACTAGAGAAAGCCCACGCACAGCAACAAAGACTCAAGCAGCCAACAATAAAAAAAGAACTGGTTTCCTCTCTCTGACCGTGTACACTCTTTCTGTAGCAGGTGGTTTGCACCTCTCCACACTGCATTTAAATGCCAGTAGAGGCAGCACAAGGTAGTAGAATGCAGACAGAGCTGGGCTGGAGTCTGAGCCTTACCACTTCCTAGCTGGGACCTTGGGACCCCTTACCCCCATTTAACCTCTCTGAGCATCAGTACTCTCATCTGTAAAATGGGATAATGATCATACCTGGGAGATCATACCTCCTTGATCCCAGGTGCTTATTATCCTATTTGATATGTGAATGTGTCCCCTGCCAGCTCCCAAGGGCAGACTCTAGAGTGAGGGTCTTGGAAATCCTAAGAAACATTGACTTGAAATCCCGAGAGGAAGCCCTGAGAGGCCACCTGCTAGATTCTGTGCAAAGTCCCCTCCTCTGGAGAAGCCCTAGACTGCTTTCTCACACTCTCATGGGTTGCCTGGCTTGGCCTCCAGCCTGAGGAGTGGAAGAAGGCCAGAACGGGGATAAATAAAAGTTGCTCCTGCTCAAAAAATTAAAAATAGAATCACTATCTGACCCAGCAATCCTACTTCTTGAACATATACCCAAAAGAGTTAAAAGCAGATACTTGAGATATTTCTGTTCATAAGCAGTATTCACAATAGCCAAAATATGGAAGCAACCCAAACATCCCTCAGTCAGACTTCCCTGGTGGTCCAGTGGTAAAGAATCCGCCTGCCAATGCAGGAGACACGGGTTTGATCCCTGGTCTGGGAAGATTCCACATGCCACAGGACAACTGTGCTCTGCCACAAGAGAAGCCATCACAACGAGAAGACCACACACCACAACTGGAGAGTAGCCCCCGCTTGCCGCAACTAGAGAAACCCCATGTGCCGCAATGAAGATCTGGCACAGCCAAAAATAAATTAATTAATAAATTAATTAAAAATATCCCTCAGGGTGTGGATGGATAAACAAAATCTGGTATATATTAATATGTACAATAGAATATTATTTAACCTTAAAAGGAAAGGAAATCCTGACAGATACTATTAATATAACATGGATGACCCTTGAGGACATTATTTCAAGTGAAATAAGCCAGTCACAAAAAGGCAAATACTGTATGCTTCCATTTACATGAAGAACCTGGAGTAGTCAGATTCATAGAGAAAGAAAGCAGAGTGGAGGTTGCCAGGGTCTGGGAAGAGGGGGCTGCTGCTGCTGCTGCTGCTAAGTTGCTTCAGTCATGTCCGACTCTGTGCGACCCCATAGATGGCAGCCCACCAGGCTCCCCCGTCCCTGGGATTCTCCAGGAGAGGGGGCAGTGGGGAGTTATTGTTTAACTGAACAGTTTCAGTTTTGCAAGATGAAAAGGGTTCTGGAGATGGATGGTGGTGACGGTTGTATGACAACATGAATGGTGAATGTGCTTCATGCCACTGAACCGCAGTTAAAAATGGTTAAGGTGGTAAATTTTATGTTATGTATCTTTTACTAAAATTTAAACAAATGTTTTGGGGCTCTGTAGTGGCCCAGCCTGGGGATGTGCAAGGCCCCACCTAGAGAACAGTGCCCGGTGGGTGGCACACAGCCCTCACCCCCAATCCTCAGCAGACTTTGCCCACTGCCTTCTCCACAAGGCAGAGGCCAGGCAGGAGATGGGAGCCCATGATGAGCTGAGAATTGGAGAGGATGGAAACCTGGGCTTTTAAAAGTAGATAGAGAATTAAAAATACAATTGAAAATCCCGCTCAGTTATTCCAAGATTAAAAGCATTCTTTAGAAACTGGGCTTTATTAGAGGATATGCTTCCTGCTTCGTGAGGGAGGGAGGGAGCCGGGTCACCCGTGCTCTTCGTAGGGGGCAAGCAGGTGAAATGATTATGAAATATGTCAAATAAATGGTCCTTTTTTTCTCCCCAGGAGATAAGGAAAGGTAATTTGGTCTGTCAGTTGCGCACACAGAAGACGTCATGGTCAACTGCATTAATACTGAATACTTTGTCCAGAGTCACAGAGCTAAAAGAAATTACAGAGTCTTTCTCCTGTGAATTCTGGCATGACTCTCAGCAGACCTTTCCCCACCTGAGTTCACAAAAGAGATGAATAATAAAAAGCAGGGTCTACGGTGGGACCCAGAGCTTGCCAGGCTGTCCCAGGCGAGGTGGTCAGAGCCAGCGCTTCCCTCGCACAACTGTGACCTTATATCCTAGCCATTCCTGGGTCCTGTTTCAGCCCAAATCCCAGCTGTTTCCAATGGATCCCTGTGCTGCCCTGCCTGGGGCTGTTGCTCCTGTTCCTCTCTCTTCTGTGCTGTCGAAGCCCACCCAGCCCTTCTAACTGGATCCCGGCACCTTCCCCTCCTCTGATTGCACCTCACCTCTGTCTGCAGCTGTCACGGGAATTTTGCATTTGCATCTTCTTTCCCTAACACTCCAGACTGGAGACACAGCCAGGCAGCCTCCCCACAAGTGTCCAGTCTGGGGACTGACACTGACCGTGGAAGGGATGAGTTCCTAAGGTCTCTGCAAGTTTTCTCTTTTATAATCTAACAAAAGGATGTGAATAGTGGTTTGTTTTTTTCTTCTCCTTCTTGGAATTGGTGGTGATGAAAGGGTGCTGTCAAGGCTGGGGTGGGCATTGGGATGCTCTTTAAATCCACTGTCAAGTTGCTGAGTTGTAAGAGGCGGTCTTTACCTCCACCCCTTCCAGGAGGGGCATCAGGGAGCCACACACCGGAACCCTTATCCAGTGTCTGGACAAAGCCTTTTCCTTTCACTGCTTTTGGGGACTTTTTTGGTCTCTGGAACAGTCAGACTTCTTTCAATGCAGTTATATTCCCTCAGGTAATGAGTAGTCCATTATTTTTAGGCTGTTTAACCCAATTAATTTTATTATCAGTTAATTACGTATTAACAGTTTAAGAAACTGAATATTTGTTCAGTTTCTTAAACTAAATCATTATATATGTATGTATTCCTTTTTAAAGATGCACGTCCATTATCTCCTGCAGATGGAGAAGACCGGTCTGGGGCCACCTGGGCCTCTGAAACAGACCTTTCTACAAAGGTGCCTTCCTGGCTGTATGGGCTGGGCTCACAGGGCTGGGAGGGGCCTGGTACGAGAGGCCCACAGCATGTGGCAGAGACCAGGCATCGCAGGTGACAGGGGAAGGTCACTGCCAGACCGCCGCGGCTTGGTGCTATCTGGGGTGGGTGCAGCCAAGAGCCAAGTGCGTAAGGGTGTGTGAAGATGAAACCAGCACCTGGAGGATTGCGGCTAAAGGAATAAGCCTCCTCTGGTCACTGCTGGGTGGTTTGGTGAAAGCCTCTCGGGTGACAGCATACCTGGTCCCCTGAGACCCAGACTCACCAAGGTGTGTGACCTGGAGCCAGTCGGTAGGCTTAAGGGGTCTCAGCTCCCCAGGTCTGTAGTGGGTACAGCTGTGTTGTGTTCTTCCTATTTTGACATGCTGCGAGCCCGTGGGTCACCGGAAGTCAGCCCAATCTCTGATTCACATAGTGAGGGCAGGCGAAGGCTAAGGCTGCCGTACCAGGTGATAGCCGTTCCAGCTCCAAGACCCAGAATCAGGGGGAGATGCAACTTCCTTCCAGTGCCCCCTGTTGATGGAGGTGCCCAGCGACTGTCTACACCAGGAGTCAGCAAACTGAGGTCTATGGGCCAGATCCTGCCAGGTTCCTATTTTTGTATGACTTGAGAGCTAAGAATGACTTTTACATTGTGAAGTAGTTTGGAAAACCCAAAAGAAGAAGAATATTGTGTGACATGGAAATTGTATGAAATTACAGTGTCTGTAAATAATGTTTTATTGGGATGCAGCCAGGCTTATTGTAGTGCTTTTATGCTACAACAGGAGGAATGAAAGTCATGACACAGATGACGTGGACTGCTAAGCCTAAAATATTGGCTATCTGGTTCTTTACAGAAAAAAGTCTGTTGATTCCCGATCTACCTGTGGCAACTACAAGGGGAATTTTCTTTACAACAAACTAAATGGGACATTCCAGTTGTTTGTTGTCATGAGATTTGATGACAATTCACTTAATAAGCATCTAAGCACATTCTCAGTTGGGTCACTGAGGAAAAAGAGATAAATCAGATCTAGTCCATACAAGAGAGGTGCCAGTCTGCGGGGAGACAGGTGGGTGTGTGTGTATGTAAATTTCAATATAGAGGGATTAGCTCTCCAGTGTATTTTTTCACAAAACTCCTGGAAGCATTGAGTAGGGCTGACTGCCTGGGGAAATCCAAGAGGGCTTCTGAGAGGGGGTGATGCCTGAGCACCATACTACTTTCAGCTGAGCAGAAAGTATATTATGTTGTATAAGTACAGGATGCCACCTCTGGTTACATAGTGCATACGTGCTCAACTGTACAGGGCAGCTCTGTTGAATGGACCTGGAAGGGCTCTTGGTTACACGTGAGAGGTACCTAACTCACTTGAACCTAGACAATCAAGGAATTCATCGGTTCTTGAACGGAATTCTGGGCAACCAGGCATGGTTTATGTGGGAGCTCAGGCAATCAGAGCCTTGCCTCTCTCTGTCCATCTCTTGGCTCTGCTTGGCTTTCTTCTTTCCAGGAGTTAGGAAAGATGGTGGTGGGCAGCCCAGATACAGAACCTCCCAGCAAAACAAGGCTATCTAAAGGAGGCTCTCTTTTTCCCAAGGATCACACAACAATACCAGAAAAGGATTCTGATTGGCTGTTTGAGTCAGATGCCCATTTCTGAATCAACCACTGTACTGAGGGGCAGGGTGGAGTGGTCCTTAAGATTATCTGCTTCAGAGAGTCAGGGCTGGAGGGTGAAGCCATCGTAATTGATAGCTTAATGAAGTTGAGGAGGACTGGTTTCCCCAAGGGAACTTGCAAGCAAAACCATATTTCCCTGGTGGTCCAGTGGCTAGGACCCTGAGCTCCCAATGCAGGGGGCCCAGGGTTTGATCCCTGGTCAGGGAACTAGATCCCATCTGCTGCAACCAAGACCCAGCACAGCCAAGTAGATAAATAAAAATAAAATATTAAAAAAAGCAGATCCACCACAAAGAGTCAGAAAGACCTCTTCTGGCAGACTAGGCAGAAAAAGTCTATAAATAGAACATTGCCAGTTCTATCCTGAGGGTCTCCACCGCCTAAAGCCATCATGAGTAGTGACCCTTAAGAAGTACCACTGGAAAATAAATGACCTGTGCAAGTTCAATACACGAAGCAGGGCACCCAAAGCCGGTGCTCGGGGACAACCCAGAGGGATGGGGTGGGAAGGGAGGTGGGACGGGGGTTCAGGATAGGGGCGACACATGTACACCTGTGGCCAATTCAAGTCGATGTATGGCAAAAGCCATCACAATATTGTAAAGTAATTATCCTCCAATTAGAGTAAATTAATTAATTTAAAAAAAGAAGTACCACTGGGCAGCCCTGCCCATTCCAGTCTGTGAGGACTGCTGACCTCTGAATCCAGTTGGGGAAGAAAAAGTAAGCATCCCCCTTCCCACCTCTTCTCTAGGCTGTCAGAGCTCAGAGAATGGTTGGAGTTCACTTATTTGATCTGTGGAGCTCTTTAAAATAACAAGATCACCCACTGATTGGGAGATAGTATTTACCAAAGACATATCTGATAAAGGACTGCTATCCAAAATATACAAAGAACTCTTTTTTGTTGTTGTTTTTGGCTGTACTGCATGTGGGATCTTAGGTGCCCTCAAGGGACCAAATTTGTACCCAATGCAGTGGAAGTGCAGTCTTAACCACTGGACCACCAGGGAAGTCCCACAAAGTACTCTTAAAACTCAACAAGAAAACAAACTACCCGGTTAAAAAATGGGCCAAAGACCTCAATAGACACCTCATCTATTGAAGATAAACAGAAGACTAATAAGCATATTAAGCGATTCTCCACATCATATTCCATCAAGGAAATGCAAGTTAAAACAAGAGTCTTCCCTGGTGGTCCAGTGGTTAAGAATCCACCTCCCAATGCAGGGGACGTGGGCACAATCTCTGGTCAGGGAACTAACATCCCACAGGCCGCAGGGCAACTCCTGAGCCTGCAGGCCTCAACTAGAGACAGGCCTGCACACCATGGTTAAAGATGCCACAACTAAGACCCAATGCAGCCAAAAACAAGTAAATATTTAATTAAAAAGCAACAATAATTACAACTACATGCCAATTAGAATGACCAAAATCCCAAACCCTGACATCAAATGCTGACGAGGAGGAGGAGCCACAGAAACCCTCCATCATTCCTGGTGGGAATGCATACCCTTCACTTTGGAAGACAGTTTATCCATTTCTTACAAAGCCAAACGTGCTGTTACTATAGGATCCAGCAATCACGCTCCTTGGTATTGACTCAAAGGAACTGAAACTTATGCCCACGTGAAAACCTGCACAGGGATATTTATAATAGCTTTATTCATAACTGCCAAAGCTTTGAAACAACCAAGATGTCCTTGAGTAGGTGAATGAATAAACAGTGGTACTTCCAGGCCATGGGATACTATTCAGAACTAAAACGAAACAAGATCTAAAGCTATAAATAAGTCTAGGAGGAATCTTAAAGGTATGTTACTAAGTGAAAGAAGACAATCTGAAAAAGCTAAATACTGTATGATTCCAACTATAAGACAGTCTGGAAAAGTCAAAACTATGGAAACAGTAAAAGATAAGCGGTTGTGGGGGTGGAGGTGGGCGGGAAGAATGAACAGGCAGAGCACAAAGGATTTTTAAGGCGTAAATATACTCTGTATGGTACTAAGGCGATGGATACATGCCACTTACCATAGAAGATATAACACAGGAGTGAACTCTGAGGTTGACTGCAAACTCTGAGCGATCATGGTGTGTCAGTGCAGGTTGGCTGCCGCTGCTGCTTAGTCGCTTCAGTCCTGACTCCTTGAGACCTTAAGGACTGCAGCCCGCCAGACCCCTCTGTCCATGGGATTCTCTAGGCAAGAGCACTGGAGTGGGTTGCCACGCCCTCCTCCAGGGGATCTTCCTGACTCAGGGATCGAAACCAGGTCTCCTGCATTGCATGTAGATTCTTTGCCACTGCCACCTGGGAAGTCCCCAGTGTAGGCTCACCCTTGGTCAGAAGTGTGCCACTCTGCTACATGACGCTGACCATGAGGGAAGCTGTGCCTGTGTGCAGGAAAAGGCATATGAGAAACCTCTGTACCTTCCTTTCACTTTTGCTGTGAATCTAGAACTACTCTAAAAAAAATTAAGTCTCAAAAAAATGATAACAAGAGTTTCTGAGTTAAAAGGATACACCTTTCTTTTAAAAGCTCCTTCACTCAGCCACCAACCATGGGAATTAAGTTTTGTAGTGCATTTAATAGACAATGAACACTGAGCAAGGTCACAAATACATGTTGAGATTACAAGACAGGACACCGAGCAGAAACCAGCAATCACATGCAGCCTTGTGATGGCTGCCTGGCCTAGAGACACACATCTAACATCATTCTGGCACATGCCAGCCGGCACCTCTCTCACTGCCTCCTCTGCTTTATATACAGCATTGTTTCTTAAAGGTGGGCCACTGCAGGGCAGGAAGAATGATGCACATGTGCCTTGTGCATTTCTTATGTATTTAAAAATATATGCAAGGGAAATTCCCTGGTGATCCAGTGCTTGAAACTACACTTCCACTATAGGGGGCATGGGTTCAATCCCTGGTTGGGGAACTAAGATCCCACATGCTGAGTGGCATGGCCAAATTTTTTTTAATTAAAAAAATAAAAATACACGTGATATGGACATAAGACGTACAGCAGTAGCCCATGGACACCCATGCTTATGGAAAATACTGGATGGAAACACACCCAACCTCTCAGGGGCGATATTAATGGATGCCTGGGGGTAATTTTACTTTTCCCCTTTTCCAAAGTTTCTGTGATGGTCTTATGTAACATTTACAAAAATGCCTTTTTATGAAATACAGTGCAGGTTGGCCTCACTTGGGACTCTTACGCTGGAGGTGGCAACAGACCCAAGAACTTCTTTGGAGGAGTCCTAATCATTCATGCTGTCACCAGAATAAGACCCTCTTGTGGCCAGAGACAAGCTACTGTCACAAGCAAAAAGAAATCCTTTGTTTAGACTTTGACCCCCAAATTAGCAAACCTCGAAACCCTTTTTTCCCTGCTCCACAGTACTGGGACACCAAGAAATTTTCTCACGTGCTCTCCTTCTGGACCCCCTGCTGGCCTGGCCACGTCTCCCACCCATCCTCCTCTATGATGCTTCCCCCTTACCCGCCCCCCGTCCACCTCAGCGAATGCACATCCCCAAATGCTGCAGGTGCAGCTCCAGTCCTGCTCCTCCAAGAATCAGCTCTGGTCTCCCCACTGCAGACTCTTCCTTCAGAGCTTCTAGAACACCTCCCTGGACCACACTCAAGTCTCCTTCCCACCGAGCAGAGTTCACGCTCGTATTTCAGTTCTGTGTCCACACTTTGGGCTCAGTGAGGACAGAGTCACCCCGGGCATCTTGGCTTCACCCAGCCCCACTTCAGGGACTGCAACAAGGGCAGGAACAAAGGAGAAATCACACAGAGAGAGAAGTTTGGAAATGATCCATTCTAACCCTTTTGGTTCCTAAATGGGGAGAGTCAAGGCGTGCCTGGTCCACATTTGGTGGCAGAGACAGAGTTGGGACTCATAGGTCTTGAGCTGCATCCAGTGTTCTTCCCACCAGTCACCCAGCCTCTGGCAACGTTGGGGACTGGGCTGGGCCAGGGTGAGGCAAGCCTGTGTGAGGATTCCCTTCTGGGCTGAGTCTGTACTTCCTGGGTAGCAGAGTAAGGGCCTGTGCATGCCCTGCCCCCTCAAAGCCCCCCCTCAACCCCCACCCCGACCCCGCCCTGTGGGCCTGGCCTGCTGTAGAGTTCCTCCGTGAGTGTCCTATGAGTGTGGTGCTGCCCTGGATCTGGGCTGGCTTCACCACTAGGTAGTAGAAGAGCCACCATGATACCGCCCCACAGACATTGAAAGGGCCCTGAGCAAAAACTCATGTAGTTCAATGTCTGGAGCAGCTGCCTAGAGAGGTTTAGTACAACCGGAGGAGCGGTGGTCACCACCCATTTCCCCACTGAAGTGGGGGGGGCAGGGATTTGGTTTATTTGTTGCTGTTGTTTTATTGTGTTTCGGTTGTACCATGTGGCAGTCAGGCTCTTCCCCATCTAGGGACTGAACCCATGCCCACTGCACTGGGAGTGTGCAGTCTTAACCATTGGGCCACCAGGGAAGTCCTGTTGGTGGTGATGACATAACTCCTCCCACCACACACCCAACACATGCACAATCTCCCACTGGGTGGACTTCATAAAGGTCCAGGACAGAGAAATGGAAAATGTCTCAGGACAGGGAAATCAGGAGTCTTTAGGAATGGAGGGTGAAGACACAGTCTTCATCCCTTCAGAAACTGAGGTTAGATATTTTAAAGCCGTATGACTGTCAAGAGCTTTCAGTCTCATCTAGGAAATAGAGCAGAGTAAAATTTCAATTTTAAACCTATGTTACCTCTTTAAATGTATAAAATGCCTTCAGAATTTCCCAGGTTACACTTATACTTCTGTTTAGAGATTTTTGTTTTGTTAGTGGGGTTAATGAACTTAGGAGACTAGGAAACACAGGGAGAGGCTATAGGGATGGTTGAGGCCAGGTACCCAGGTCACTGCTGATGAGAGTGAGACCCTGGGGGAGGGTCCTTGCCTCAGGTCCCTGACTCCCCAGCCAGGAGAAGAGAGTAGGGGAGACAGTGGTTCTTGGCCTTCATACTTGGCCACTGAGTGTCTCCTCGATGCCAGGCACCTTCTGGGCATCAGGACAGAGCCAGGGACCAGAGGAGCTCCAGACCCATGGGCTTGCTTACCTGCTGGTAGACAGCAGTGAGTGCAGTGAAGGAAGTCAAGCCGGAAAGGTGATAGAAAGTGAGCAAGTGGGGGACTTCATGCCAGGTAGTCAGTGAGGGTCTCCTTCAGAAGTTGACTTCTGAGTTGAAATCTGTGTGGTGAGAATGAGGGGAGCTCTGAGCTGGGAAGAGGGCAGATGAAAGGCTCATGCGGCTGGAGGGGAGTGAGGGTAAGGAGCAAGTGAGGGGCAGAGAACCAGCTGGTGGGTGGGGCAGGCTGAGGTATGGGCCTGGATTGCATTCCACACACGACCGCCGGCTCATTCCCAACTCTGAGGCCCCCTCTCCCCACAACAGGGCAGCCTGGATATCCCCAGCCTTGGGGAATTTCTCTAGAGAATGTGCTCTGTACAAAGAATGGTTGGAGAGGAGCCCTGGGAGGCATGTGTACCAGGGGAGCCAACTTCAGGGACCTGGGGCCCCGGGGAGACCTGCCCATAGCAGAGAGAGCCCAGCAGGCTCTCAGGCTGCCATCAAGGCTCAGCAGGCAGCTAAGGGACATGGCCTTGAGGGCAAAGCCAGTGAGGGAAGCCATGGGCATGCGGAGTCCAGTGCATGCAAGACAGTTTTTTCAGAGCCACCCAACAGGTGCAGGTGCTGTGGGAAACAGTATGGTGCTTCCTCAAACACTTAAGCATAGAATTACCACATAAACCAGCAATCCCCCTTCTAGGTATATCCTCCAAAGAATGGAAAGTAAGGACTTGCAGAGATATTTGCACACTCATGTTTGCTGCAGCATTATTCACAATGGCCAAAAGGTGCAGACAACCCAAGTGGCTATCAACAGATAAATGGATAAATAAAATGCAGTATATACACACAATGGGATATTAATCAGTCACAAAAAGGAATGCAATGCTGGCACAGGTTACAACACGATGAACCTTGAAGACATTATGCTGAGTGAAATAAGCCAGGCACAAAAGAACAAACACTGCAGGTATGATTCCACTTCTATACTATATCCAGAGTAGTCAAAGGAACTGAGACAGAAAGCAGAATGATGGCTGCCGGGGGCTGGGGGAGGGGAGATTGGGAGTTAGTATTAATGGGTCTAGAGAGTCAGTTCGGGAAGATAAAAAAGTTCTGGAGATGGATGGTGGTGATGGTGACACAACATTACGGATATATTAATACTCAATGACACTAAACTGTGCACTTAAAAATGGGTTAAAATGGTATATTTTATGTTATGTATATACACCACAATAAACGATAAAAAAAGGTGTTCACAGTGACTTGGGCTGACTTGGGAACCAGTGATATGTCTGTCAGTAGAGGCGTGCAAGAGAGGCTGGACGCTTTTTGGATGCTGGGGAAGGAGAACGAAGCCAAGGGAGCAAAGTGCAGGTCATCCTGGACTTTGAGTCAGGACAGAGACATGTGGAACAACATGTTTTGAGCCCTCACTGTATGCGGGCCTGAGCTTAGGTTCGCATACATTATCTCTTTCTGCCCTGGGGCCATGAGGCAGGGTCAGGATTACCCCCACTGGACAGACGGGATGCAACACCAGAGAGCATCAGTCATTGCTGCCTGCCAAGACCCTCTTCCATGGAGGCCCAGCTGCCTGGTCTCAGGTCACTTCCAAGTGACTTCCAAGTGACTGGCCAACGTCACTTCCCTTCCCAGGCAGCCCGTTATCTATGACTAACCTATGTGGGGCCACTGAGGCCTGGCCGGCTTGCTCTGTGTAACTCCGAACACCACTGACATTCCACTTCAGGGGTCTCCTCTCCTTACTGAGCCTGTCTAGCAGCTAGAATCTTCTCTTTGCCTATGGCTACTTCCTCCCTGTCCGTCCTCAGGCGTTGATCAGGGAACCTCCTCCATAAACTAACTGCTTGCTGAACTCCTCAGGGTTAGCTCAGGGAAACCCATCAGCAGTGTTTGTCAAGGTCACTCAGCTGGGTAATGGGGAGGATGGCTGAGGCCAGGGAAGGGTATCTAATGTTCTCGGACAGAGGGAAGCTCTCCAGCCCTCAGGAGAGTGGGTCAGAGCTTCTTTGATGACTCTGGCCCTCAGCACCCAGCCAGCCGGGAGGCCAAGTGTGCCTCATGCTCGTGATATCCATCGTGCCCCTTGTGTATCAGCAAAACCACACCACAAATGATGCTGGTGCAAAATTCTAACAGACAGCCTGGCCATTAATGGTCTCTTATATATTTAAATTGGGTGTGATCCATTTGGGGATGGTAATTTTATTCATGGAGATTGCACCATCTAATTTGAATACAGCAAACTATACCGAAGAGATATGGTGGCTCCACAGTGTCTTCTCTCCCAATTCCTGTCCAGTCTGGTTTGGGGGCCCTGGCACCGTCACTTTTGATCTTTTTGTCTCCACTTAGTTGAGAAGAGAATGTGGGGCTGAAGTCAGTTGAAACTGACAAGAAGTTAGACCATGGTCTGAATTCCACTCTGTGACCTGGACAAACCATGTAACCACTCTGAGCCTCTGTTTCCTCATCTGTCAGTGACCAGGGTGGTAGGAGAACTGTACACCAGTGAATATACAGGAGTCTCCAGCATGGAGCCCTACTGCTGTCCCCAACCTGGCCACCCAGTGGCAGGACTGTCTGAGCTCTGAGGAGTGCCGGCCAGGGCTGGAAAAGCAGAGGGACAGCAGTGCCTGCTGTGGGGCCTGGCAAAGAGCCTGGTACCCTCCGAGGCATACTGGAGGTCTTTGGCTCTCCCGTCAGCCTCTCCCGCTGTCCCACCTACCCAGACACCATTCTAGGTTGGTGTCTAAACCCAGCAGTGCAGCAAGGCTGCAGTCCTCTCTGCTCTCAGATCCCTGGCATGAGGGGCTATTATCACCCCCACTTCCAGGCCAAGTCTCTGAGTGAGGAATCAGGGACTTGGCCCCTTCTCAGAAGCCCTCCAGCATTACATTTTCATGATTACCCTCCATTCATCTTCCTCCACCAGCCTGGGAGAACTTTAGCTAGTCTTAGGGGAGGATGGAGGAGGGAAAAGCTGGCTTTTCTGATCAGTATTCCTTTGATCTACTGCTGATGGCATGAAGTTGATGTCCAAAGGCCTCCTGAATTTCAGGCTTTCAGGGTGGGTGGTGAATTTTATAGACCTAGAGCTCCAATACTTCGGCCACCTGATGCGAAGAGCCGACTCACTGGAAAAGACTCTGATGCTGGGAAAGATTGACGGCAAGAGAAGGGGGTGACAGAGGACAAGATGCTTAGCAAGTTGGATAGCATCACTAACTCAATGGACATGAGTTTGAGCAAGCTCCAGGAGACAGTGAAGGACAGGAAAGACTGGAATGCTGCACTCCATGGGGTTGCAAAGAGGTGGACAGAACTGAGCGACTGAACAACAACAAGAGCTTTGGAGGGTTTTTTTTCCCCTTTGGTTTCTTGTATCATCTTTCCTGAAGTATCAAATATTGGAAATATTGGACACAAAAATTCACATGAGCTTTTTGTTTGGATCACCTTAATCCTCGTTTCTTTCTATGTAAGTTACAATAGGACGGTGGGCAGGAAGGCAGTTTTTCTTTTTTACCCCAATAATGGGATCGTATGTATTGTCAGATTTTCATTTTCACTTAGCAATATGTACTCTTTTCACACAAATATTTATAAACATCTTTCCACATAATTCACATTACTTAATGTATCAACCACATTATCCACCCCCTACCCCATCCTGCACAAACACTGATCTCTTTCCTCAAGGGCAGAGTTGATTGTTTAAAAATAGGCTTGCACGTGTTGTTGTGGCTTCCTCATATTTCTCCCAAATTGTTCCCCAGGCCTCCCTGAGGTCCCCTAGGGAGGATGTGGGGTGGGGAGTGAAGGTCAGGAGGCCAGTAGGGCCCACAGGGCTCTACCACCACCTGCACAGAGCTGGAGCTCAGCTGATCTGCCTCACTGAGGGGAAAAGGTTTCTGGACTGTGTATTTTGCTGTTCTTGATAAATCTGATCATGTTCAATAAAGAACATATGAACTTAAGAGTCTTTCTCAGTGCACAATTATAACTGCATCTACTTTTGATTCATAATGAAAACATAGCATTAGGAAGAAGGAAGACATTGGTGGGAGATGTTCTAGGCAGCTGAATCGGTAGAGAGGGGTTTTACCCAGAATCACAGCAGTAGAGAAGAACTGAAAGCGGAAGTGGAGAGTTCTAGTCTGAAGCGGGAGTATGACGTCACCATAAAGTAAGGAGACTTGCAGGCCCACGTGACTCTGTGAAGACCTCTGAGAGATGGACCAAAGAGTGGTAAGCAAGAAAAGCGACTCGAAATAACTTGTACACCAACACGGGGTATCAGAAGGTGTGGCAAGGGATGGGTCTGGCTGGTGTGCTGCCTTTACAGCCAAGTGAACAGCATCATGGCTTCTTCAAACCTGATATCAAGGCCTGACTGGGCAGTGGCTGAGGTCAGCAGGGTGACCGGACCATTCAAGAGTACTCCAAGGCACATGTGTCCTCGGGAGTCAGGAAGGCTTACATGGGGATACATAGCTAGTCTGGAACTCAAGTCTCCTGCCTCTGTTCAGGGCCCTTCTCAGCACCAGTTGCTTTTCCAGTACCTGGCAGTTGTCAAGAGGTACTTCCTTTTCAGTTCAAGGCAGAAAAAGGCAGCTGCGGTGCAGGGAATCAGCAGGCAGACCAGGCCACTGGTGCCACGTGGCCCACGAGGTGAGAGGTGCCCCAGGAGGGACACCCCTCCACCTCATGGAAAACATGCTGATGGGTCTCCCTGCCATTGCCTCCTTGTTTCTTGGGTGGGATAAACCATTTGGTCTTTGGACAAGATTATTTTTGCACAAAACAGGATTGTTATCACTTAACTGAAAATAATTATCCAGTGAAAACTGAGCTCCACTTGTCTCTCTGGAAATAAAGAAGTGAACATTTTGGGCAGTTTCACTGATGCAAAGGCAGGTATTTTAAGAAAATGAAAGTAATGAGAACAGACTGCATTCTCAGCAGGAAACCTTGGGAAATCTCAGGGCCTCCCTTGAGTGGCTCTCATGGCTGGGAAGACTAATTCACCCCCTGTCCAAGTCAGGGCTTGTTCCAATGAGTCTGTAGTAGAGGAGGGGTTCTGACAGAGACAGAGTATCACTGAGTGTGGTGGCAGGGATGCAGGTGATCCCACTCAGTGGTTTAGCCCCCAAGGGGTTTTCCTCACAGACAGGCCCCAGACTCCTTCGGAAACAAAGAAATAGAGATGCGGCAAGGAGAGAGAGTTGCTGACCTAAGTCTAATGCAGGAGGTCACTTCTGTCCTTCTTCCCCATGCCCTCCAGCACAGGGACTGCACCTCCAACTGCCCGGAAACCTGAGCCCAATCTCCAAGCCCTCAGAGATGCTCCATCAGTCTCACCCACACGCCCTGCTGACCACCGACTCCATCTGCTTGCCTAGGCACTCCCTGGCTTTGTTCACATCCTCCCATCCTCGCTGTATCAGTTATTGCTGCTGCAGCACTGCTGCCTAACACACAGCCATGAACCTCTGTGGCCTACAGTAACAGGTAGTTCTTTCTCACGGCTCTGTGCCTCCACTGACCTCTGCTGGACTGACCCGTGAATCCACAAGCAGGAGGGGTGGGTGTGCTGCATGCATGTCTCTTATCCTTCAGGATCACAGGCTAGCTGGGCACATCCTTCTCCTGGTGATGAGCAGGTAGAAACATTTGAAGTCTCTTAATTAAGGTCAAGTCTCAGAACCGGTATCCAGTCACTCCTGCCCCATTCCATCCATTGACCAGAAGAAGTCACAGACCAAGCCCGCAGTTCAGGACTATTAGAGTACACTCCTGCCGTGATGAAGCTGTGGCCAGAGCCTGGGAGAAGGAGGGGGAAGCCTACCAGTCTAGTTCTCATCTTCCTGCTAGAATCCTCACTTCTGGTCTCACCCCCTCTAGTCTATTCTGCACAGAACAGTTGCTCCTTCTACAATGCAAACCTGACTACGTCACTTTTCAGCTTAAAATCCTAAAAATTCTTCCTTTTCTTTTTCTGAGAATAATTAAAACTCAATTGAAAATGTTCTGTCCTTAAGGCTAGCCTAAGGGTCCTATGAAATGCGTCAACAGCACAGCTGTCATGGAGGCCCTTCAGACTGAGATTCCCTGGCTCTTCTCTCTTCCAGGGGCAGCCCTGGCTGTGCACACATGTGTGTGGCAGTGTGCAGGTGACCTGTGTGTACCAGTGTACCCTGCAGGAACACGACGCAAATTCCCAAGAGCGTGGGAGCAGCAGCTGCGGGACGGGGTACCCTTGTGTGTGGCTGCCCAGGAAGGCCATGGCGTAACTCCGGCTTGGGGGCAGGGAGGTTATTACTCTCCTTCCAAACACAAGCACGAATCCACCCAGAGGGTGGATTTCCCATAGAGTCCACTCTTGCTCAGTGAAGCTGTCTAGACAAGTACTATTCAAGATGTGACCTCAGACCAGCACTGGTCTGAATTCTTGGTTAAATGTCCAAGAAGGAGTAAAGAGTTTGCACCAGAATGTATATCACTGTGACACCAGCCTCACTGTTTAGTTCAGCTGACTTTTCTTCGTAGCAAGACTTTCTCCAGGAAGGAAGCAGTGACTGACTCTGATAGAAGCTCTTTATCTAGCGTGGACTGGTAAACTAAGAATGTGTGGCCCGGCCACTTTGAGACCTGATAGCTCAGTTGTAAAGAATCCACCTGTAATGCAGGAGACCCTGGTTCGATTCCTGGGTCAGGAAGATCCACTGGAGATTCTTGGGCTTCCTCTATGGCTCAGCTGGTAAAGAATCTGCCTACAATGTGGGAGACCTGGGTTTGATTCCTGGGTTGGGAAGATCCCCTAGAGAAGGGAAAGGCTACCCACTCCAGTATTCTGGCCTGAAGAATTCCATGGACTGTATAGTCCATGGGGTCACAAAGAGTCGGACATGACTGAGCGACTTTCACATTCACTTTGAGATGGCCCAGCTCTCCTTTGCTTCCAGAGACATGGATCTAAGGTGCTGAACCATCTTTGAATGACACCCCAGAGTAAAATTATAAGACACTAGGCAAAAGCTAGTAATTAAAAAATTAATACAGTGCTGTAATAAAAAAGGGACTCTACTTTAATATAACAACAGATGGTTGCCAGAATAAATTATATATGCTCCCTTAATGAAGTCAACTGCACTCATAATAGTTTGGGGAATTTCTAACAGGATGAAAAAAGCTGAGGATATAACAGCAGTTTTTTAAAAGCATGACAGAAAACAGTGAGCACAGTCCACTAGGTAACATGTAGATTCGGTAAGTGTGCACACATTCACACAGCCTGAAGGAAGTGCTGAAAACACAGAGTGGTTATGTTAGCGTGGTGTGAGCATACCCTTTTCTTCTTTCTTTTTCAAATTTCTGAAGTATAATTCTGTTACTTTATAATGAAAAAAATGTTACACCTGTTGATAACACATTTCTAAGACCTCTTCAGTTGGTACCTTCTTTCATTGTCTCTTTGGTTTCTAATATTAATATATTACAAAACCATTAATTCTTTCCTTGGTGGTCCAGTCACATCATTTTGTGTCATGCTTTTAAAAAAACTGTTAGATTCTCAGCCTTTTTCATCCTGTTAGAAATTCCCCAAACTATTATGAATGCAGTTGACTTCATTAAGGGAGCATATAAAATTTATTTAGGCAACCATCTGTTGTTATATTGAAGTAGATTCCCTTTTTTACTACAGCACTGTATTAATTTTTTAATTACTATCTTTTGCCCAGTGTCCTCCTTGGTGGTCTAGTGGCTAAGACCCCATGGTCCCAATGCAGGGGGCCTGGTTGGATTCCTGGTCAGGGAGCTAGATCCCACATGCCACAACTAAGAGTTTACATGCCACAACTAAAGATCCTGATGCCGCCACTAAGATGCAGCACAGCCAAATAAGTAAATAAAAATAGGGAAAAACTCCTTTGATTCAGAAATATAAACTCAGAATTTATGATCACTCAGACTGGATTCTTGTTCATTCATTCACTCATTCAACAAATATTTCCTGAGGACTCATGAGTGCTCTTCCAGCACTGTGATGCAATAACATCATGTCCCTGTCTCAAGGGGGGTGCACTCTCCCCTTGCACTGTCCATGATTCACTTAACAAACACTTGCCCACTTTGCACTGTGCCCTGGCCTTGACTGGCATGTCGGGGATAGAGGCAAATTCAGCCAAGGGAAAAGACACAGCAAACCCAGGAAACGTCTCTTCTTCAGAAACACTGGTTAAAGGCTTAAAAACCTAATACATGCTCATAATAAATTCAAATAATACTTCATATGAAATCAAACCTACTTCCTAGAAACAAGCAAGATAAATAGTTTAGAAATATATATCCTTTAGATTTCTTTCTATGAATATATAAAGACATATTTCTGGACTTCCCTGGTGGCCCAGTGGTTAAGAATTCATCTGCCAATGCAGGAGACATGGGTTTGATCCCTAGTTGGGGAAGATCCCACATGCCTCAGGGCAACTAAGCCCCTGTGCTACAACTACTGAAGCCTGCATACTCTAGAGCCCGTGCTCCACAACTAGATAAGCCACTGCCATGAGTAGCCTGTGTACCAGAACTAGAGAGTAGCCTCCGATCGCTGCAACTAGAGAAAACTCATGCACAGCAAGACCCAGCACAGCCAAAGATAAAAAAATAAAAAAAATTTAAAGTGTACTTAAAAAGACATATCTCTTTATATATATTCATACATTCCCAAATGTTCTATATTCATGTCTACATAAACAGTAGTTTTATTTTCACTTTTTTCAAAAAATGGATATTAGAATGTATTCAGTCCTACAACTTCAGTGCTTATTTTTCTGAAACAAAACATTGTTGTTGTCGTTTAGTTGCTGAGTCGTGACTGACTCTTTGTGACCTCATGGCTTGCAGCCTGCCAAGCTCCTCTGTCCATGGGATTTCCCAGGCAAGAATACTGGAGTGGGTTGACATTTCCTCTTCCAGGGGATCTTCCAGATCCCGGGACTGAACCCATGTCTTCTTCACTGGCAGAAACAAAGCTTACAAATGTGTAAGTGCTGGGAGATCACAGAGGACGAGCTACTGGTGTTGAAGCAAGGTGGCCCTGATGGTGGCTGTGAGAGTGAGATCTTCACAGCCATCCTGAGAGGTCTTCCCGCCCTGAAGCCTGAGCTCTCTGCTGCCTGCTTGCCTAGCCCAGCTTCACTGAGCCAGCCCTGGATGTGGTAGGATTTTGCTGGACAGAGAGGTGGGAGAAAGGGATGCCGGGAGGAAGGAATGGCAGAAGTAAAGGCCTAGAGGGAGATGAGGTGGCCCCTCTGTGGTGCAGACCCTCATCAAACAATTGTGAGCATATGCACAGACCCAGGTAGGTCTTCACTTATGGCAATCTCTTTTTTCTGTCTTCCTTCCAGAGCTCCCAACCCAGCAATCCCAAACCTGCCCCTCCAGTCCCTCCAGCACCAGAAACCGGGAGTGGCCTTGCTGGGAAAAGAGGGTTAGTTTGCAGTGGAATAGTGTTACTGGGGTTTCAACTCATTACAAGAGCAAATGTTGTACTAAAACATTAAGGAAAGAGTTGTATTTACAAAGTCCGTGTTGTTTACATGGTGAGGCGATACTAATTCATGACAAGGTGGAGAGTGGGGTTTGGAGGGGTCCCACTGTCCTCTGTCCACTAAACACTGGCTGGTGAGCAAACCTAGCATGTCTTACTTCCACTTTGACAGCTGGTCTTACAAAATGGGGACCCTTTAATCATGGGAATTCACCTAATGCTAATCTGGATAATTAAAACAAATACAAAAACAAAAAACCCAAGCAAAATACCCAACAGAAATTCAGAAGGAACTGCTGCTAACTTGTACAGACAGGCCAGGCACATTTCTGCATCATATTTGTTTCACAGTCCTGAAATGACTGGCTCGGGGCCTCACTAGGCGACAGAGGCAGGGTTTCTTCTGAGGTCCTCCTGGACCAGGCTGCTCTGAAGTGAGCTTGAGTGGGCTTGCTGGCACCAGGCCAAGGCCAGGACACCAGCAGGTCCCTTACATGCTTGGTTCACATTGCCTAACCCACCCGCATGCCCCTTCCTTGTCAACTCTCTACCCTTTCCTGGGCCTTAGTGTTATCCTCTATAAATTGAGGTAAGGGTTGAGGGGACAAAAAGGTCATTACAAAATAAAATGAGGAAGAGGGACTGCTTTGGTGATTAAGTGGTTAAGAATCTGCCTGTCAATGCAGGGGACATGGGTTTGATCCCTGGTCCGGGAAGATTCTACATGCCATGGGGTAACTAAGCTTGTGTGCCTTAACTACTGAGCCCACAAACCACAATTGAACCTGTGCCTAGAGCCCATGCTCTGCAACAAGAGAAGCCACCACAAGGACAAGCCCATGTACTGCAACTAAAGAGTAGCCCCTGCTTGCTGCGATGAGAAAGCCTATGTGTAGCAAGACCCAGTACAGCCAAAAATAAATAAATATTTTAAAAAAACAAACCCCAAACAAGGAAAAAACAGCCAAGAGCCTGACCCAGTCTGGGTTCAAGGCCACAACCCAAGACCTTTTCCTGAGATCTTCTCGCCCCATCCTTCTGTCTATATTCTTTGGTCCCCAAAATTTAAGTTCCCAATCAGTTCCCTGCTCCCCTTCACACTCACAGAACTACAAAGCCTAGCCCTCCAGCCTGGGCCCACTCATTTGTATCCCAAAGTACAGTTACTTGGGGGCTCAGCCACATCATCTAGACCCTTTCCTCCACCTCCACATCCCCCAACTCTTCCCTGCACCCCACAGCTGGGACAGCTGCCCAGTCCCCACCCCCACTCCCCAGCCGAGATCACTGACAAAGCAGATCACTTGACCTGCCATGCTAAGATCCTTCCTGGAATCAGCACAACAGACCACTCCCTCTGGCGACTTGTCACATCCCTCATCCTTTCCCAGCCCCACCTTCCCACTTGAATGCATCCCCACTGGCCTCTGAACCTGTGAACGAGCCTGTAAGTCTTAGTTCAGGAGCCACCTCTCAGCAGAACCTTCCCTTTTTTCCACATGTCCAACTTAAGAGAAACTGAGCCTCCTGTTCCTGCCTTTCCCAGATCCACAGACTCTGCATCAGTCACCTGTGTATGTATCTATTAAATTCTAGCATTTTTCCATTTGCATTTCAAAATACTTTTAAAAATTGATGCATAATTTAAAGTGCAGTTACAGCTCAATACATTTCTCATATGTACACACCTGTGTATGGGTTTGGGATAGAGAGGTACAAGCTAGAAAGCTAGAAGACTCCCTGTGGGTCCATGTGTGGTGAGGAGGGGGTGCTACCTGTAGGTAACTTACATGCTGGAGGCCAAAGAAAGTAGGCACACAGCCAGCATCCTGGGATGGGTTAAGAGATCTCAGGATGAGATCCTTGATCAAGATTAAGATCAATTAGTTTTCACATAGGTGAGAGATCATGCTGAATATACAACTTAAAAAATCTCGGTAACTTAATAACTTCTTGCTCAGTTGAACTGATTGCTATCATTTATTCCTTCACTCACCCTCTATCAAACATTGCCAATAACTACAACTATAAAGAATATTCTATGGCCATCTTAGCTGATAATTTTTTAAGGTCAATCCTAATTAATGTATAGGGTAGAGTCCTAGAAGTGGAGACATTGGGCCAGAGAATAACCCTTGTAAAACTCTTTATACATATGGCCAAAGAACTGACATGGAATATGTTAGTCTGTTTGAGCTGCCATAACAAAATGCCACAGACTGGGTGGCTTAAAACAACAGAAATTCATTTTCTCACAGTTCTGGAGGATGGAAGGCCAAGATCAGGGTGCTGGCAGGGTTGGATTCTTCTGAGGCTTCTTTCCTTGGCTTATAGATGGAGGCTCTCTCGCTGCCTCTTCACAGGGTCATCCCTCCATGCATGTGGCTCTGGTATTTTGCCTCCCCTAATTTCCTCTTTTTATAAGGACCATCCTAGTGGCCTCATTTTAACCTTATTACCTTTTTAAAGGCAGTTAGAGTCCCATTCTGAAGTACTAGGAGTAGGGCTTCAATATCTGGGAGAACACAGTTCACCCCATAACAGAATTCTTCCTGAGAGGCTGGAAATGTCCTCTGGTGCCTTGTGGCTTGGCTGAGGTTCCCTCGGTTCCCTCCTACGCTGAGATGTACTTTTGTGTGACGCCCTCTCCTTGTCTCTCAGCCTCACCCGTTTCCCTTTTTTGTCTCTCACCCCATCACTGTCCACAGCTGTCTATCAGCCTAAAGTAGAGATTCTCAACTTCTGACGCACATGGGAATCTGAGAGCTTAGAAAACTATTCTGGTGTCTAGGTCCCAACCCAACAGATTCCCATGTCGCTGGTCTGAGGGTACAGCCAAGATACAAGAAGCTTTAAAGCTCTTTAGGTGGCTCAGTGTTTTGCCAACCTCCAGTTGCTGGTCTCTCTTCTTTGCTTTTGAAAAGCATGAGACAGGGCACAGGGGCTGTTTAATTACCATCTTCCAGAGTTAATTAAAGCTCCATATTCTAAAGCCTGTTTTTAACTTTCCTAAACAAGTTCATTTTAAAGCATGGTGGTAATTTGGCTCTTTTGTTAAAATTAAGTCCTTAGAGCAAAAATTAAAAGACAAAAATGGAAAACCACTGGGCATAGAAAATCCACCCTGAATTTAATAGAGTCTCTTAAGTCGTGGACCGTAGTGAGACTCTTGCTGCTCAGTATGGCTGGGGCAGCTCGCTATACATCGTGGTCCTTGAGGCTTATGTTCTGTGTAAGCTTTTAAAAGAAGAGGATAAAAGCTAATTTTCATGAGAGCCCTGCTTCTGTGGTGGGGTGATTAGAAAACTGTTAAGTCTGGGCTCCTTCAAGTTTCACACCCCAACCCTCAATGTTGGAAACAAAGTTTTTAAAAAGATTCTACCCAGGGGTGAATCTCACAGACACAGTGAGCTAAAGAAGCCAAAGATAAGACAGTCCATATTGGATGATGATTCCATATTGGATGATTCCATTTAGATGAGGTTCAAGAACAGGTGAAACTGATGACAGTGACAGGAATCAGACACGGGTTGCCGCTGATGTGTGTGTTTCTTGGACGACAGTTGGACACTGAACACTTCCAGGGCCTTGGTGACGGGCAGATGGGCATATGGCTCAGATGGTTTTGGGGAAGACATCGGAAATACCAGCTCCCTTTCGAATCATGGTTTTCACAAGTGGACCAGGGCCCATTGTTGGCAGGACAGAGTCACAGCCAACAGGCCCACCCTGGTGCAGTCTGGCTTCTGCTTGCTTGCTCTGCTCCTGCACCCTCAGCTCCACCCTCACAGGTCATCAGCTAGGCTCCTTCCCTCTACCACTTTTGTGCATGTGTCCTTCCTGCCCAAGATGACCCTCCCGATTCTGTTCACCTGGAATTTGGTGAACAGAAGGGAAGGGAAGTCATTCCTCCGCCTCCAGGGATGTCATTAATCGCACCCTTCACTTGCCACTAATTGTTTTTGCCATTAGACTGGATGCTCCTTTAGGGGCAGTGCTGCCTTTGTTGGCAATGCTGGGCATGGTGCCAGGCACTAGTAGAGGCTTTAAACAGTGTTTGTTATGGAACTGTGTTAGTTTAAAAGGAGAAGCAAAGAGTTTTAGACAAAAGTCTTTTGTTAAAGCCATCCATCTAGTCATAACAATATTTGAAACCAGGTAGAGAAACACGATTCAAATAACTCTGGGAAAGTCAATACCTGGGGGGTGGAGATCCACAGACAGAGGTATGGGCTGCCCCTGGCTCCAGGGTGCATGGCAGAAAGCTTCTGCAAAAGAGAGACAAGGATTTGATGCTGGGGTGGGGCACTGCTGGAGAAATGGAGTGAAGAGGTGGGGAAAGATGGTGAAAGTGGGGAGAAGGAACTGCAAGACAGTGGGAACTATGCACTGTGTCAAATGACACCTCCCTGCAGCCCTGAAACCCTCACTGAGGGTTCGTAGGCAAACTAACGAAATGCTTAATAGAAGTGTATTTGTGAATGTGGGAATATGTGCATGTAACACAAGTGTGTGCATATGTGAGTGTGTGAAAATGTATATATGTGTGAGAGCATGTGTGTGTCAGCTCACATGTGTGGGGATATGCATATCTGAGCATGTGCGGATGTATGCATGCATGAGGGGGAGTACGTGTGTGAGTGTACAAGAGTGAGAAAATGTGGGAGTGTGTGCATATGCTGAGAAGTGCTGTGGGTTTCCTGCTGGGATTTCTTCAGGAGTGAGCCTGAGGCAACATGAGGAAGTCCACTCTGCATCTCTCAGCAATCATGGTAAACCCAGAGCATGGCCCTGGAGCCAAATATCTGAGGGGCCAGCAGCCCCCAGCTGAGAGATCTGAGTTGAGTATTTAATGAGTCACTAGTTGCCGTCAAGAAAGCTAATCTTGGTTCCTGGGCAGTTGCTGTTGTTCAGTCACTCAGTCTTGTCGACTCTGCAATGCTATGACTACAGCATGACAGGCTCCCCTGGCCTTCACAATCTCCTGGAGCTTGCTCAAACTCATGTCCATTGAATCAGTGATGCTATCCAACCATCTGGTCCTCTGTCATCTCCTTCTCCTTCTACCTTTAATCTTTCCCAGTTTCAGGGGCTTTTCTAATGAGTCAGCTTTTCGCATGAGATGGCCAAAGTACTGGAGCTTCAGCTTCAGCATCAGTCCTTCCAATGAATATTCAAGGTTGATTTCCTTTTGGATTGACTGGTTTGATTTCTTTGCAGTCCAAGGGACTCTCAGGAGTCTTCTCCAACCCTACAGTTCAAAATCACCAATTCTTCGGTGTTTAAGCTTTCTTTATAGTCCAACTCTCACATCCATACGTGACTACTGGAAAAGCCATAGCTTTGACTAGACAGACGTTTGTTTGCAAAATAATGTCTCTGCTTTTTAACATGCTATCTAGGTTGGTCATAACTTTTCTTCTAAGGAGCAAGTGTCTTTTAATTTCATGGCTTCAGTCACCATCTGCAGTGATTTTGGAGCCCAAGAAAATAAAGTCTTTCACTGTTTCCATTGTTTCCCCAACCATTTGCCACGAAATGATGGGACCAGATGCCATGACCTTAGGTTTTAGAACGTTGAGTTTCTGCCAGCTTTTTCACTCTCCTCTTTCATCTTCATCAAGAGGTTCTTTAGCTTCTCTTGGTTTCTGCCATAAGGGTAGTGTCATCTGCATACCTGAAGTTATTGATATTTCTCCCGGCAATCTTGATTCCAACCTGTGCTTCATCCAGCCCGGCATTTCTCATGATGTACTCTGCATGTAAGTTAAATAAGCAGGGTGACAATATGTAGCCTTGACGTACTCCTTTCCCAATTTGGAATGAGCCCATTGTTCCATGTCTGGTTCTAACTGTTGTTTCTTGACCTGCATACAGGTTTCTCAGGAGGCAGGTAAGGTGGTTTGGTATTCCTATCTCTTGAAGAATTTTCCACAGTTTGTCATGATCTACACAGTCAAAGGCTTTACTTAGCGAAGTCAATGAAGCAGAAGTAGATGTTTTACTGGAATTCTCTTGCTTTTTCGATGATCCAGAGGATGTTGGCAATTTGATCTCTGGTTCCTCTGCCTTTTCTAAATCCAGCTTGAACATGTGGAAGTTCTCGGTTCACTTGTTGTTGAAGCCTAGCTTGGAGAATTTTGAGCATTACTTTGCTAGCATGTGAGATGAGTGCAACTGTGTGGTAGTTTGAACATTTTTGGCATTGCTTTTCTTTCAGATTGGAATGAAAATTGACCAATTCCAGTCATGGAGGCAGTGCTGAGTTCTCTGAATTTGCTGGCATATTGAGTGTAGCACTTTCACAGCATCATCTTTTAGGATTTGAAATAGCTCAACTGGAATTCCATCATCTTCACTAGCTTTGTTTGTAGTGATGCTTCCTAAGGCTCACTTGACTTTGCACTCTAGGATGCCTGGCTCTAGGTGAGTGATCACATCATCATGATTATCTGGGTCATTAAGATCTCTTTTGCAAAGTTCTTCTGTGTATTCTTGCCACCTCTTTCTAATATCTTCTGCTTCTTCTGCTTTAGGTCCACATTGTTTCTGTCCTTTACTGAGCCCATCTTTGCATGAAATGTTCCCTTGGTATCTCTAATTTTCTTGAAGAGATCTCTAGTCTTTCCCATTCTATTGTTTTCCTCTATTTCTTTGCACTGATCACTAAGGAAGGCTTTCTTATCTCTCCTTGCTATTCTTTGGAACTCTGGATTCAAATGGGTATATCTTTCCTTTTCTCCTTTGCCTTTCGCTTCTCTTCTTTTTCTCAGCTATTTGTAAGGCCTCCTCAGACAGCCATCTTGCCTTTTGCTTTTATTTTCTTGGGGATGGTTTTAATCATTGCCTCCTGTACAACGTTATGAACCTCCATCCTTATGTTTTTCAGGTACTCTATCTATCAGGTCTAATCCCTTGAATCTATTTGTCACTTCCACTGTATAATCATAAGGGTTTGATTTAGGTCATATCTGAATGGTCTAGTGTCTTTCCCTACTTTCTTCAATTTAAGTCTGAATTTGGCAATAAGGAGAGTGAAAAAGCTGGCTTAAAGCTCAACATTCAAAAAACAAAGATCATGGCATCTGGTCCCATTACTCCATGGCAAATAGATGGAGAAACAATGGAAACAGTGACAGATTTTATTTTCTTGGGCTCCAAAACCACTGCAGATGGTGACCGCAGCCATGAAATTAAAAGACACTTGCTCCTTGAAAGAAAAATTATGACCAACCTAGACAGCATATTAAAAAGCAGAGACATTACTTTGCCTACAAAGGTCTATTTCATCAAGGCTATGGTTTTTCCAGTAGTCATGTATGGATGTGAGAGTTGGACTATAAAGAAAGCTGAGCACTGAAGAATTGATGCTTTTGAACTGTGGTATTGGAGAAGACCCTTAAGAGTCTCTTGAACAGCAAGGAGACCCAAACAACCCATTCTAAAGGAAATCAGTCCTGAATATTCATTGGAAGGACTGATGCTGAAGCTGAAGCTCCAATACTTTGGCCACCTGATGTGAAGAACTGACTCACTGGAAAAGACCCGATGCTGGGAAAGATTGAAGGCGGGAGGAGAAGGGGACAACAGAGGATGAGATGGTTGGATGGCATTGCCAACTCAATGGACATGAGTTTCAGTAAACTCTGGGAGTTGGTGATGGTCAGGGAGGCCTGGCATGCTGCATCCATGGAGTTGCAAAGAGTCGTACAGGACTGAATGACTGAACTGAATTTGGGAATAAGGAGTTCATGATCTGAGCCACAGTCAGCTCCCGGTTTTGTTTTTGCTGACTGTATAGAGCTTCTCCATCTTCGGCTGCAAAGAATATAATCAATATGATTTTGTATTGACCATCTGGTGATGTTCATGTGTAGAGCCTTCTCATGTGGTTGGAAGAGGGTGTTTGCTATGACCAGTGTGTTCTCTTGGCAAAACTCCATTAGCTTTTGCTCTGCTTCATTCTGTACTCCCTGGCCAAATTTGCCTGTTACTCCAGGTATCTCTTGACTTCCTACTTTTGCATTCCAGTCCCCTATGATGAAAAGAACATCTTTTTTTGGGTGTTAGTTCTATAACATCATGTAGGTTTTCATAGAACTGCTCAACTTCAGCCTCTTTGGCATGAGTGGTTGGGGCATAGACTTGGATTACTTTGATAATGAATGGCTTGTGTTGGAAACAAACAGAGATCAGTCTGTCATTTTTGAGACTGCACCCAAGTATTCTGGACTCTCTTGTTGACTAGGAGGGCTACTCCATTTCTTCTAAGAGATTCTTGCCCACAGTAGTAGATATAATGGTCATCTGAATTAAATTCACCCATTCTGGCCCATTTTAGTTCACTGATTCCCTAAGAAGAAATGAAGTAGCCTTCATAGTCAACAAAAGAGTCTAAAATATAGTACTTGGGTGCAATCTCAAAAACGACAGAATGATCTCTGTTCGTTTCCAAGGCAAACCATTCAATATCACAGTAATCCAAGTGTATGCCCTGACCAGTAATGCTAAAGAAGTTGAAGTTGAACAGTGCTATGAATACCTATAAGACTTTCTGGAACTAACACCCAAAAAAAGATGTCCTTTTCATTACAGGGGACTGGAATGCAAAAGTAGGAAGTAAAGAGATACCTGGAGTAACAGGCAAATTTGGCCTTGGAGTACAGAATGAAGCAGAGCAAAGGCTAATAGCATTTTGCCAAGAGAATGCATTGGTCATAGCAAACACCCTCTTCCAACAACATAAGAGAAGACTCTACACATGAAAATCACCAGATGGTCAATACCAAAATCAGACTGATTATATTCTTTGCAGCCAAAGATGGAGAAGCTCTATACAGTCAGCAAAACCAAGACTGGGAGCTGACTGTGGCTCAGATCATGATATTGCCAAATTCAGACTTAAATTGAAGAAAGTAGGGAAAACCACTAGGCCATTCAGATATGACCTAAATCAAATCCCTTATGATTATACAGTGGAAGTGACAAATAGATTCAAGGGATTAGATCTGATAGACAGAGTGCCTGAAGAACTATGGACAGAGGTTCATAACATTGTACAAGAGGCAGTGATGAAAACAATCTCCAAGAAAAAGAAGTACAAACAGTAAAATGGCTGTCTGAGGAGGCCTTACAAATAGCTGAGAAAAAGAAGAGAAGTGAAAGGCAAGATATATCCATCTGAATGCAGAGTTCCAAAGAATAGCAAGCAGAGATAAGAAAGCCTTCCTCAGCGATCAATGCAAAGAAATAGAGGAAAACAACAGAATGGGAAAGATGAGAGATTTCTTTTAAAAAATTAGAGATACCAAGGGAACATTTCATGAAAAGATGGGCTCAATAAAGGACAGAAATGGTATGGACCTAACAGAAGCAAAAGATATTACTAAGAGGTGGCAAGAATACACAGAAGAACTTCGCAAAAGAGATCTTAAGGACCCAGATAATCATGATGGTGTGATCACTCACCTAGAGCCAGACATCCTGGAATGTGAAGTCAAGTGGGCCTTAGGAAGCATCAGTATGGACAAAGCTAGTGGAGGTGATGGAATTCCAGTTGAGCTATTCCAAATCCTGAAAGATGATGCTGTGAAAGTGCTGCACTCAATATGCCAGCAAATTTTGAAAACTCAGCAGTGGCCACAGGATTGGAAAATGTCAGTTTTCATTGAAATCCCAAAGAAAGGCAACGATAAAGAATGCTCAAACTACCACACAATTGCGCTTATCTCACACGCTAGCAAAGTGGTGCTCAAAATTCTCCAAGCCAGGCTTCAATAGAATGTGAATTGTGAACTTCCAGATGTTCAAGCTGGATTTAGAAAAGGCAGAGGAACCAGAGATCAAATTGCCAACATCCGCTGGATCATTGAAAAAGCAAGAGAGGTCCAGAAAAACATCTACTTCTGCTTTATTGACTATGCCAAAGCCTTTGACTGTGTGGATCACGACAAACTGGAAAATTCTTCAAGAGATGGGGCTACCAGACCACCTGACCTGCCTTTTGAGAAACCTGTATGTAGGACAAGAAGCAACAGTTAGAACTGGACCTGTAACAACAGATGGGCTCCAGATCAGGAAAGGAGTACGTCAAGGCTGTATTATTTTCACTCTGCTTATTTAACTTCTATGCAGAGTACATCATGAGAAATGCTGAGCTGGAAGTAGCACAAGCTGGAATCAAGATTTCTGGGAGAAATATCAATAACCTCAAATATGTAGATGACACCACCCTTATGGCAGAAAACGAAGAAGAACTAAAGAGCCTCCTGATGAAAGTAAAAGAGAGTGAAAAACTGGCTTAAAAAAAAACTTAATTCAGAAAACTAAGATCATGGCAACTGGTCCCATCACTTCATGGCAAATAGATGGGGAAACAATGGAAACAGTGACAGACTTTATTTTGGGGGCTCCAAAATCACTGCAGATGGTGACTGCAGCCATGAAATTAAAAGACACTTGCTCCTTGGAAGAAAAATTATGACCAACCTAGCAGCATATTAAAAAGCAGAGACATTCTTTGTCAACAAAGGTCTGTCTAGTCAAAGGTATGGTTTTTCCAGTAGTCATGTATGGATGTGAGAGTTGGACTATAAAGAAGGCTGTGCGCTGAAGAATTGATGCTTTTGAACTGTGGTGTTGGAGAAGACTCTTGAGAGTCCCTTGGACAGCAAAGAGATCCAAACAGTCCATCCAAAAGGAAATCCGTCCTGGATATTCATTTGAAGGACTGATGCTGAAACTGAAACTGCAATACTTCGGACCCCATATGTAAAGAACTGACTCATTGGAAAAGACCCTGATGCTGAGAAAGATTGAAGGCAGGAGGAGAGGGGGATGTCAGAGGATGAGATGGTTGGATAGCATCATCGACTCAAGGGACATGAGTTTCAGTTAACTCTGGGAGTTGGTGATGGACAGGGAGGCCTGGCGTGCTGCAGTCCATGGGGTCACAAAAAGTCGGATATGACTGAACAGCTGAACTGAACTGATTCCTAAAATGTCGATGTTCACTCTTGATATCTCCTGTTTGACCACTTCCAATTTACCTTGATTCATGGACCTAACATTCCAAGTTCCTATGCAATATTGTTCTTAACAGCATCAGACAATACTTTCACCACCAGACACATCCAGAGCTGGTTGTTTCCACTTTGGCTCAGCCTCTTCATTCCTTCTGGAGCTACTTCTCCACTCTTCTCCAGTAGCATATTGGGCACCTACCAACCTGGGAAGTTCATCTTTCAGTGTCATTTTCATACTGTTCATGGGGTTCTCAAGGTGAGAATGCTGAAGTGGTTTGGCATTCCCTTCTCGAGTGGACCATGTTTTGGAACCCTATGTGGAAGACTGAAGCCTCTTGAGACTCCAGGGGAAAGGTGACCCTGAGTGATTGGCAATGACAGCCCTGGCTCTGACTGGGATGGTGGCAGCCTGTACCCTGGCCTCCAATGGCACCAAGCGAAGGGCTTGGCTTTGGAATACAAAGATGAATTCTTTGTGTCAGTTACTGACACAGTAACTGTCCTCGTGGGGCTCCCAGTCTTCTGAGGGAGACTGAACGAATAAATAGACAACTGAAAGTAGATATGGGCCACATGAGGTTGAGAGGCATGGTTGGGAGAGACACTGCTAGTGCCTTGAGCCAAACGGGAGGTTTCCTCGTGGAATTTCTGACTGGGCTGACAGGATTGGAGAAGTAAAGGAAGGAGGGCATTTCCAGCAGGAGATGTAGCATGAGCAAATTCTCACAAGAATGAAAATATGGGGGTATCTGGGGGCAGAACAAAAGGGGGAGTGACAGGAGGTGAGCAGGGCAGAGAGTCGGGAGCTGAGGGCAGCGGAGGCAGGGGCCCCTGGGAATGCTGTCCCTAGGAGCTAGTCCCTACCAGGTTTACCTCAGTCAGGCACAAAGGAGACTGGCTGTCAGCCCAGCGGACACCTCCACGTGGAGCCCACACCCCAGCACATCCCTCCCTGAACGACAGCGGCCATCTCTGTTTCCATTTTCCTGGAACAAGACCGTGGGAACCAAACCCATGGATCCTGCTGTTGTATATGCCATGAGCTGCTGCAGGTGTGGGACAAAAAGCCACAGACAATTTGCATGGGATAGAGAGCATATTTTCAGTTTCCCTCTCTCACAAATTGTAAATTTCACTTTCACAGCCCTTCTTTCCTCATGACAACCACACTGGTTTCTCCTCAGCACCTCAGGAGTCTATTGTCACAGAGATACTCCAGCTTTTCTGTGTGGTGTTTTTGCCTCACCAGGCTCCAGGGCTCCAGAAAGCTCAACATTGTCTTTGAACTGCTCTAAGCCTCCTCCCCTGCTCTAAGCCTCCTCCAAATTCTGGCCCCGTGGCCCATCCTGGCTCATGGAGACAGTCCCACATGGGGAGGCAGGGACTGGGCTCTGCTCCTAACTCTGCAGGATATGAAGCACTCTATGGGTTTCCCCTTATGTACTGCAGAGGGATCTAGACTTAATAACTTCTGAAGGTCATTCAACTTGTAGAATGGTGACTTTTTGATCTTGACAGTATCCTTGTCATGGAAACCCTGAGATGATCTTTTATAGCAAGTGTCTGGACTTCTGCTGGCCCATGATGGTCTGAGAACTTGAAGTCTTTCCGGCGTCTTCCTTGTATTCTCTGGATCTGCTGCTGTTTCCCTCTCCTTTCTAATTTTCTCCCTGTCCTTTGGTCTAGTTCCTGTATCCTCATGTTCATTTGTTCCATGGCTCGTGATAATGACTCTGTGGGGAGGGGTTACTTAGGAGATACCCAGATTACTGTGCTAAAAGAGTTTCTGCCTGGGAGGAAGGTCTTTTTTCCCACCCACCCTCTGGCTCCATGCCACAGCCCAGCCCATGGCCATTCCCAGAACATCTTGCAAACTGCTGCCATCTGAGCAGAGGATGCCCAGAGGTTGTTGAGTTTCAAAATTTAAACACTAAACATGTTTTTCGCGCATGCCTAATATGCTCATGTTTTCAGATGCTTTCTGTTTTCTGTTGACAAGGTGTGGCACAGAAAGACAGGGAGGGCTGAGGGAAAGGGTCCCAAAGCTTAGGCTCAGCTCTATCTCTGACTTGAGGTACGACCACGGGCACACCTCTTCCCTGTCTGGTCTCGGATTCCCCATCTGTAAAGTGGGGGTGAAATCGAGTGGGCCAGAGTGGACTAAACAATCATTTAGGCCTTTGAAGCTCTGAGCAGAACTTCAAGAATCCAGCCCTATCCAAGACCTCCCCATCCCTTGCGAGATGGTGCTACATATATAGCCTGGGTTGTTGTTGGTAAGGGAAGCCTCCTGAGAACACAAGGACCTTCTGGAGCACAAACAGGCAGGCTGCAGAGGCCAAGTCTGTGGTGGGTTGGCAGGGGAATCCACAGTGACCCAGGAAGCCAGTGTTAATTGAGGCAATGAAACCAGAAAACTCCCCTGAGCAGCTAACACAAGAGGGTTGCCATGCAAATCACCAGGAAGTGATGATTAATTGGGTGTAGGCACAGAGGAGAGGTGGTTGGTGACCCATGACTTGTCCAGGACGAAGGTGGATCCCCTGGGCCCCTTAAGGCTCCATGGGGGATAGGCGTGGAGGATAAGGTGGGGTGTGAAAGGAGGCTGAGGCAGAGGCGAATCTGACAAGCTCCCCTCCCAGAAAGATCAACCAGGCGAAGCTGGCTGGGGAGAGGGGGCTGGTGGAGGAAGGGTGAGAAAGATATGCAGATGGTTTCCATTTAGGGGAGGTTCCATGTTCTGCCCCAGCCCCTGATGCCTCACTTTGGGGTAGGGGAGGGGTATAGAGAGGAGGAAGAAGCAGGGACTTTTCTGAGCAACATTTTTAGAATCTAGAGTTATCAGAATCTGTTGACCCTCCATGGGGGCTTTCTCCCGGCGCCTGGGCCCACTCTCAGGAGATGCTTAAATCTCCTCTGGTTGCTTACCTCACAAGCCCACTTCATCCCAGGTGGTCTGTCTCACTGTTGGAAACTCCAGTCAGGAAGGGCTTCTTGGCACCAAGTCGAAGTCTGCATATCTGGCTGCATCAGCATTTGGCACAATATATTCCACAGAGATTCAGCTTGGTTCCGGTACGCAGAAAGTTTTATGCAAGAAGCAGGAATAAATAACGTAAAATTATTACTAAGGTACAGAAGTCATCTGGCAGATCTGGTACCATGTTCTAGGGACTAAGGTTTTACAAGACCACTGAGCTGGGTAATTCTGTACGTCCACTTAGCTAGGCAATGAGGCACCCAGTTATTTAATCAAATACCGGTCTACATGTTGCTGGGAATGTGATCTATAGATGTGATTAGCATCTACAACAAATGGACTTTCAGTAAAGGAGATTACCCTCCACAATGTGGGAAGGATTCATCTAATTAGCTGAAGATCTTAAGGGCAAAAAAATTGAGGTTTCCTGAAGAAGGAATTCTGCTTCAAAACTCTAAGATAGAAATCCTGTCTGAGTTTCCAGCCTGCTGGCCTGCCCTACAGATTTTATACTTGCTGGTCCCAACAACTGTGTGGTCTTACATTAAAAAAAAAATGGTTTTATTTCTCTGGAGAACCCTGATGCAACCACCCATTACCTGTCTGTGTAAAGGCAGATAAAGAATACTTAATTCCATAGAAGAGCAATGTCTGAAAGGACTAATATTATAAAAGTGCTAACTTGTGTGGTGCTGTGTTAATCTAAATCCATGTCGGAGGGTGCCATCCATTAGATACTTTAATTCTTACAATAAAAAGGGTATTCTTTCCATTTTTATGGATGAGGAAAATGAAACACAGAGGACCACACTTCTTGGCCTGAAATGTGGAGTCTTTAGTGATCTTGATCCAATTACCTCCCTCTACTCCCTTTCATATCGTCCATTCAGTTCAGTTCAGTCGTTCAGTTGTGTCCGACTCTTTGTGACCCCATGAATCACAGCACGCCAGGCCTCCCTGTCCATCACCAACTCCCAGAGTTCACTCAAACTCGTGTCCATCAAGTCGGTGATGCCACCCAGCCGTCTCATTCTCTGTCGTCCCTTCTCCTCCTGCCATGGTCAAGGCAAATGGACTAGGCCCTCTTAAGTGTGCTCTGGATTTTCCTATATACCAGCTATTGCCTATACCTGGAATCCTTCTGAAACGTTATTTCCTTTTATCCTACATGTCAAAGTCTTCTCTCTGCTCCAAGGGCCAGTTCTAAGGTCACTTCCTCTGGTTCTGAAGTCTTCCTGGGCCCCTACCATCACTGATCCTGAAAGTGACCCCTTCCTGCACAGTCTCACATCTGGGCTTCTCTCCAACTTGAGCTACTGCTGTCTGTTTCAGGGTTTCTCTCTCCTCCAATCAAAACGAAAGCTCTCTGAAGGCAGGAAAACAAGTCTGATGGATTACAACTGAGGACAGTCCTGAAACCCAGGAGATTTCTTTCTAAAACAGGGAACTTTGAGATACTTCTCTTAGTAGGTGTCTGTGTGGTTGTTTTTTGAAAGATGAGGGCTGTTTCTGCTCCAGCATTATGTCAGTGGACTTGAATTTTCTTTGTTCTTCCATTTGAACAACAGACCTCACATTGATAATTTTAGAAGGCTTTGTCCTATTTGGTCTGCCTGAGGCTTGACAGAGCAACACCAGCAAGCTCAGTAACCCCCAAACCCTACAATGGGAGCCCCAGATTCACCCTCTCTAGCCTTAGGCCACCTTCCCAAAGGAACCACTGTGGACCTTTCCATTTGGAAGGTCAACATCCCAGTCCAGTGGACTAAGGTTTCAGTTGTCCCTATTTTGGTACTCTCAGGCACAGGATGGTACTGGGGAGCCGGGAGTTACATTCATTTACTGAAACCCATGTCCTCCTCTCTCAGGACCCTCTGAGAGAGGATAAAGCAGACATAGTCTTTATGTCTTTTCTATCAACATATGTTCGAGCCCCTGCTCTACACCAGGAACACTTTGTAGCACTCAACTCACTCGTACGGAGTCTATCTTTCCTATGAGCTATGAGCCCCATGAGGGCATGGATCTTACTTACCTGGCTCATCACTGTGCCATGACTTCAGAGTAGGTATTCTATAAATACCTGTGGTAGAACTGAATGGAGTTTGAATCTGTCTCACCCACTAGAGAAAATGAGAGCTCCTCAAGGGTAGGGCAGCCCTTGATGTCAGCACAGAACCTGGCTCGGGTTAAGATACTCGAGACGTGTTTATTGAGTTGGCTGATGACCCAGTGTGGAGGTCCAGTGTGGGCCACGCCTGACCAGGGCATGGGTTGGGGTGGGAATTCTGGGTTCTTCATGGGTTCCCATCTACCTTGTTATGGGAATTGTGGTCTTTCTTTTGTGACTTCTGCTCCTTATGTGTGGATTTGGGTATTGAACTATTGTGTGAAAGCTAAAAATATAGCCCTGTCTCCATGACACTGCCATAGAATAGCCAGTTATAAGCACTTAATGCTAGTCGTATGCTCAAAAAGGCGCTGTGAGGGAACATAACCCACAGTGAAACTGGAGGGCTTACATTCATTATCAAGGGATGGATACCCAACTTTTCCTAAAAAGGACCACAAGTGTGGTGTTTAACCAACTATCATGGCACTTACACAGTGGCATGACCAATAAGGGGTTAATATCCAAAATATATAAACAGCTCATACAAATCAATATAAAAAAATCAACCCAATTTAAAAATGGGCAGAAGACCTCAATAGGCAGTTTTCCAAAGAAGACCTACAGATAGTTGACACACACAGTAAAAGATGCTCAACATTACTAGTCATCAGAGAAATACAAATTTAAAAACCACAATGAGATATTACCTCACACCTGTCAGAATCTGTGGCTGCTAGTAAGTCGCTTCAGTCATGTCCGACTCTGTGCAACCCCATAGATGGCAGCCCACCAGGCTCCACTGTCCCTGGGATTCTCCAGGCAAGAACACTGGAGTGGGTTGCCATTTCCTTCTCCAATGCATGAAAGTGAAAAGTGAAAGTGAAGTCACTCAGTCATGTCTGACTCTTAGCGACCCCTTGGACTGCAGCCTACCAGGCTCCTCTGTCCATGAGATTTTCCAGGCAAGAGTATTGGAGTGGGGTGCCATTGCCTTCTCCACCTGTCAGAATGGCTATCATTAAAAAGATTACAAATAAAAAATGTTGTCAAGGATGTGGAGAAAAGGGAGCCTTTGTACACTGTTGGTGGGAATGTAAATTAGGGCAGCCATGATGGAAAACACTATGGAAGTTCCTAAAAAAAAAAAAAAAAAAATAGAATTACCACATGATGCAGCAATTCTACTCCTGGGTATATATCCAGGAAAATGAAGATGCTAACTCAAAAAGATACATGCACTTCAAAGTTCATAGCAGCATTATTCCCAATAGCCAAGATTTGAAAGTAACCTAGGTGTCCATCAACAGGTGAGTGGATAAAGATGTGGTACAGTACTCAGTCATTAAAAAAGAATGAAATTTTGCCATTTGCAGCAACATGGATGAATCTGGAGTGCACTATGCTAAGTAAAATAAGTCAGACAGAGAAAGACAAATACCAAATATCATTTACATGTGAAATCTAAAAAATACAACAAACTAGTGAATATAACAAAAAAAGCAGCAGACTCACAGATACAGAGAACAAACTAGTGGCTACCAGTGGGGAGAGGGAATGGGGAGGGGCAAAATAGAGGTAGAGGAATTAAGAGGCATAAACTACTGTGTATGAAATAAGTAAGGATATACTGTATAGCACAGGGAGTATAGCCAATGCTTTATAAGAACTTTGTGTGGGCTTCCCAGGCAGCGCTAGTGGTAAAGAATCTGCCTGCCAATGCAGGAGATGCAAGAGTCATGAGTTCTATCCCTGGGTCAGGAAGATCCCCTGGAGTAGGAAATGGCAACCCACTCCAGTGTTCTTGACTGGAAAATTTCATGGACAGAGGAGCTTGGCGGGCTACAGATCACAAGACTGCAAAGAGTTGGACACGACTGAGCACATACTCATTCCTTTCCTTTGTAACTTTAAGTGGAGCACAATCTATAAAAATTTTGAATCACTATGTTGTATGCCAGAAACTAATATAGTATTGTAAATCAATTATACTTCAGTTTTCAAAAAATTTAAAAAGGAAATTATGTTGACATCTTGATGTTGGACTTCTGGCCTCCAACTGTGAGAGAACAAATTCTATAGCTTCAAGTCATCTAGTTTGGGCCCCAGGAAATAAGGATGGGAAAACACCCTTGCTGCTTCGTATCTCCAGATTCCTTCTTCCTGAAGGGCTCTTTCCTATTGTTATCCTGGAAATTTTGCATTCTGTTATGAACACCCAGTGGAAGTCTTGGGCAAGAGAGGTCCTGCCATCTCCTTGACTCTTTTTGACAGAGTGATCCATATCCGTCCTTGCACTCCTCAAATGTATGACAGTCATTTTTGTGTTTGCTTTTTAATTGCTTGTTAAGTCTTTGAGCCTTGAGATTTCTTAGTAAAGACAACCTTAAGCAATACTACTACCTGGCACAAAAGGATCCATGGTTAAGATCTGCTGACTAAATAACTCAAACTGGAATACCAAAGAGAGAAGGATTCATGTTGTCTGGGGTGTTCATAAAAGTGGAATAGGATATTCTGGAAGGAGGCAACAGCATAGGTAAAACATGACTTGTTCAGGGACTAGTCATTTATCCAATGGGTTTGGAAGGGTGAAGGAGGCAGAAGACGAACTGGGAAAGCTTTGAATGTTAGGCCACAAACTCAGACACCAACCTGTGGGCCATGGTCCCCCAGTGCTGGTGCAGATTTTCACCAGCATGCCTCTTAAGACACATTTCCTATCACTTGGGCCCGAGAGGTCAGCTACTGCCCTCCCCCAGGCCCCAAAAGTTAGACACTTGTTTTGTGATCAGTCTCCTTCTTGGCCTGCCATGGGCAAAGCAGGTAACAAAACTGAGGATGGTCTTCCCCGGTGATCCAGGGGCTAAGACTCTGCACTGACAATGCAGGTGGCCTGGGTTCAATACCTGGTCAAGGAACTAGATCCCACACGCCACAACTATGAGTCTGCATGCTACAACTAAAGACCCTGCATGCAGCAATGAAGATGCTATGTGCTGCAACTAAGACCCAGTACAGCCAAATAAATAAATAATTAGAACAAAAAACTTCTGAGGATGGCCCGTGGGCTACTGATCCTTGGTCTTGCCCTCTTTTTTTCCTAGAATATTCCCAACTCAGTGAAAAAAACATCAAAATGTTTCCAGTAAACTATGAATGAAATTGACTGTTTACACACATACACACACACATACACACATCTGTGAAACCATCCCCACAATCAAGATAATGAAGGTGTTCACCATCCCCAGGTCTCCTTGTGCCTGCCCTTTCCTAATCTTCCTACCCTTCCCAACCATCCCCACTTGCAAGCAACCATGGATCTTCTGCTACTATAGATTAATTTGCATTTTTGGTAGGATTCCATTATCAACTTGACCTTATTGGGTGCTGCATATTTTTGTATTCCTAAAAATGATCTTGAGTTTTGTTCTTGGACCTGGTTATTTGGAAACACTTTGGCTCTGTCATGTCTTGGTTTTAGGCTAGTTAGGCAGAACCAGAGAGGTTTAGACCAGGACTAATTTCCCCCCATTACCAAGGCAAAAACTCTTCTGAGTATTGTAGTCCATGTTGCATGAACTATGAAGTTTTCCACTCTGGTGAGAACAGAAACCACTCTTGGCCCTCCGTGGGCTCCACAAACAGTTCCCTCTCATCCTTTCTGGCGGCTTCCTCACACATATGCACCAACCAGTACTTAGCTGGGACCCTCTGCAGGTAGATCTCTGGGCTCTCGATTTGGCTCTCTCCTTTCTGGTAATCCAACCTGCAAACTAGACACTTTGGCTTTTCTAGGATCCCAGCTCTGTTTCCTTAATGAGGCCTTTCCTAGGTTCCCCTCCTTGCTCCACAATTGGAAAACTCTTTTAGCAGTCTGCTGGGGCAGTCAGGGGTCATCTCTCAAAAGCTCACTGTCCTTCTTTGTCTATGTTTAATGTCTTGAAAACTGCTTCACATATTTTAGTGTCAGGCTGGATGGTAAATCTGGTCCCTGTTACTCCAGTCTTGGTTGGAAGTAGAACTCTGTGAAGCTTTTGATAATGGCTATGATATATGCTGCAATAAATCTGGTATTTTGGACTCTTTCATGTTACACTGTTATATATGAATACCATAAGCTGATAAAAGTCTGAAAAAATGATTACACACAGTTCATCAAAACGAAGTTTGGTTTTTTTTTTTTGCGTTAAAAAAAAAAAAAGCCCACATTTTAGTGTATGACTGCCAAGTAGTCATAGTGGGAAGGACTTTAGTGGGAAGGACTTCTGAGTTTATGGTTGCAGCAGGTGATGTGTTTCATTCATATCCCCGTGTCACTGTCAGGGGGCTGCCTTCTCACTGCCCAAACCCACTGTGCCTGGGTACACAGAAAGCCAGAGTTGACTGAAAAAGGTTCCTGAAGCAGCTCTTAAACAATGACTGATTAATTTAACACAAAACAAAAATTGATACAGGAACACATACTCCTTTAGCCCTGATCAGGGAGACTTTGAGGTGGCCCATGCTGTCTCTGGAGAAGGAAATGGCAACCCACTCCAGTGTTCTTGCCTGGAGAATCCCAGGGACAGGGGAGCCTGGTAGGCTTCCGTCTATGGGGTCACACAGAGTTGGACATGACTGAAGTGACTTAGCAGCAGCAGCATGCTGTCTCTAGCACTCCTCTGGGAGTCTAAGAGCTGCCCTCTATGGGACCCTGACTTGATAAGGCATCCAGTTTGGATACATTCTCTTCTCTGTCCCACTTCCCCACTCCTTCACTGGGTTTTATTTGAAATACTTCCTAGTAAATCACTTGAAAAACTGATTTATTTCACAATTGTTAGGATGGTAGTAGAATGTAAGTTAAATATACATTAAATGCACCAGAACTTTCCTCTAGATAGAGCAACTCTGAAATGGTCATGTGAAGTGATTCTTTGCATGGCATGCACTGGCTGTCTTCCAATGGTTGGTACTTCTCTGCCATGCTGATAAGCCCAAACCCTAAGTGCCTGTACTGGACTAGGGTCCTGGTGATAGCATCTACAACCTACTGACACTCTTAACCAATCAAGGGTCCCACTAGATAAGTCTCCAACCCTCCTCACCACACCGCCCCCTGCCTCAGCTGACTCCCTTTGTTCTCACACCACTATCCTCTTGACAGAGCTAACACCCTAGCTGGTGCTCTAAAATTTGTATCTATGCTTTCTGGTTATGCTAGTAAGTAATTCCCCTAAGCTGGCTGAGTTGCCAGTGGCCTTGTCCTTCCACAAAGGAGTCCACACGGTCTATAGATATTCATGCCATGAAACTAGTGGCCCTTATTTCAGATGAGCAGGACACTTCCCATCAAACTCTCAAACACCAGTCTGATGAAAGTATTAATATAATATTCATATAAGCTTTATAAGATGTGGAAGGCAACCTACACTGACTCCTTCTGGTGAGAATTCCTTTTGAGAAATGGGTTGGGGTTTTAATTAGGGTTTCTCAACCTCAGCACTACTGACATTTTGGGCTGCTCAACTTTCTGTTACAGGAGACCGTCTTGTACACTACAGCATTTTAGCAACATTCCTGGCCTCTACTCACTAGATGCCAGCAGCACCCTCTAAACCGTGATAACCAAAAATAAGATCAAGGGATCAAGACAGCAATGAAGGAATGAAAGATTCTACTATTTCAAATTTGTTCATTTGTTGTCAGAAGAATCTTCAGCTGTTACCTATGAAGAGCTGCTTCTGTATCTTTTATCAACAAGTTGTTGATACACCGTTAATTCTGTCTCTCCTTACATAAACATGGCTCACATCAATATATCACCGCAGCACTAACAAATAATGTTTCTTTGCCCATCAGAGTGGCAAAGAGAAAAAGGAATGGAAATATTCCCTGTTATTGTGGGAATGAGGAGATGAACATTCTCATATACTGCTAGAAGATAATTTCCAACATGTACTAAAACCTGCAGGAAATACATGCATGTTCTTTGACCCATAAATTTGGTTTTATATGGAATAATAGGAGAAGATACAACATGCATAGAGGAATTAAAAAAAAAATGAAACTCAGAAGCAACCAAAAACTTCAACAACAGAGGAATGATTAAATAAAGTATGGTATAACTATATACTAGGAAGCCCAGGTGATGCAGTAGTAAAGGGTTTAACTCTTGGGTCGGGAAGATCCCCTGGAGTAGGAAATGGCAAGCTGTTCCAGTATTCTAGCCCGGAAAATTCCAGGGACAGAGGAGCCTGGTAGGCAGAAGTCCATGGGGCTGTGAAGAGTTGGACACGACTGAGCAACTGCACAGACGCGCCCGCGCGCACACACACACACACACACACACACACAATCTTAGCAACTATGTGCATCCTTACTGTTTGGGACATCTGCTTTTCTCTTAATCACATTTATCCATTTAAAATCTTATTTCATTGTCAGATTGGTAAACTCCTTATTCTTGTATGGAAAGTTAGCGTGTTAGTAGACTTACTGACTTTAACCGAACACTTGGTATAAGAGCCAGGTGCCAAGGCTAACAAAGAGGAAATGGAGGAAAAGCTCGTCTTATGTTTCTGGTCTTTCCTTACCATTCCCTACCGCCCCAAAGTGAAGAAACGCAGCTGTGTTCTAACTTCATCTAAATACATGGTTCTGAAGGGGCAAATTAAATGCCCGAACAAAATGTTTAAAAAAAAAAATTGGGGAGGAAAATAAGATAATGTTCAGAAACAAACAGAAAAGTGCTTCCTTTCTTCCTGCCTCCAGTTTTCTGAGTATGAAAGGCAATCCCATTTGTGCCCTGAAATTAGAGGTCCTCAGATATGCAGGAATGCTAGTCACATCATGTCAATAATAAGCCACGCTTGTCCCAAGTCCTACTGAGAAACAATGCCAATTATCTCAAGGCTCAGCATTTTATGAAGTCATTTTTCATGGCTGCCACTTTTAGCAGAGTTATTAAAAAGACTCTGTCCACTTACCTTAGGGTCAAAACAAGTAAAACAATCCCAGTAGATGTCAGGAAGCCAAGCACCAACACATAACAGATGCTGACACGTAGCTAAAAGCTAGGCAGCCAAAGGGGAGGTGATGGACTAAAGACTGAAGTCTGATTCCAGCGCAGACTCTCCCTTCCCTCAAAAGAGAGCTGATGCTACCAGACACATGGTTCCCAAGAGGGAACCTCAAATTGAAGACTCCAGGTGTTGGAGACCATGGAGGAACATGTTTCTCCATCTCATTTTATTCTGGCATAGACCTAGAGCTCAGGAAGTAAGGGTATTTGACCCCAGTTTATAGAGATTCTATAACTTCAGTCACTTGTCCAACCCAAGTATGCCCTTTGTCACTCAAACTCTCACTGTCTTTTTACATAGTAGACAAATGTACATTTCAGACATTTTATTTTTCTTATTCTAACATTAGGCTCTGGTAAGTACAAAAGGTCACAAATACAAAAATTTCTGTATAACTCTGTAATAGTTAAAAAACCCAGGAGAAGGAAACAATTTTTTAAGTTGGGTAACATTCATCTTAAATATCTGAGGGACAGTATTCCTCAGGTATGGCTATAAAAATAGTAAAAAATTATTTCACTGCAATTAAGTCAAAATTTTTGATGACTCTTTTCACTTGGTTCAGGAAATCTGTCTCTCAACATTTACTCTGGATGGATTCCTTACTTCTGTTATAAAATCCAATTCCCCGTCTCTCCAGTGCTTTCAAGGAGGACACCTTCATTTTTAGCCTATGATGCTCTGATCAAAGTAAGATTCTGATGCCAGCTTCAGAAGCAAGACAAGCCAGATTTAGATATATAGTTATTATCCTTTCCAATATTAAAAGGAATGCTAAAAAAGAGGGATGGATTTTCCATATTAGTGCTAATTTCTCCTTATAATAGACTTAATTTTCATACTCACACTGCAGATGAATTACATTTAATGAGTTTTTATTTTTTCAAAATATTTCAAAAACTTTTTTTGTGAAAAGATTAAGTTTTCCTATCCCTAGGATACTGAGTGAATAAAAATGATGTCTGGTAACAGGGGAAGTCCAAGTTTATCTGTTTTCTTACCTAGGAACCTGTTGAACATAGAGAACTGAGATCTTCAAGGACTTTGTTCAATATCTCTAGATATGGCTGAGATTACAAAAACAAAAATCTCATTTTATTTAATCACAGATAGTAAAAATACGGACAGGATGTTGTAGACATGAAGAACAGACAAACACTGGGAAGCCCAATCAGAAGCTGACTCACAGCTTAGACTTTTTTTTCCTCTGCTTAATGAGAAACAAATTATCATTGCTATCCTCCTCCACGCAGCTCTCCTTTTTCTTATGCTTGCCCCGCTTGCCCTCCTTGGATAGCCTGTCTTCTCTCGGCTTGAGGTAATGTGATGAGTGGTGAAAGGGCTTGTGAGGCTTCTGGGTTTTGGAAGTGCCAGGAGTAGAGTGGACTCTGGGGCCCCTGGGGAAGTCCTCATCATCTTCATGACACCTAGCAGCCTTTCTGTGCTTCTCACGTTCTCTCATGTTCCTGCTCATGGTTTCTTTTTGGGTTTCTTTCTTTTCTTGAGGCCACCTGTTGTTTTTCCATGAGGCATGGCTTGTTCTTATATCACGGGGCCTCTTATCTGCTGCTTCCATATGAGGCCTCTTGAACTTTCTTGGCAAGTCCCCATTTTTCTGGAGTTCTGGAAAACATAAAAGTATTTCTGCATATTCAGCAGTTAGACTGGCATAGCATATTCAGAGCTTTCACTGGTCTGTAAAAAACTCAGCAGAGAGGAAAGCCAGATACTTAAATGAATTAATGATATGACATTCTAAAGAGCCCTTACTAAGGTTAAAATCACTCACTAAAAACTCAGTGGTTGTAGTTCTGTATTTCCAAACATGAAAAACATCCAGATATCCAATGATATTTATTTTGTTCAACACAGTTTAACTAGGTTAAACAATGGAGACAGAGATCAGTGAGAGAAGTAATCATTTTAGCTTTGTGAAGAAAAGTCATGTCTGACCAACTCAGGTTCCTGCAGTGATAGAGTCCTTGATGATAAGGTGACACAAGATGTAGAAAATGGCCTTCTGACAGTTTCATATGACATTTCAATTATCCTCTGAAAATAAAGTCTGGCCACAGTACTTACAGGTGAATGCCATACTGGACAGCAGATCATTCCTCAGAGTAAAGATCACTAGCTTGGAGACTGAGTGTGCACATGTGCATGCACTTGTATATCCAAGAGGTTTAAGTGCCAGATCTGATGTTATATTTTGTCAGGACTTGGCACTCTTACTGCAAATATCTGATGTAGTGATTCTGAAGGGATAAGTGGGAGGTGAGGGTAGTAAGGGATGAAAAGTTACATCAACAGAACCTTGAAAGATTACAGAATTCACCAACAAAAAAAAATGAGGTGGAGTATGAAGTAGTATATTTAGGGAACAAAAATGAATTCTAGAATACAAAGCAAAAATAAGTAATTATTTATAGCTGCTGCTACCGCTGCTGCTGTTGAGTCGCTTCAGTTGTGTCCGACTCTGCGACCCCATAGACGGCAGCCCACCAGGCTTTCCCGTCCCTGGGATTCTCCAGGCAAGAACACTGCAGTGGGTTGCCATTTCCTTCTCCAATGCATGAAAGTAAAAAGTGAAAGTGAAGTCGCTCAGTCGGGTCTGATTCTTAGTGACCCCATGGACTGCAGCCTACCAGGCTCCTCCGTCCATGGATTTTCCAGGCAAGAGTACTGGAGTAGGGTGCCATTACCTTCTCCAAATTACTTATAAACTTCAGTATAAAACACAAAGTGCACAATAGCGAGCCTCAAAGTGGATCTGTACCACAGAGTTGTCAATAACTAAAAGATGGGAAATACAGAAAAAGTATAGAGAAAATAAAAGAGAAAGCACACACAACCCTTTAATTCAGAGATGACATTTTGGTACATTTATTTGTAATCTTTTAAAAATTCAGCTGCTAATTATTATCTTCTTATACTATAATTTCTCTACATATAGTTGAGATAAACTTTATATAAAATAAAATATGCAAAATATGCAGGAGTTGAAGTGATTCATCTACTTTTCTCCAGAATTAGTGTCTTCATTTTGAAAGGACCTGAATTCAGAGACAGTCAGGAAAAGAATAATGAAAAGGCCAAGGGTCAACAATGTATGAGCAAACGTGAAAAATATAGAATTATTTGGTCCTGAAGGCAAAAAAAGTAACTTTGTAAACCATCTTAAAGTATATAGCAAGAAAGAAGAGAGGTAGAGAGAACAGATGTAAATTATAAAACAATTTGGTGAGAAAGAGCATTACGTTAGCAATGGCAAAGAAATGGAGTGTGACTGTGGATCTGGAGCTCTGCTCATAATGGTGGCCAATGACTTCTTCAGGGAAGCTCCAGGGATCACCGAGCAGAGAAAGCTTTTTCTTTGCTTGAAAAATACTAGAGGGAAAACATAATTACTTGTTGAAAAGAAAAATCTCAAAGGAGTCTTTAAAAATTCTGCATGCATAAATGGACAGAAGTGTTTTTCTGGACATTTTCTAAAATAATCACAGTGTGAGAAAAATGTTCATTGTGAACAGATTATAAAGCAGGATTTCTGAAGTGGGTGCTTGACTTCTGGAGATCAAGAAAGTTCCAGTTTCTGCAGTAATTATTAAAAACATTTTCTGTGCTAACCAAAGGCCCACAAAACAGTTTGCAAAGACAGCACACACAAAAAAAAAAAGAAGAAGAAGAAAGAAAGAAAGAAAGAAATTTAGGAACTATTGCAAAGGCAATTTAGGAAAAAGTCTAGTAACATACCTTTCACTTTTCGTTTTATTCTCTGATCTCTCTCCCGGATTTTGTATTTGTCATCATAGTAATAGATGAATGGAGATGTTGGAAAGGTCTGGTTAAACATTCGTCTTTCTGTACATTCCTGCAAATTGTATTTGAAATTATGATGTCATAAGGTCACACAGTTCAGATAACCATTTGGTAAGATTATGGACCACTGTAATTAAGAGATGAGCCCTGCATCACTCATATGTACTATGGCTGCAGGATGTGGTTTGCTGGGACACTGGGAGGATCAACACTCGACTGTGCTTACATGCTAGTCTTTCAGGCTTGGGTTTTCTTCCTTTACTTCTTTACCTATGAAACCCTTCTGATCTTTTTAAAGTTTTTCCTGCCAACATTCTCACCCAGCAGTGCCTTGTTCCTCTGTTAGACGGTTTGTTTCATTTGAAATTATGTTTTATCAGTCCTTTGTATCTCTGTCTCTTCCAACAGCCTTCCTCCAAGTGCTTCTTCTTTTCTTCTTCTCATCACATTTACACTCTGATGTGGGGCTAAATTCTTAAACTTTTGCTCTTTTTCCTCCACACAAGTGGTTTTTGCAAGCTTATTTTAAGTCAACACCACTGCTCACAAGGGCAGTGATTCTTATAGTGGGGAGAAGGGTGGTGAGAAATGTTGGGCTGGATGAAGCACAAGCTGGAATCAAGATTGCTGGGAGAAATATTTATAACCTCAGACATGCAGATGACACCACCCTTATGGCAGAAAGAGAAGAACTAAAGAGCCTCTTGATGAAAGTGAAAGAGCAGAGTGAAAAAGTTGGCTTAAACCTCAAGATTCAGAAAACTAAGATCATGGCATCTGATCCCATCACTTCATGGCAAATAGATGGGGAAACAAAGGAAACAGTGACAAACTTTATTTTTCTGGGCTCCAAAATCACTGCAGATGGTGACTGCAGCCATGAAATTAAAAGATGCTTGCTCCTTAGAAGAAAAGTTATGACCAACCTAGACAGCATGTTAAAAAGCAGAGACATTATTTTGCCAACAAAGGTGCGTCTAGTCAAAGCTATGGTTTTTCCAGTAGTTATGTATGGATGTGAGAGTTGGACTATAAAGCAAGCTGAGTGCCGAAGAATTGATGCTTTTGAACTGTGGTGTTGGAGAAGACTCTTGAAGAGTCCCTTGGACTGCAAGGAGATCTAACCAGTCCATCCTAAAGGAAATCAGTCCTGAATATTCACTGGAAGGACTGACGTTGAAGCTGAAATTCCAATACTTTGGCCACCTGATGCGGAGAACTGACTCACTGGAAAAGACCCTGATGCTGGGAAAGATTGAAGGCAGGAGAAGGGGACGACAGAGGATGAGATGGTTGGATGGCATCACCAACTCAATGGACATAAGTTTAAGTAAACTCCGGGAGCTGGCAATGGCAAAATGACAGGGAGGCCTGGCGTGCTGCAGTCCATCGGGTCTCAAAGAGTCAGACACGACTGAGCGACTGAACTGAACTGAGGGTAGTGGTGGGTTTGCCTAGCTTGAAAGTGCTCCTACGTGATTTTGAAGGAAACCTTTCTCCTCTTTGCTTCCCCTACTCATGAAAAGATCACTCCTCTCAACTTGCCCCACTCTCCTTACTCTGGTCTTCTGGTGGTTGCCAGTTCCCAAATCCACATCCTTGGCCTGAGCCATGTCCCATGTAGTAGGCTTTGTTTAACCTGATCTGTGACAAAGATCCATTCAACTTGTTGCAAACCAAATAATGTCTTTCATTTGAAACAGGCTGGTCTCTGGAACCTTTCACTTCTGTCTTCTGCGATCTTGCCTAAAATTTACCATAAACATTCAGTACTTCTTCAGTTCAGTTGCTCAGTCGTGTCCAACTCTTTGAGACCCCATGGACTGCAGCACGCCAGGCCTCCTTGTCCATCACCAACTCCCGGAGTTTATTCAAACTCATGTTCATTCAGTCGGTGATGCCATCCAGCCATCTCATCCTCTGTTGTCCTCTTCTCTTTCCACTTTCAATCTTTCTCAACATCAGGGTCTTTTCAAATGAGTCAGTTCTTCGCATCAGGTGGCCAAAGTATTGGAATTTCAGCTTCAACGTCAGTCCTTCCAGTGAATATTCAGGACTGATTCCCTTTAGGATGGACTGGTTAGATCACCTTGCAGTCCAAGGGACTCTCAAGAGTCTTCTCCAACACCACAGTTCAAAAGCATCAGTTCTTCAGTGCTCAGCTTTCTTTATAGTCCAACTCTCACATCCATACATGACTACTGGAAAAACCATAGCCTTGACTAGATGGACCTTTGTTGGCAAAGTAATGTCTCTGCTTTTTAATATACTGTCTAGGTTGTCAGTACTTCTTAGCTAGGTACTAAAGAAAAGTTAAAGAACAAGTAGCCCCTGCTTTTTAAAAGTTCGCTTTACACTGATTCACTTTTATGAAAGATATGTTTTCACTAACAGAAAGAACTATGAAGCCAATTTTCACCTTTATAAGAAAAGGTGAAAATGAAAATAGCCTTTAGCATCTTTTGCAGCAACCATTATACAGTGAGTATCCAGAGTAGCTTTTTCATACTGCTCATATTGCAAGGAGATCAAACCCGTCAATCCTAAAGGAAATCAATCCTGAATATTCATTGGAAGGACTGATGCTGAAGCTGAAACTCCAATACTTTGGCCACCTGATGCAAAGAACTGACTCACTGGAAAAGACCCTGATGCTAGGAAAGACTGAAGGCAGGAGGAGAAGGGGACAATAGAGGAAGAGATGGTTGGATGGCATCACCAACTTGATGGGCATGAGTTTGAGCAAGCTCTGGGAGCTGGTGATGGACATGGGGTGGCAAAGAGTTGGACACGACTGACTGAACTGAACTGACTGGGAGTAGCAAGAGTGGCACTATCAAGCTCCCTCCTCATAACCTACACTCAGCATCTCAGCATCAAGTCACCATAGCTTTGAACTGTGTCTGTGAGCATCTGTGTTTTATCTCCACTTATGTTTCGCAGTCATTAGAAAAATGTGTTATAAGGTAACTGCTTCTTTGCTTTACAGCTACTTTGGTTTAGGTAAGGTTTCACAGGAACACTCTACTTTAAGATAATGGAGGCTATCTGTATCTCTTAGCAAGAAAATATGTGAATTACCTGAATAGAATTTAGCTGATTTATCATAACTCTGTTATGATATACTCAAGTTGTAATTCTAAGACACTTGATCAAGCTGGCAGCCATACACTTAGAGACATAATTTGTAATTTAAAGAACTAGGAATTATTCTAAATACACACTAAAGTACAGAAAATAAAGTAATGGAAACCTATACCTAACCATGTAGCTTTATCAAATCAACATTTACCGTTAATTCAGTTCTCTTCCCACTAGGCATTAATGATAGAATTGAGATCTTCTGTGTAACTGTCCTTCCCACTTCCCATTTATCTCCTTTCCTTTCCAGAAGCTGCCATGGTCTTAAAGTTGGTGTCTACCATTCTCATGCTTTAATACTTTTACTATTAATTTACTATTAATAAATATGCCAATAAACAACATTATAAGTTTGAAGTGTTCAGATTTCATAAAAATGGTAACATTCTGTAAATATTTTGAAGTAGCTTTAGGTTATAATAGCTTCAAAAAATAAGTTGAGTAGTGTTCTTTTGGATTATCTCTCTGAATAAATGTTTGGTAAAACTTGACTACAAACCTACCTGGTTCTGGTATATTTTGGTGGGGAGAATTTTGATTATTAATTCAATCTTTTTAGTGGTATTGGTTCATGTAGGTTTGTTCTTCTTCAGTCATTTTGATTAGTTCATATTTTTCCATAGAGTTATTTATTTCATTTTTCAGATTTAACATTGAACTTTATATTGGCCATGTGGCAAGCAGGATCTTAGTTCCCTGACCATGTATTGAACCTATGCTCCCTGCAGTAGAAGCACAGAGTCTTAACCACACAATGGGTAGGGAAGTCCCTAATGCTGAACTTCATGAAGTTTATACAGTATTCTCCTATAATTAAAAAATTGTACTGTATTTCAAGCTATTTACACTTTTCACCATCGTTTATTTGTATCTCTTCCTTTACTTTGAGAAGCTTTTCCAGAAGTCTATCTCTTTTCTTTTGAAAAGAAAATGTTTTCAAAGAACCAGGTTTTGGTTTTGATGATGCTATTTAATCTCGTTTTCTATTTCAGTAATTTGGTTCATTATAATTTCTTTCTTCCAACTATCTTTAGATTTAACCTGCTGTTGAGTTTCTGATTCTTTTTGGGTATTGAAAGTTATAAGGCAAACCTACATGGTAACATAAAGAATTGCTTTTATAAATCTCTATCCACAGTGGCACCAAGTTTTCAGAATAAAGGATATCCATAAAAGATTTAGGTCTAAGATTCTGCTATAGTTTGAACATTTGTGTGTCCCCTCAACCCAATTCATGTGTTGAAATCTAAACCCCAAGGTGATGGCATTAGGAGGTGGACCCTTTGGGACTGTGATTAGATCATGAGGGTGGAACTCTTATAAAAGAGATTCACACAGAGCTCTCTATCCTCTTCTACCATGTGAGGACACAGCAAGAAAGTGAGGAAGCAGCCCTCACCAGACACTGATTCTGCACCATCATCTTGGTAAAAAATAAATTCTGGTGGTTTATAAGCCTACTCAGTCTATGGTAGCTTGTTTATAGCAGTCTGAATGGACTAAGACAGATTCTAATTGTAAAATATAAAGAGCAAATGAGAAGCCTCCCAGGCTCCTCTGTCCATGGGATTTCCCAGGCAAGAATACTGGAGTGGGTTGCCATTTCCTCCTCCAGGGGATCTTCTCAACCCAGGGATTGAACCTGTATCTCAAATGTCTTCTAAGCAAATCACGATTACAAAAAGGTATTAGTGCTCTCATACTACCAGCACCCCATTGATCCTGGAGTGATCTCCTTATACAATGACCACCATTTCCTATCAGTTTGCCTCATACCAAGCTGCTTATGATCATCCCTCCCTCCCCAGTTAAAGAGCGAGAGGAATTAGAGAAGGGAGCAGTCACATTTACCTTAGAGTATCTTTCACATGAAGAAGCTATTTATTAACATCTGTACAGCTGAATTTCTGAAACTGAAGGGGAGGCATCCTCAGACATCTGTTAACTACCTACCTACACAGTCTCCTATTTGGATCCTGTACAGTCTAGACTGATGTGGCTATACAGAGCTATACAGTACTACAAACATTTTCCAAAGCTACATGTAAATTATATTTTGATTATCCACATCACTGGTCCCCTCCATTAGCACAGACAATTGATAGTTGGCTATATAATTTATCTACTATTCTGGATTAGCCACACCACTGATCTTCTTCATTAGTGTGGATAATCTAGGGTTCTTCATCTATGGCAGTGATAAGGCTGCCAAATTTGCTTTATTGTAAATTAAAAATCATCTAAATCTAGATTTCAGGGATAAATTCCAAATGATTTTAATATATTTCCTATCTCCATTAACAGGAGTGACTAGTAAGCAGTATGTGTTCAACTATAATTGTTTTTCCTTAATTGAACAAACATAAATGCTAAAATTATAACCTTCTGCTTTAAAGAGGTAAGCAAGCATAAATGGTACATCTATGTGATTTGTATGGCAGTGGACTGCTTATGTGAAAATGTTCACTAAATAGTATTAGCAACATCTGAGTTTTGGCAACAAGGAACACAGAGCAGAAAAAGATCTGGAGATGATAACTTTCAAAAAAATTGAAAATTCTCTAACTAGGTTTTCAGTGTGAGCTCTATAAAAGTGAAGTTATATCAGTCACACAAGTACATCCACATTGTTGTGCAACTCATTATTATCCACCTCCTGAAATTTTCACCTTCCTAAACGGAAACTCTGTCCTCATTAAACACTAACTCCTCATTCCCCCTCCCCCATCCCTAGCACCTACAGTGTAAGTCACATGGTTGTCAGTAGTACAGCAAAAATTACAACTAGGGGTCAGAACTCCATCCTAGCTTTCATATTCTATCCCTCACTCCATAGTCCTACTGCCCCAATAAGGAAGGAAACTATCATCTGTTGATGGACTCTGTCCCATGCTTTTTCTTCTCCAGACTTTTTTCTCTCTCTCTATATCGTAGAGCTCTACCCCCAAGGTCTGCACTGGTGAAGTGCCATGGTCAGAACTCAAGATGTGATCTGCAATACCACTCCATCCTACTGCTCATACCTCTAGCCATTTTGAGGACTCCCTACTTTTGTATGCTTTCCACTTCCTGTCATCAGATCTGATTTGGTATCAGTTTATTTTGGCTTCTAGGCTGTTAGAAGCCTATCTGGAGACTGGGGGTGTATTTCTCTATACAGATTTTCTATTTCTTGTGCCACCGCCTTTCCTCCTCTTCCTCAAGATTCCCAGAACGTATGGACTGTGAATCGATTCTTACAGCATCCCATCTCTGCAATGAGCTACTGCTCATTCATACTTAATGAAGCAACTGGCTAGGAGACTCACTCCCACCTCACAGCAACAAGCTTCTGCTTTGACACCTCAGCATCTAGAACACAGGTTTGGCCCTTTCAGTTAGGGTTAGGAAATATGCAGGTGGGATAGGGAATCTGGCTATGTGTGGGGTGGGCAGGCTGGTTGACAAGGCAGTAGCCCTCTATCCTTCCACCAGCGAGTGTTGGGGTTTGCATGTGAATGGTAAAGATTTAACTGAACACAGTACCAGGGAAAAGCAGAGATACTGGAGAACTATGTAGAAAATCTAAAATCACGATTTGGCTGGGTCAAAGTATTATCAATCCTTGAAATTCCTGAGAATTGTAAACTTATTAACTACTATATTTTGTCTGAATAATTCTATGAACTGTATTTGTTTTAGACTAACCTGCATGTATATTTAAAACAAATATAGGAATGTGCTCTGTCAGATCTATTACTCTGGTAGGGATGGAAGAATCAGTTGAAATCAGTTGAAAATATATTTAGGTCTTACCTCAAGATATTAGTTTATATACAAAAAAGGTAAGTGTTTAGAATTATTCTTTTCAAGTTCACACCTTTCAGCAACCACTCCTGAGCAACAGAATGCTTTATGTCCAAATTACCACTTAAACTCACATGTCCATAATGGCCTTCTTGCCCACAGTTGTAGCAATACACCAAGGTTGATTGTCCAGAAGGGGTCTTTGGCTTTTTGGGTGGTCCAGGTTTGGTCTGAAAAATGAATATTTGTGAAGATTTAGTGAATGTCAGAAGGAAACTAAAACCTCACACTTTCCAAAAGAACTTCTTTTAGGTAAAAGATTCCTTAGAAACACTGCCTCTTATAGTTTAGTGTGGAGAACCCATATTCAGATGGTTCTGTGTGATTAAAGTGTGTAACATGATAACAATTCTTTTATTCTTAACATCAACATGTGCTTTCCTCAACCTCCTCACTCCTCAATTCCATTCGGTGTTGTGGCCAATACTGTGACTGTGTTATGTATTAGGTATCTCAGATAAAGGAGAATAAAAGCCTAGTAGAATGTGACAGAATACAAACAGTTGGGTTTAGTTGATTAGTCATGTCCGACTCTTTGTGACCCCGTGGACTTTAGTCTGCCAGGCTCCTCTGTACATGGGATTCTCCAGGCAAGAATACTGAGTGGGTTGCATTTCCTTCTCCAGGGGATCTTCCTGACCCAGGAATATAAATAGATAATGGCAAACAATGTAAACATAGTGATAGAAGCATGTACAAAGTATTAATGGACTGACAAAAGGGATCCATTATTGGATGGGATGAGGAACTCAGGTAAAGCTTCCCTTGAAATATAAAATTTAAATTTACTCTTAAAGAATTAGGCATATATCAAATGGAAAATTTTAGGTAGAGGGTAAGGAGAAATTAGAGAAGGCAATGGCACCCCACTCCAGTACTCTTGCCTGGAAAATCCCATGGACAGAGGAGCCTGGTAGGCTGCAGTCCATGGGGTCGCACAGAGTCAGACACGACTGAAGCAACTTAGCAGCAGCAGCAGCAAGGAGAAATTAGGATGCTTTTCAGGTTTCTAACTTGGGGGAACTGGTGAGTAGTAGTGTCAACAACTGATTCAGAAAAGGTAGTAAAAGAGAGCAGAGTCAATTTAGAGGGAAAGATGATGAAGTCTGTTTTGGATGCTGAGCATCTAGATTGAGACAGATGTCCACCAGGAAGTTATCTGTTTTAAGATAAGGTTTAGGAAACATGTCTGAGTTAAAGATTAGATCTGAAAGTAAGCTACACAACAGCTGAGGCTGAAATGACCAGAGTGTTCAGAATCACCACAGCCAGTTGAACAGCAGTGAGCTAAAGATGGAACCCCTGAGCACAGCAACATGTAAAGGACGGGCAGAAAAGCCTATGACATAGACAAAGGAGGAGAGGTTAAAGAACGCAGAGCCACAGAGAAAATAGTCATATACCTTAGAGTAGTTCCAAGATGGATGAACTGATCTATGATGTCGAATATAGCAGAGAGGCCTAGTGAGATTAGAACTGAGAAACACCCATGAGACTTGTCATTGTTTATGGATAATCTCATTGTGAGAACTCTGGAATCTGTGGGAAGGTAGAGAGAATAGCAGGCAATGGATTGAAGAGTGAAGAAGATGCACTCAAAGGTGGTAGAACTACAAAGAAGAGCAAGGAAATGATGACCGACAAAAGCCAGGATGGTGATTACTTCCTGTGGGGAGAGAATAGAGCACAGAGGGTTTCAGGGTAGTGGTAATTTTCTATTTTTGAACACACTGGTGTCATATAACTTGAATGGAAGTTATATAACTAATTACTGTACACATATGTTTGATGTACTTTTCAGGACATATATTACATTTCATAATAAAAAATGTCTAAAAAATGAATGGGAGTTGAAGAAACGTGGAGAGTAGCTGAAAGTCACTCAGTTGTGTCCTACTCTTTGCGATCCCATGGACTCCATGGAATTCTCCAGGCCAGAACACTGAAGTGGGTAGCCTTTCCCTTCTCCAGGAGATCTTCCCAACCCAGGGATCCAACCCAGGTCTCCCACATTGGAGGTGGATTCTTTACCAACTGAGCCAAAAGGGAAGCCCGAACAGTAGGTATATATTGCTTTATGAAGGATATATAAGAAGGGGCAAAATAAGATCAGTAAGGACCAAGGGAGAGGATTTGGCAGAATTTGTTGCTAGAATGGAAGAGATTTGAACATGTGAGAAAGCTAGTAGAGATGGAGAAGTTGAAGACACAGAGAAGGGATGGAGAGAGCAAAACTCCTGAAAAGGCAGGGGCTTTAAATAGGGGAAAAAACTAATTCTCCTCATATTTTTGGAGATTGGATGGATGAGAATAAACTTGAATAAGTTTATTTCTTGTATTCTTTATTGGGTGCCAACAAAAGAGTGCCAACTAATTTTGTTATTTAATGTGCCAAATAGATAGATTGTGGATGTTTTATTTTCTTGATATATGAAAATAAACTATAGGTTATAAAAGTAACCTTCTTCAAACAACTTTACTTTTAGCTCCTGTTTCCTAAAATGAAAAACTGGAGGATGACAGTAACCTGAAAGATGCTTTCTACTGAAAATACAAAACGGAATTTACAACTTCAGCTATTACAAATTGGGATATAATCAAAAACACAACCAACAAATACATCCTTCAATAAAAAATGGGGATCATGAATTGAGACTAGCAAAAAGCCATTAAATACAGTTTTAACAGGCATGCATAGAAGCACGTACCACTCATGCTCAGTGGCTTACAAATCTGTTCAGGTAGCAGAGTGCTAGGAAGACATGAAGTTAGTAAGGAGAAATAATTTTTCCATCTAAAAGATATTATGTGATGTGACAAAAAATTTGCAACCATAAGCACATAATGGTTTAAGGGAAACAAATAAAACCCAAAGAGATGGTATCATGGATGTGAAGGCAGAATGGAGAAGTTGTCAAACACCACTGATGAATCATATATAACAAAGACTACAAAATCCATTAGACATGGCAGCCAGGAAGTTGTTGACAACTGGTGTGAGCAGTTTCATTTGAGAGGCAGAGGCACCAGCCAGATTGTAAGGGGTTTATTACAAGTAGGAAGATGCTGAAGAACAGAATATAGATGACTTTTTCAAGAAACCACATTGTGTATGAGAAAAGAGGGGGACGAGCAGAGCAAAATCTAAGTCCAAGGATGCCTCCATAGTGACAGTTATCAGTGTGCAAGGCATGTGGCATGAGCATCTGTATATACTTTCCTTAAACCACCCAAAAGACAATTACTGAGTGCCTAATACATGCCAGATATTGCTCTAAGATTAACTAATGGCCAAGAGAAAAATCAAATAAATAACCTAACTTTACACTTAACGTGGGCTGCCGCCTATGGAGTCGGACATGACTGAAGCGACTTAGCAGCAGCAGCACACCTAACGCAACTAGAAAAAGAAGAAATGAAGAACCCCACGGTTAGTAGAAGGAAAGAAATCATAAAAATTAGGGCAGAAATAAATGAAGAAGAAACAAAGGAGACTACAGCAAAAATTAACAAAATTGGTTCTTTGAGAAGATAAATAGACAAACCATTAGCCAGACTCATCAAGGAAAAAAGGGAGAAGAATCAAACCAATAAAATTAGAAATGAAAATGGAGAAATCACAACAGACAACATAGAAATATAAAGGATCATAAGAAACTATATCAGCAACTATATGACAATAAAATGGACAACTTGGAAGAAATGGACGAATTCTTAGAAAAGTATAACCTTCCAAAATTGAACCAGGAAGAAACAGAAAATCTTAACAGACCCATCACAAGCATGGAAATTGAAACTGTAATCAAAAATGTTCTAACAAACAAAAGCCCAGGACCAGATGGCTTCACAGGTGAATTCTACCAAAAATTTAGAGAAAAGCTAACACCTATCCTACTTACTCTTCCAGAAAATTGCAGAGGAAGGTAAAATCCCAGACTCATTCTATGAGGCCACCATCACCCGAATACCAAAACCAGACAAAGATGCCACAAAAAAGAGAAAACTACATGCCAATATCACTGATGAACATAGATGCAAAAATCCTTAACAAAATTCTAGCAAACAGAATCCAACAACATATTAAAAAGATCATACATCATGACCAAATGGGCTTTATCCCAGGGATGCAAGGATTCTTCAATATTCACAAATCAATCAATGTGATACACCACATTAACAAATTTAAAGATAAAAACCACATGATTATTTCAATAGATGCAGAGAAAGCCTTTGACAAAATTCAGCACCCATTTATGATCAAAACTCTCTAGAAAGCAGGCATAGAAGGAACATAACTCAACATAATAAAAGCCATAAAAGATAAACCCACAGCAAACATTATCCTCAATGGTGAAAAATTGAAAGCATTTCCCCTAAAGTCAGGAACAAGACAAGGGTGCTCACTCTCACTACTACTATTCAACACAGTTTTGTAAGTTTTAGCCACAGCAATCAGAGAAGAAAAAGAAATAAAAGGAACCCAGACTGGAAAGAAGTAAAACTCTCACTGTTTGCAGATGACATGATCCTCTACATATAAAACCCTAAAAATGCCACCAGAAAATTATTAGAGCTAATCAATGAATATAGTAAAGCTGCAATATATAAAATGAATACACAGAAATCCCTTGCATTTCTATACACTAACAATGAGAAAACAGAAAGAGAATTAAAAAAACCATCCCATTCACTATTGCGACAAAAAGAATAAAATACTTAGGAATAAATCTACCTAAAGAAACAAAAGACCTATATATACAATACTATAAATCACTGATGAAAGACACCAAAGAGGACACAAATAGATGGAGAAATATACCATGTTCATGGATTGGAAGAATCAATATAGTGAAAATGAGTATACTACCCAAAGCAATCTATAGATTCAATGCAATCCCTATCAAGTTACCAATGGTATTTTCCCAGAACTAGAACAAATAATTTCACAATATGTATGGAAATACAAAACCCTCGAATAACCAAAGCAATCTTGAGAAAGAAGAATGGAAGTGGAGGAATCAACCTGCCTGGCTTTAGACTATACTACAAAGATACAGTCATCAAGACAGTATGGTATTGGCACAAAGACAAAAATATAGATCAATGGAACAAAATAGAAAGCCCAGAGATAAATCCACACATCTATGGACATCTTATCTTTGACAAAGGAGGCAAAAATATACAATGGAAAAAAGACAATCTCTTTAACAAATGGTGCTGGGAAAACTGGTCAACCACCTATAAAAGAATGAAACTAGAACACTTTCTAACACCATACACAAAAATAAACTTGAAATCGATTAAAGATCTAAATGTAAGACCAGAAACTATAAAACTCCTAGAGGAAAATGCAGGCAAAACATTCTCTGACATAAATCACAAGCAAGATCCTCTATGACCCACCTCCCAGAGTAATGGAAATAAAAACAAAAATAAACAAATGGGATCTAATTAAACTTAAAAGCTTTTGCACAACGAAGGAAACTACAAGCAAGGTGAAAAGACAGCCTTCAGAGTCTGGAGAAGATAATAGCAAATGAAGCAACTGACAAAGAATTAATCTCAAAAAATAAAACAGTTCATGTAGCTCAATATTAGAAAAATAAATGACCCAATCAAAAAATGGACCAAAGAACTAAACAGACATTTCTCCAAGAAGACATATAGATGGCTAACAAACACATGAAAAAATGCTCAACATCACTTGTTATCAGAGAAATTAAAATCAAAACCACAATGAGGTACCATCTCATGCCGGTCAGAATGGCTGCTATCAAAAAGTCTACAAACAAAAATGCTGGAGAGGGTGTGGAGAAAAGGGAACCCTCTTACACTTGTTGGTGGGAATCCAAACTAGTACAGCCACTATGGAGAACAGTGTGGAGATTCCTTAAAAAACTGGAAATAGAACTGCCAATATGACCTAGCAATCCCACTGTTGGGCATACACACTGAGGAAATCAGAATTGAAAGAGACATGTGTACCCCAATGTTCATCACAGCACTGTTCACAATAGCTAGGCTATGGAAGCAACCTAGATGTGCATCAGCATCTGAATGGATAAGAAAGTTGTGGTACATACACACAATGGATTATTACTCAGCTATTAAAAAGAACACGTTTGAATCAGTTCTAATGAGGTGGATGAAACTGGAGCCTATTATACAGAGTAAAGTAAGTCAGAAAGAAAAACACCATAGTATATTAATGCATATATATGGAATTTAGAAAGATGGCAATGATGACCCCATATGCGAGACAGCAAAAAAGACACAGATATCAAGAACAGACTTTTGGACTCTGTGGGAGAAGGCGAGGGTGGGATGATTTGAGAGAATAGCACTGAAACATGTATATTACCATATGTGAAACAGATCACCAGTCCAAGTTTGATGCATTAAACAGGGCACTCAAGGCTGGTGCACTGGGACAACCCAGAGGCATGGGATAGGGAGGGAGGTGGGAGGGGGTTTCGGGATGGGGGATACATGTACACCCATGCTGATTCATGTCAATGTATGGCAAAAACCAGCACAATACTGTAAAGTAATTAGCCTCCAATTAAAATAAATAATTTTTTTTTTTAAAGAGTAGCTAATAGAGCAGTGAGCAAGACAAAAATTGCTACTCGCATCTCCAGTGGTGAAAGACAGATAAAACCAAGAATACACATTCACGGACAGTATTAGATAGTAATAAATGGTATATAGGCAATTAAAATGTTATGTAAATAAGTCATTGGTGGTGACTCAGATTGAGTATGGGGGACCTCATACTGCGAACGTCATTTCTCATAATAACCCCACCAACTATGTGATGACTGGGGAAATAGCATTTTAGGCATAAGGCATGGGAATAGGTAGTGCAAAGTCCTGAGGTGAGCATAAGCTTGCTATATTTGAGTATCTGAAAACTATCTATAACTTGGAAGTGTGATAGATGAAGGAAAATTGGGAGAAAAGGAGGTTCTAGAGGTGAAAAGGGACCAGATCATAAATGAGGGTGAAAAGCGTTGGATTTAAGTGGCACGGGAAGCTAGTGTGAAGCTAATGGTAGGTACTCAACAGCTAACTGGTGACTGTTAGCACAAACTATAACCAATGATAGCATAATCCATCCCCCAAATAATAAATGTTCTCTGGAAAACTTATCTATGTTTAAAAGTTTCTCTGTGTCTGTGTAGATACATGACAATTTATCTCTGAGCCAAGATTTCTAGATTCATTCATGAGAAGGAAAATACTCTCACTTATATTTATTTCACTGAGTAAAGGTTCCATTGGTTCAAATCCTATGCAAAAGGATAAGGAAGTAATTATGAGGGGAGTTGATGAGAACCAAATTAGCAAGTATATCCAGACATTGGAACTTGACTTGACTGGTATGGATACAAGCAGGGACTTCCTCATATGCAGGGGCACCTGTACCCCTCACAGTACTTCTGGCTTCTCCCTGGGAGTACAGAACACAAAGAAAGTCACACTACAACACAACTCATCAGTGGTTCATTCCTGTCACTTCCTCTGTAGAGGCCACAGTGCTCTGGATCCCCTTTTCCTATGTCACCCTTTAATATACTAAACTGGTTTTTCATTATTATCTGCCTCCCCATTCCTAGAGTGCGAGGTGCTAAGGACAGACATCTTCATCTAGTCCACTCTGCATCCCTATGCCAAGATTCTAGAGTAAGTGTTGGCAAACCATGGCTGGCAGGCCAAATCCGGCTCACTGCCTGTTGTGTATGGCCCAAGAATGATTTTAACATTTTAAAACGGTCTGGCACTTTTAAACCACTGGGAGTGCTTCCACTGCAGGGGACACGGGTTTGATCCCTGGTTGGGGAATGAAGATCTCCCATGCTGCATGGTACAGCCAAAAATAATAATACATTTATTAAATGCATTATTAAATAAATAATACATTTTGATGGCCTCTCAGATTTGTATACATATATCCAAACTGATCAAACTGTACACTTTATAAATATGTGATGGTTACTGAAATTTAATTATACTTCAGTGAAGTTTTGAAAGAAATAAAATATTAGAAAGGGATAATATTAAATCCATTTTAGGACAGAGGTCTGTAATAAAAGACACATTTTTAGAATAGAAAAAATTAACAGTTTAAAAATCTTTTTTTTTCATGTATCATGTCCTCTTTTTTTAATTTTTTTATTAAATATTTTGTAAGGTGTGAAAATTATACACAATTCAAAACTCAATGTCCCTAAGTAAAGTTTTATTGGAACACAGCCAGGCTGCTTTTCACACTGTAAGAGACCAGTGACAGGCCTACAAAGCTAAAATATTTACTATCTGGCTCTTGACAAAAAAAAGTCTCCCAACATCTCACCTAGAACACAGCACATGCTCAATAAATACCTGGTGAATGAGTAGATGTTACAGCCTCCAAAATTTTAGAAAGTGACCATGAATTATCCAGCCAATAAAAGTATTTAAAGTAGACATGAATACTGAAACTCTGCTACTGATTGAGGATACACAGCAAAAGCTTAATGGAATTTCTCTGAGTTTACTTTATTGCTTAAGTTTGAGGAAATTGCAAAGAGTACCAATGTTGCTCTGTCTGTCTGCAGCACTCTTCCCCCAGATAAGCATGGTTAATTAAGCTCCTTTGCCTCCTTCAAGTCTTGGCTCAGATGTTATTTTCTTAGTAAGGTCCTCCTGACCACCCTATTTAACACTGCTAGCTCCCTGCAATTGGTGTTCCCTATCCTGTTTCACTTTTTTTTTTTTAAACTCCAAGGTACTCACTACATCTGACACCTGTACTGTTTACTTATTTGGTTTGCCTATCCCCTAACTTGCAGGGATGTTGTCTGTTTTTTTGTTCAGTGTTGTACCCTCACTCCTGGAATAGGCCTAGGTGTATAGTAGGAGTTCACTAAGTATTAATAAATTGATAATCAGATAATGCATATATACGGAGAAGGCAATGGCACCCCACTCCAGTACTCTTGCCTGGAAAATCCCATGGATGGAGGAGCCTGGTAGGCTGCAGTCCATGGGGTCGCAAAGAATCGGACAAGACTGACGACTTCACTTTCACTTTTCACTTTCAGGCGTTGGAGAAGGAAATGGCAACCCACTCCAGTGTTCTTGCCTGGAGAATCCCAGGGAGGGGGAGACTGGTGGGCTGCCCTCTGGGGTCGCACAGATTCGGACACGACTGAAGCGACTTAGCAGCAGCAGCAGCAATGCATATATAAAGTGCAAGGACCATGTAAGTATCCAATACATTTTAGTTATTTTTAATAGTCTGGATACTTTGGGAAATAACATTAATTTTTTTGTGTCATTAAGGGAGAACTCATAAAATTATGCTTTGATATATTAAAAAGGCTGAAAAAATTAATACAGCTTCGTAAGTTCTCATACTTCACCTTGAGGGTGAGTGATGTACTCTGGCAGAACCAGGAAGGAATTAGTAATACAAAGAGAATAGGAATCAGTCATAGTACCAGGAACAGAGAGATCCTTCTAATCATGATTTTGAAACCATGTTTAATGTTGACACTTATTTTATTTTGAAAGTAATCTCATTCAAAAAGTTTCATATTTAGTCCCACTGTTCATTTATGCCCCGGATGAAGTGCAAACACTGAATGTTCATTCATCTGAATAATATCACTAGTTAAAAACTTCCATTATTATAATAAAAATAGCAACAGTATTTATATCGTGCTATGGAAATTCAAACTTTCGCAATAATTAATTAGTAAATGACATGACAAATGCTATCTGCTGCTATCATGTACTAGGACTTAATAGGAATGAAATCAGCCTAGATCTTACCTAATTAGAGAACATTTCTGTATTAGAAAATACAGTACTGAAAACTCAATAATGATTTCCAGTGGACAAGTTTTCATACTATGACCTAACAAAAATCTTACAGCTCTTTAAAGTGTTAGAAATAGAAATCTGTGACTCAATACTTCTGCCTTGGAGCATGTCTTTATTTTTAATTAACGGTAAAGGTCCAATTTAAAGCAGAATGTGTCAACTGATTAGCTCTAAGTTCAAAGTTCTGTCATACATGTCTGTACTGCAGACAAAAAGTTAAATGCAAGGGAATGAATGTAGTTTTCTAGAACTTTTTTTAAAGTTAAAAGATTTACCTAAAGACTGACCCACTGGATAACCAAATGAACTATTTATGAAAGCAGTTTTGTTTGTTTTTGTTTTTTGGTTACAGACATTTAAATAATCTTTATTTGTAGGGTGATATCTTGGAGATTACTTTACCATCAATATATAGAAGTAATAACCTGGTAGATAGCATTACCTATGAAAGGTCCATCCCATCTGCTATTCTTGCTAAAAGCTTTTCATGCACCAGTAAACTCAGTAAATATCAGAAGATAAAGCGTAAGCCTACCACGCCACGGATTTACTCCTAATGTCTCCTCAAAGTGCAGCCCGATGCAACGATTACAAATGATTTTCTTCTAATGTCATTTTACATAACCCTTTTTTCTGCATGAGTAGTTAGTGCGGAATGAATGAATGAATGCCATTAAAACAGTTAATCATTATCTGGGACACTGGCCTTACTCCCTTCACTACCAGGAATCTCCATGACAAAGGCCAAGAGATCAAAACGCCAGAGCTGCCTCAGTGTCCTATTTCTAACAGTAATTTTTTATGCAAATGAACCTGCTGGGGATCTCCCTCTGTGACCTTGGGCTGCCCTTATCTAGACTGACTTTGATCCAATGAGGGCTTGTATCTAGTTGAAGCTCATTACTATATAGGATCTGCAATCAATTTCATTAATTAAAGGGAATTTTCTACTCCTGTGAATGCAAAATAGACTTATTTTTATAATCATACATATGCTTAAAGATTAGACTATGTTTTTATTAATATAATTTGTTATATGAATATAGATTAAAAAGCAAATACATTAAGTGCTTGAAGTTAAATGTATTCATGACCAAATGTAACACTGAGTAAAGCACTGAGCTTAGCTTCAGTCCTCCTGAACATCTGTATACACATCTCTCAAATCAATTATGCTTTTCATGCTTGAGAACTACCTTATTCTTTCAAAAATATTTCCAATTAATTTATTCTTTTAATAAACAGCTCAAGCCTCCTTCCTATATTCATGTATTTTAAAATATCCAACCCAAGTAATCAAATAGGATTTGTCAAGAAAATGTTCCAACAATCCAAAACCTTGCCCACATAGTCAAAGTCCACTAGTTGAAGTGACCTAATGTCATGAATTTCACATTTGGACAGAACAAAAATTTGAATTTAAAACATACTTCTCCAATGTAAATATATTATTTTTACTACCAACTCTAGAATCAGATATAGTATTCTAAGTATTTTATTTAGTTTTATGAAAAGTCATCAGGGAAAGAATGGATGCCTTCCCTTTCCTTTGGTGTTGTTCACAAAATAAATGCCAACAGAAAAGTAACTGGTACATATTCAAGGAAAATCACAGCTGGTGCCTAAAAGAATCAAAGAAAGAAACTTTAAAGTTGGGCAAATAGTTTTGCAGTGAACTGAACCAAAGCTGGGTCTGTGAAAAGGCAAAAATGCTTATCCTATAAAGGCTAGTATCTTGTTCTCCGTTTTCAGTGGTTTTCTGGAGTGGGCCCTCACACCTAGCAACCTGAACTCCAGGCCTACTCCACCCACGGTTTGAACAAAACCTTCCATTTCTGACAAATATTCATTGTATTACTTCCCTGTGAGAGATTTGGGAACAAAGTCTCATTTTAAAACAAAGCTTCCGAAGATTTTTAAGCTTTGTTTTTCCTCAGTGAAAAAAAAAGAATTCAATTGTATTCCAGCAGACATTGCCATTAATTTCCCTTATATCCTAAAAATTCCATTAAAAGCATCATATATAATGACATACCTGTATTTTCTATGTGTTAAAAAAACTATGTCATGTACCCAACAGACTCCCAATCCATCGAGTAATTCCTTAATTAGGCAGATTTTTGAAACATGTATTATGTACACAACAGACCGTAACGTCTCCTTTGGAGCATTTTCTAGTCTATCGGGTGATTACATCATTAAGCCACACATGCTACGTAGAAAAAATCCTTATGAAAATTCATGAAAAAATGTACAGCACATCATTAGCATGCAGCAGACGTGTATGCTTTTGATATTTTCTCTGTTAAAAAAAAACTACATGAAGTAATTAGTCCAGGTCATGAAAACATGAGAAAGGTACCAGACACTGGTAAAAAAGAAAATTGCAAAAAAAAAAAAAATTGCATCTCTCATGGTTAAGCGGAGAGTAATAGAGCAATTTGCTTTATTGGAAGATGAATTCTAAAACAGTGTTCATTTGAACTGCAGCAAATAAAGTATGTTGCTTTATTCTGATTTGAAATTTGATTTGAAATTTCCTATGTACACATAACTTCCTCCCTACCCCTCTTTTGGACACTCTTAAGTTTTATAAGCCAATGGGTTGAAGGCTGCAAATAACCAGTGTGGCAAGACCATTAAGTATTCAAGTCCTTGAAGTACTGTATGTTTGTATACTTATATCTTTATTTTATGTAGCCTACAGTGTAAGGGATTACATGACTGTATCTTTTTCAAGTCAAAACTACACTACAGTAATAAGGATAGAGGTAAACAGTTGGTATAACTCCCAACCAGATAATATATTCACAATGTTAAGTGTTAGGCAAAATCTAACAGACAATATATTTGAAGACTAAAATGAATTAAGCATAAGTTTTATAAGGAGCTATTAAATTGATTAATTTATGGTTTTTCCTTTTGTAAATGACATTCTAACCCTACTTGACCTCCCCCCCAAAAAACCAACAACAAAAAAGAAAACCTCAGTAAGCAGAGAACAATGAACATATGCAAGACAGTAAGGATCACATTAATTTACCCTCTGAATGCTCCAAATCTTCATGGCTTAAAAAGCATCCCAATTTTCTCCAAAGGTAGTGGCATTTATTCACTGGGCCATAGCTAATTTTACATGGAATGCAAAAATGTTAGTTTAAGTTTAATTTACCACCCTATTTAAATATTTCCAATGTAGCTCTCAAACTGCAGAGCTATCCCTCCGTCTATTTTAATTTTAAAGTAAGTTAGCAAAGGCTTCTTTCTTAATCCCCAGAGACTACCTACATAGTGACACAAACGCACAAATTTATGACAGCAACATAAATGCTCTTCTGAAGTAATGTGCAACATTAAGTGAAAATCGTTTCCTGGAAAGATATTATAGGTATCTATATTTTATTTGCCATCTTAAACATATCTGGGTCTTTATGGCCTTATTTTAAAAATGTATTTCCTTTTTATATTTCCTGGTGCAAATGGACTGCATAAATAAGCAATGTGCTATGAGGCTTCAGACCAGCCGATAAAACCTTTCAATTTTCATGCCAGCTTCTTCTTTTGTAATTCAAATCCGCCTGGAAACTGGCAGCTCTGAAAACTGAAACAAGCACTGCCACAAATACCTTGTAATGCTATCGACCTTGTCTGCCCATGCAGTGAGAAAGGGGGATGCGTATGTGTCTGCAGCCATCCAGATAACACAACTCATTTTTTTGGGGGGGTGGGGGGTGGGGTGGGGTGGGGATAACAGAAGCCAGCCCCAGACTGTGCACCAAAAGCAGTCATTACCAGTCGTGCTGGAGAATAAGTCTCTTCAAAATACACAGTGCATTTAAAAACCATATATGAGGCTGAGCCACTGCTGTCATTACCAATTTTAATTTAGCTCCTTCAGTTTGCCAGCCAGATAAACTCTTTAGTGCTGTTTTTTAATCTATTTGCCACATTTTATGTTTAAGATTATAGTAATATGGACAGGAGAAGGAATCACTTTTAGCGGAAATAAAGAAATAGATCCGCTTATCGGCGCCCATCAGAAAGTTCATTAATCAGCTAGGCTTTGTGCCCTCTAAATTGAAAGGTTAAATAATCCTCTCAGGAATATTTCTCAGCCCCTCCGCCAATTGTCCGGAGAGGAGCTGCCATTCATAGCACTCGGGATCGGTGACAGGGTATCTTACCACTGTTTGGACCCCAAACAATGATGGACAAATGGCCTGGTTTACAAAGAACCTTTTAGTACACGGATGGAAAAGGACCACAAGCTTTGATGAAGGGTGGAGGGATGAGGAGGGCGTGGAGACAGGATGTGGGGGGAAGGGAAAGAGAAGAACACATACATGTGTGAAGCCATTGATATTTTATGTGAATGTTTACTGGGGTAGACTATAAAACACAGAAACCACATTAATATACATCTTACAACCACATGCAGTGCTTAACATATTCAAATCTGCCTATATATTTTGCATATAATTGCACATAAACTATCCCACTGAAAAACTGTAGAATAATAGAACCATAGCTTTATTATATTTATTAGCTAATACACAGGGGATCCAAATAAGCCCCGAGATTCTCATTTTTGTCATAACTTCACATGACTTACAACACATACTTCTTCCCCTGCTGATAGCCCACCCATGCTTATCCTACTGAAATACTCTTAGCCACCAGCCACAAAGGTAGAGAATTCCACAGCAGTAAGTACCTGCTTAAAGGGGGGGAAGTAATGCTTTTACAATATGCTCCATCTTAGCTCCTGCTTGTCCTAAAATAAAGAATATGGAATAGGAATGCTCTTTGAAAGACTATCAATCACATCCATTGAGGAAGTGTTTAATTTTTTGTTGTCCTTTCTGCTGGACCTAGATGAGAATATGGGTGGGAGTCTTCAGAACAACTGATCAAGCTCTTATAACTCAATGTTTTGTGAAATCAGGCTGGTTTCTGGCATCAGTTATATGAAGGCACAGGAAACAGTTTTACCTGAAGGGCAAAAAATTGATATGCTATTTTGCTTCATTTTTTTAATCTGATAAACATAAACTCTCTAGCTTTGGTGGAAAGTATTATAATTGCTTATAAGAGATAACTATATTCAGATGACACTGAAGTTACCACTTAAGAATTATACATTTATTAACAATGTGCTTTTTTCAAAATGATATCATTTTATCTTTGTAATGGTACACATTCTATATCATCATTTTCACTAAGAGAGGGAGTAAATATGTTTGTGATCTACTTTTAAAAAGTCTTTATAATGATTTTTAGGCAAATCAAATTAAGAAAATAACTTGTTTGCTATATTTAATTAAAAGTTACCTATATTTCTAGAAAGAAGATGAGCATAAATAACTAGAAAATGAAAACTGAAGTAAATAATTTTAAGAAAAGACACTGCTTATGGGGATTTCATTTCAACAGCTCTAAGGAGGAAACATTTTTAGGAGACAGACATGAAAAGGGTCATTATGGATCTCATCTTAGGCAAATAGAAGACTTTAAAATACATAATCTGAGTTTGGGATACTAGTCCAGTGTTTTATCTCTACAGGAGTGAGTCATCTGTGGGATGGCTGTACTGGAGCTCACAGAGTGTTAAACATAGGCTGTGTGTTAGGTACTGTGCCAAGTACTTTACATTTATTATTTCACAGCATACTTACAACAACCCTAGAAGGCTTTATACCCATTTTTCAGATGAAGAAACTGAGGATCTCAAAAGGGAAATATTTTAACTAGGTTTGCACAGCTAGTAAATGAAAGTTATAATTTAAACCACAGTCTGATCCCAAAGCTGGCATTCTTTCCTCCATATTATGATTAAAACATTTCCTAGTAATTTCCTCAGAAATAAGCCTGCCCTTTCACCCCAATTTTACAGCACATTTTTCTAAAGACTTTAATATGTGAGAAGGAATATGATATAAAGACAAATAAATGAAATGTGAGTGATTTAAGAAGGAGGGAATTAAGATTTTATTGTATAAATATAGTTAAGGAACAATCCAAAATTTAGTTCCCTTAACTGAAAAGAAATGTGGGATAATCCACAAATACATGTAAAGGAAAAATACTTATGTAAAACTGGTATTTATAGACATCCATATACTACAAAATTATAAAGGTGACCTTAAAATCTATTTAAGAGTTAATTCTGTATGAGTTTTGGAAAAGAGGAATTAAAATACTGGGATAGCTTTATTAACAATTGATTTATACAATGAATCCTTTTTACAAAGCTAATATGGATTTCTGAACATTCTTAGTGAATAATTCTTATTTTTCAAATGTGATCTAGTAGTGTATTGGTATACCAATTAAGGGGGAGATCTATTTTAATTCAAAAGATATTTAAAAAATATTTTTGTTCAACTGTCCTCTAAACATGTAGCATTTTTCTTCATTTAATAGTTTAGATATTTCTAAAAAACCAGAGTTGTTGGTCTTGGAGGACCAATGCTGAACTCAAAACAGCTAGAAGAAAATATCTGCAAATGTACAAAAATGTAACTCTCATGACTTTCTGGTATCTGGGGATCAAATGGCAAATGAATTCCAAGTCTAAAATCTGGGTTTATCAGCAATTCATTAACTTATAGTAATTTAAGAGATTTTGCTTTTAAAATATGAAACTTAATTCAACCTAAGTTTACAACTGTATTTTATATCATAACAGAAAATATAACACTAATTGAGAGAGATTATTCATGTCAATAAGTCAAGGGGTTCTTTCAGGAGCCTTTTCCTGAAGATTAGTCAAATGACTGAACGAAACCTTTAAAGGTTATAGTTGATGATGATTGTGAATAATCAATTCCTATATACTTAAGACCTGTTAGGAATTACTGTAATCTACCATGTCATTCACACGCACAACTACTAAAAGGAATGCTTACTACAAATATCACTGGTCCAGTATACTTTTATTCTTGCATTGAAATGTCCAGAGAAGATCATGACAAGCTCAATCACCTGGAATATATTTAAGGAATGCATGAACCACGTGTTCAAAGCACATATGAATAACAATCACTCGAATATGCTAAAATTGTCCTACCTAATAATTCTATACTCTTAACGTGTATTTAACCTGACAAAAAATAAGCATTCAACATTTCAGATTTTTAAATTCTAATTTATTATACAGCTAGGTATTATTGTGCAGTATTAAACTTCATGAATCTTGAAAATTCTCAGGCTCTCTGCTTACATTAACTTTTGTCATATTTGGAACAATATTTCAAAGTGTAGAGCTTCAAAGGAAAACACAATGTAGTTTTCTTTGGGATTATATGAATGATGAATGTTTTTTAAGGAGAAGAAAGAAAATATTTTTAAAATGTTGTACATGCTAAAATTATAAATACTTAGAAATTGAGATTTAATTGTAACAAAATTTAAGTATCAAGAAGAAATTGCCCCTATAACGACTAACTATAATTCCTTTCTAAGTATAAAGGTGAACACACTATGGAAAAGAAAAAAAGAGTAGCAAAAAGCCCAAATGTAATTTTCCATGTTTCTATAATCTTTAGGAGAAACATTTATTAACAGGTAAGAAAATATAAACCGCAACAGGTATTTCTTTAAAATTCTAAAATGGAAGTAAAATTTGAAGCCCATATAGTAAATATATGTCTTATATGTAATAGACTTTGCTCCCAGCCACTAAGGGGCATACAAACAGCACAGGAATTTTTTTTGTCAGTTGAAGAAAGGAAGTTTATAATAGAGCTTAAGATTCAATTAGTTTATTATTAGCAACATGCACTACCTAAAAAAACCAGAAATCACAATAATGGGTGATTAGGACATTAAAGATACTTAGAAAATGACAAAAACACAGCTGTTTCCTGGACAAAATATTTATAAAGAATCTTTTCTAGATTGTGTGAATGCTGCATACTTCTCATTTCTTCTGAAACATTTAAATCTACATTAGAATATTTTCATAAAGCACTTGATATTATTTAAATATATTAAAACAACTACTCAAAATATGCCATATTGATTCCCCATTTAAAACAAACTAATTTTTGCATTAAATACTGGAAATCAAGTAAGTTGGGCATTCTCACTGAAGGAGATGACACCTCAATATTCCTTCGACAAAATAAAAATATGAAGGCTCTCTCATGTGCTTTAATAAATAGAAATAAACTATATTCAAATCTAAATAATTTATGCTATTCAAATTCAAAAATAAGTTTGTGTATATACAATGTCTAGAGGTCTGAGGAAACACTGTGAGAGTAAAAATAACATATGCATTTATAATTCACAACATTCACCTTTTTCCCCCTTCCTATTACAGAAGCTTTCGAAAATTGCTTTTTGATGATTTGGCAAATTGTATTTATTTTTAAATGAATCTCATTTATTGAGATTGATAATTCCAGGTTTCATTTGCTTTGAAATTGCATTTTCCAATTGCTTCCAATGATAAGTTCTAGCAAATGTGGTCCAACATGCTAGTGAAAAAAATCAGTTGACCTACTCTTTAAATGTAGTATTTATCTTTTATACTAAATTCAAAACATGGTTAGATTGCACTAAAAAATTATTAGCAAAATGGTGACACTAAATTCTTTAAGAACAAGGTGAGTGTTTTAAGTAAATATTAAAGTACTCACATAAATTTTCCATTTGAAAAAAATCTTTAAAAATTTTGGTCACTGTATAAATATATTTTCTATCTCTGCTATCAAAATGGAATATTAGAAAATAAGTCATCAATGCTTATTCAGAAAACTCTTTTTATTCAGACACCAAAGTAACCTGAAACAGAGAGCAGCATGATTTATTTTCTAGTACTACTACGGAAAGATGGCCCTGAGGTACTACAAAACAGTCATGTACAATCTGAATCCTCAGAGCATAGTACATTCACATTTATGGTAGTGTTCTAGTATTAAGGGCATTTTAATAAAAACTAAAACTCTGAAAAATTTTACAGAGATGTAATATCTTAATAACAACACTTAACCATAGTGATTCAAGACACAGAGGAAAAAGCCCTACAATTTACACAAGAGTATTTCCAGTTCTTAAGGAAGCTGGCAAAGTGAACTGAAAGACCAAAATAAGGGCCTCCAAAATGAATTTATAAAGTCTTAGTTTGTGATAATTTGTATGCCAGTCTTCAAAAAAAAAGTATGAAGAAAAAGGTGACTTAAATAATTCTAAAATAGAGTGAGGCTGAGTTCTCACTCTGTTTGGAAGTATCTGACATTTTAAAACACAGTATGTAACCAGTTCTATTTCCATAGACACACATACATGGAAGAAAAATCAAAGTCCTAGCACTTGATATCCGCTGTGTGGATGGGGTTCTTGTGGGTTTTGCAGTTCTGTTTATGTAGCCAAGAAGCTCTCATTAGGAGATTTAGGATTCCCAATATATAGTCAATGAAGAGAGAGAAAGAGAAAAAGAGGGAAAGATTTTTGTCCATGAAAAGAAAAGGTTTTGGCTTGAGGCTGACTTTTTGAAGCTCTTTTAACTCTTCATTTTTTTTCACATTTTAAGTTAATTAAAATATATTCCATTTTAATATGAGCCAGGTAGAAAACTGTCACCCACCCTAACTGATATCACAATTCCAGGATAAATGCCTTTGTATAGCTGTTGCCTCATAATGAAATTCCACTTTCTTGGTCCTTCCTTCTGGACTATAAAACACAGTTCTAAAGTTAAATTTGAATCTGTTGGCATTTAGGGTTGCCTATTCAATGTATGGCAGAGAATGTTTTAGAGAGTAACATTCAAACTCCCATTTCCATACTGTGAAAATCCAAAGAACGCATTTCTAAATTGATGTTTTCAAGTAAGGAGAGAAAACTAAGTGGCAAGATGAAATGATATCGTTAGTGATGGTCCATAAGATACACTCTGGCATTCAATTAGTTCAGGTAAGACTACTATTAATTACTAGTAAATGCAGGTCACAAGCCTTTCCTAAACTAGAAAGGAAGACAGGGAAGCTATTCCTTTCTGTTCATGTCCCTGAGAGCAAGTATTCTGCTTTTTGAGTTCTAGGTATTTCAAACATTTTATATAAAGAAACACTCAAAACCTGATTCTTTCAAAAAGGTCACATTTGCTTCCTGTTTAAACTTTTAGTTAAAATAAAAGGTAGTAGGTTGTAACACATTTTAACAATGCACACAAAGAAATCCAAGCACAAAATTAAACATAAAAGATGTATTGTCCTTTTTGGTTCTTAATACATCTGCCCCCCAAATAGCAAACTCCTGGTTACTTTTTAAAGTAAGTAGATTAAAAACAAGATTAACAAAATGTCTAAAACATGTCAAATTATAGCCTCTACTAGTTAAAAATTCTGTTGGTTGTAAAACTCTGTTGGTGGCCATTTTGGCCTGGGATTTTTAATATAAATGAGACTAGAAATGACAGGGGATGGGGGAAGGGACTTTCCTTCTTGAATAGTTAAAGAGGGAAATTTTTTAAATCTAGAATGAGTTATCTGAAAGATGAAAAAGAATATTCAAAGTTAGGCTTTACCAAAATCTGAAAATATTACAGAAATTAAAATACAAGAACAGTGCTATATTATTGAAGATTTAAAAAACTTTCTAAACATTTTTTGAAGGAGGTAAATACACAAACTATTCAGAAAAATTATTTAAATGCTAAATAAAAATCATATATTATTCTTTTTCCCATGCAGATCTACAAATTGACAATCTAAAGTCATTAAATTATATGATATAATTTTATAGCCACTAAATAAATATATAAAGAAAAATGACATGGCCAAACATTTGCTATAACATGGATATATATAAATATATGTAGTGCCAGAGTTTTATTAGGATGCACCCTTTAGGATGATGGTCTTTTTTCTTTATTAGTATAGTGAGTCTAGTCAAGTCTGGTTAAAAAGCTATTATTCAGATATAAGTTATAAAGGAGACTTTATTTGACCTCTCATGAAATTACTGAAAACAGTGAATACTTCTTTAATTTTCTTATTTCAGAATGTTTTAAGGAATTTCTGATTTGATTTCACAGGCTCATTTAAACCAGTCAACTCTACCATCTTTCCTGTGTGTTTGAGAAATAAAACTATGTTTAACCTACAGATTTTTTTTTTTTAAAGAAAGTGATTCCTGGATAGATCTTAAATTGTAGTAGTTAAACTTTAGATTGTGTAAATGTCCTTCTATCCTCACTGACTGGCACTCAGATAAATGCAATCAAAAGCTTCTCAAATGTAAACATTTCTAAACCAGATATACAAATCCACTTCTTCCTTCAAAAAAGAAAGCATAGTTCATTCTGAATAAGAAATGGGCATATTTTGGTTAGTAAAAGAAATTAATCAATGATTATGTGTAGAAATATCCAATTTTAAGAAGATTAGTTTAAATGACTATACAATAGCAGTTCTAACCTGGGCTTCATTAGTTGGTCACTGCCCTGATTGATGCCACATTCATGTGTGAGGGCTACCATGAGTCAATAGATGGCAGTCCATCGCCTAGTAAAAGAGCTGAAGATGACTAAAATCATCATGTATCTTGCTTTTATTCAAGATTAAATATTGCTTAATTGCACACATTAGGATATTGCCTATATGCATAATTAGTTTAGCTGGATTGATGTACACGATTATAAATATACTTGTTTTGCATTTATGCTTGCACAGGAAACTAACACTTAATTACTTATTATTTGAAACTTGATAATTTAGAATTGTGATAGTTATTTCAATATTATTTTGAAAAATTAATCATGATCCCAGATTTAAGACAAACTTTTCAAAATGATTTTGTTAAACCTACAGATAGAATAGACTGTAATTTCTCCAAAGGCAAATTCCTTTTGTTTTTACTTTTTCCTAACTATTCCTTTTATAATTTATGTTTTTCAAAAGCTACAATATTAAACAAACCTTAAAATATCTGTTATACCAAACATTGATTTTTATCCTTCTATGATAGTTATACAAAAAAAAATACAGGTGCAAATAATGAAAAGAATAGTTTTAAAATGGTATTTCCTACACTTCAAGTTTTCATGATTGGAATTCTCTAACTTACAGGAAAACAGAAAATTAATGCAATGTCATATACATTAGGCTATTACTTAATAAAAATGCTGATGAAAAACTTGCTATACAGTTCCAAAGAGTGAAAAGTATAATACATGACTCGATTCCAGTTAAGTTTAGGCTAAGAATTTCACCATAGTGTGTTAGGATAAAAAAAACTGCTACCTATACACAAACATAATGTATTCATATGCATTATATCTGTAACAATATGTGTAATGTGTGTGTATGTGTGTGTGTGTGTGCTCACTCACATGTGTGTGTATTTATTTATTTTTGAGTAGGGGATAACACTAAAGAATTTTAACAAAACCCAATTTGGGATCGAGGATAGTAGAGGAATTACAGCTTTCTACCAAGAATCTTTGAACAAAGTAAACAGTGACAACAGAATGTGAAAACAAACCACCTGCTGTACTTCTGGGGCTTGTAACAGGCACACTGATAGTCTGAGTCGACTTATTGGTTTGTTTTTACTTCTTAAGGGGAGAGCAGAAAGAAGACATGCTTTGTAAAAACTTTACCGTTTCTATTTTACTATGTTCTCCTACAAACAAAAAACTTTTTTCATTAAGTTAAACTTTAAAGAACTGCTTTTAAATATACTGCATAACTGTATAAGTACAAGAGTAATTTTTATTGTTGTTTCTTGCTCAGCACAACATATTTAATATATTAAAAGAAATGACTAGTGGGTCTATGGTGAATTACTGAAATTATTTAAGCTAAATATTAAAAATAAACTGACTCATATTATTGAGCTTTAGTCAATTTGATTCCTCAGCAGACTATGTTTTCTGCTTCTACTTGGCCTAAAATCATAGTAAAAGGAAACCAAAGAATTAAATAATTTGAATGGTATAAAGAAGATATTTATACATTTTGAGTAAGTCAAGAAGGGCTTAAGGATATGACAGCTGAATTGTTCTATGTGAAAGATACATTAAGTTTTTTCTAGCTTCACTAAAACATAATGTGTAAAGCTTTCAGTAAAGCCAGAAAAATTATAATGGAACATAGTGTGGATAGTATGCTTGTGGACTATAGATAATACAACATTTTAAAGACACTGGATTGCTGAATTACTACTGTTCTTTTTTGCTCCTAGCATACTTTTCCCCTTTAATGAATGTTATCTAGGAAAACTGAGAAATACCATGACGTAATCATTAAATGATGTGAGTAATAAAAAACAATGAAAATCTTTCAAGAACTGGAAAATAAAGGACAGAGTAGTGGGCAGGGGAGAAGAGAAAAAGTATATTATTGCTTTCTCAGTGCAAAAATGCTTCAGATTTTTATTATCTTCCAGTAGAAGATGCTTGTCTATATTTTATGGTCAACAGTTCAGAGAAGGGTAAATAGGCTAGGTCTTGGGGAAAATAAAAAAGGTGTTTCTACTCACCGTTAGGTGATACTGCCTCCAGATTTCTGGGCAAGCCTGGAAAATAAAAATATTGATCAGCTGCGAGCATGAAACAAGGTACTTTACAGCCTGTTGGTTTTGGCATAACCCAGCATCCACCGGTGTCGGTCACAGGAAAATAAGAAGCTTAACAGAAAGGGTCTGCATTTCAGCTTCAAAAACCTGGCTAGACAGTTTAATTGAATTTTACACTGGTTTAACACACTCCCTGCCATTGTCAGAAAGCCAGTAACAAAGTTTTCTCTCTCTTTTTTTCTTTTCAGGTTAGAAGTTTTGGGCACTAAGATGTGATTAAGAGCCATAACTCAGTTAAACTGATAAATGAACAGCAGTGTTCAAAAATCAATAAGACTCACCAAGTACACCTTTTAAAAGAACATTTTGAACCCTGGTAGTATGATAGAAAATAATTTAATAGCAACTACTTTTAAGAAGACTTCACTGTAGTTATAAATTTCTGATGTTTTACCTAATCATTTGCTATACTCTATGAAATACATAAAAAAGAACTAAAAAAGCAAAACAAAAGACAGCTTTAAGAATCTTGACTTTTCCCATAAAAGTCAAGTCTTCTCCACTGTTACATTTATAGAGATATAACTTTAAAAACCCAATAAAACCACAATAATTTTGTAAAAGAATGATTTACTGAAGCCAGAATAGGTAACAACAAAACCAAAACAAGCAAAAGCAACAGCAACAAAAACCAGTTAGGAGATACTTCCTTATGGACACACATATAAATCTTTCCTTATGCTTAAATTGTGACTCTGTTAAAGAGACACATTTTCTAAGTTCTTCATGAATAGTTGATCAGTTTATTATTGTCTCAGAAAAAGAACTGTTGAAGACAAAAAATATTTTTAATAATAACTATAAGACAGCAATGATTTTAACAAATTAAACTACCAAGCTAAGTAAATGGCAATCCTTAAAGTGGATGTGAGTTTATAGCTTTTGTTTAAAAATGCATATATACACACATATATATACACACACAAACATATACATACACATATGCATACGTAAAATCAAGAGCGAGTTATATCTTTTTTAAACCTTTATAATCTTTGAAACAATTCTTTACTTAATTTGTCATTCCTCTTTATTTTTCAGGGTAGTGATAAAAGTAACAAAGATGATTCATACAATCTAAAATATTACGGGCATGGTAATAACTCAGAAAATAACTTTTGAATGGCAAAATCTCTGATTATACCATTATTAATGATAAAAGTACGTATGTTCCAACCATGCTAAAAATTTTATCCATTATATATCTTAAGCTTAACTATCCAATGGAATTTTCTAAAGAAAGGTGTGCAAATTAGACTACTTAGTGGCCAAATTTCCAATTTAAATGTCATATTCATGTAAACTAAGGTGTCTAACTAAAAAAAGCCACTTATATACAGTAATCTCTGGATGAACAACACTGATCAAAAGCAAACTATTATTAGAAAGTAAAAAGTAGC